>NW_021940851.1:669025-672876 GCF_001715985.3 Manacus vitellinus
TTCCAGCAGCAAATTCCTCCTCCTGTCCAACCTGAGCCTCCCCTGGCACAGCTGGAGGCCGTTCCCTCTCCTCCTGTCCCTTGTTCCCTGGCAGCAGAGCCCGACCCACCCCTGGATCCCCCCTCCTGTCAGGGGGTTGCAGAGGACAATAAGGTCCCCCCTGAGCCTCCTCGTCTCCAGGGACAGATTCCAGATGAACAGTGGGAGCAACTACACAGTGGAAAAGGACTATCCACCAGGTCTCCAGCTTGCTCCCTTCCCTGCTCCTCCAGGTAGGATGAGAGGAGTATGAAGGTGTGACCACAAGTCGGTGAAGTTTCAAGTGAAACCAGCTGCCCAATATAGAGGGAAACGTAAAACACACATTTAAAAAACCCCATAACCAAACAGGTGCCCTGACTATCTCAGCACAAAGCACCAAGGAGCTGAAAGCTGCAAACCCCTTCTTTTCTGGGTTGTTCTTGCATGGACTGTGACTTCCATGAGCCAATATTTGACATAGTTCTTAGCTCACTAATGTCTGCCTTGCTCTCGGTTGGGGCTCAATTCCAACCCCTCTGATATTGCTGAAAATACTTCTGTAGGCTGTGATGGGAATTTGATTGGAACCAGAGGTAATAGACAGCAAGTGGAGGTTTGGAGAGCCCTTAATGTAGCAGGAGGACCTCAGCAGAGGGGAGAAAACAGCAAAAACAGTGACAATAAATTACCACAGGGTCAGAATACCAATCTAATGACACTTGTTCACAGTAGACAGCAACAGACAAAGTCTATGTTATAACAGACAAAGCCTTGCCTTGAGTTTTAAAAGATGCATTTGATGCAGAGAATTATAGGAAAAAAAAAATCTTTATCACAGGTAATAAAAGTTGAGTCGTAATTACTCGGAAACCACTGCACGTGCAAGTCCCACATATTTCCCACACACAGATGATCTTCTGCATATTATTCAAAATATTCTTTGCAGTTGTGATAGTGAAGTGTGTCCCAAGATCATCCCACCCTCCTGGACTGGAAATGGCAGCATCAATTAGGAACAGCACAGGATGGGAAGGATGCAACCTAAGGAGTACCAGTAATTTAAATTTTTTTGTTCATTGAAAAAGGACAGAAAAAAGCATCATCCCAGGTGCCAGTGACCAAGAAATGCTGTGGTGAGCCATACACAGGGTTGTTGTCCAAGGGGATCAGCTCTCTCCTTCCATCCCTGGTGTCAATACAACCAACTGTCAGGAAGAAAGAACAAAGACTTGATGGAACAAAGTCTGGGTGGGAGTCTGACATTCCTGAAAGAGCAACAGTGAGGGGAAGGGAGGGGAAAAAAAGGTGTAACAGAGTGGGAAAGGGATGAGTGATGTCCAATGTGTGGGGTAACAAACCTTTTTAAAAAGCCAGGACGCACCAGACATGAGTCACAGAGAGGAAAGAGGAGGAAGAAAAATACAATTAACTTGAAGACCACCATTTGTGGAGACTCTTGCAATAAACCCCGACTGACAATTCCCTCTCCCAGGATAATCCTTCAGGTTCTGGCACCTCATTCTCATGATAAATATTCCAGCAAAAGCAGGAAGAGACACAACCTGAGCCAGGTTTAATAGCAACTCATAGACAATAAAATAGGAAATGGTACGTACATGAGACATTTTTATTATGGTCTTAGTTTTTATAACTTTGCAGTCTTCTTATTACTAATCAAAACCTATTCCTGTGCTTCTGTCCTATCATAATTATAATTGTTGCTGCTATTACTACTGCAGCAGCAACAACAGGAATGTATTTTTCTCAGCACATGTTTCAGAAGTACCTTCTAGTTTTCCTACATTTGGCACAGTACAAGAAGTTGCTTACAAGGAACCTCAGGACTCCCAGCCAAGTTTTGAAATATATAATCGGTTGCAAATGTTTTGGGGTGGTTGACTGATGAATGCAGTAACTTAATCATTTATCTTATTTTTTGCCATTAGCGAATCTTGGATATTTTCAGGACAGCAACACTTGCCCTTTTTTTTATGACTTAAAAAAAAAAAAAAAATCAAAAATTTTTGAAAATTATCAAAATAGCTGTTTAACACGTGGATTGGCTTGCTGCTCATAATAAATACAGTAGGGGTGTTACAATGATGACCTTTCCTAACATAATAGGATAATTTCTACTAGAAGAAAACACAGTGTCAAAATACAGTTACTGCCGTTCTTCACACTTTATAAACCCCATTTTCTTTCCTGCATTCCCGGTTCAGTCTCTTCCCCTCATAATGATACACTTCATCCTTTCAGGAAAAAAAACAGTGGCTCACAAAACAGTTCCTACACAACCCTGGTTCGTTCATCCACTTTCTTTTCACTTTTAAACTTGCTCATCATTTAGAGTAGTTCACTTTGTTGGGTTGTTTTTTTCTCCATTCATCACGTCACTTGTGATTTATATGAGTAATAAGGTGCATTGGTGAGGACTTGTGCATTTTGGAAGGTGTCTAAAGCCTTGTACATCAGGGGACTAAGCCAAGGCCTAAGTAATTAGGAGCTGTTTTTACACCAACAGCTTGAGCTGGAATATTTTGCAGCTCCTCCTTTCTGGCCACTCTCAGGGTGAGCGTGGACGCTGCGCTGCTCTGCCACAAAAATTCCACAGGAGATTATTCAGGTGGTTACAATTTATTTAGGGGTGTGTTCAAGAATTTCTTCTTCAGTTTGCAAACGAGGAGCAAAAACCAAAATGTCCCTGAAGAACAAATACATGTTGTTGCATCAATGGTTTGGCAAGTGTGTTGTCAGACTGCTTCCACCTCGGGGAAAGGAATCCCTGGCAGAACACCTGCAGGAACCATTTATTTGGGATCTACCCCTCCAGTTGGTAAAGTTATCCCGCCTTATTCTGAGGACTGGAAGTCAGAGATTTTTCTCTTCCATTTGTATTTCAACACCAAATACATCTTTCTCATTTTGCAGCGTTTAAAACACAATTCTACCACTGCAGGATCTCGACGTGTCCGCGATGCATTAACTGGTATTTTCAGAATTATTGAGCACTGCAGCAATGAAGTAAAACAAAACCACCCTCCAGGTAAAGGATTTCGATTCTCTGCTCCCTCGTGTCCCCAGATAACGTCATTTTAATGACAGGAAGGATCTAAAATACAATTACCTGAGTACTTTTGCATCTGTGTCCCAATGGGCAGTTCAGCCTCAGTCACAGCATGACACTGAGTGCCCCAGCAGCCTAAAGACCAGGTTCCACTTTGGTGTTGATGTTGATCTGCTGGAAAAAAAGGGGAGGAAATTGCTGTGCCTCACCCTGTCTCTGAGTCTTTCTTGTCTTTTGTCTTATATTTAAACTGCAGACTCTTGGAGGCAAAGGATGTCTCTCTGAGAAGCTCCAGATACAGGGTAGGAACAGGCACCTGTTTGGGTTGGAATTATGGAATGGTTTGGGTTGGAAGGGAACTTAAAGATCACCCAGTTTCACCCTCTGCCATGAGCAGGGACACCTTCCACCAACCCAGGTTGCTCCAAGCCCCGTTCAACCTGGCCTTGGACACTTCCAGGGATCCAGGGGCAGCCACAGCTTCTCTGGGAATTCTATCCCAAGCCCTCCCCACCCTCACAGGGAAGAATTTCTTCCCAATATCCCATCTAGCCCTGCCCTCTGTCAGTGTGAACCCATTCTCCCTTGTCCTGTCACTCCAGCCCTTGGAATTAGTCTCTCTCCATTTTTCTTGTCACTCCCTTTAAGTCCTGGAAGGCCACAATCAGGTCACCCCAAAGCTTCTCCTCTCCAGGCTGAACAATCCCAGCTCTCCCAGCCTTTCCTCCCAGCAGAGCTGCTCCAGCCCTGGGATCCTCTTGGT
>NW_021940851.1:672945-678827 GCF_001715985.3 Manacus vitellinus
GCAGGGGGGTCTCACCTGAGGGGGCAGAGGGGCACAATCCCCTCCCTTGACCTGCTGGTTGTAGGTTTTTTGGGGCACTACCACGATTTAAAAATAAAACTCAGCTATTTCTGTGCCCAGATAAACTTTGCAACAAGTTGCTGTAAAGATATTCCCTCATCTTCCTCGCTGCTGCTCTTTGGCATTCCCAAATTTTCTGCCTCAAAACAGGAGCTCAGACGCAGCTATTTCTCACTGTCAAAACTTTATTTATTTTGCTGGCACCACAACAGTTCAAAACAGCTGAAAATCTGCTTTGCACATTCGAGCTTCCACCCTGTAGATGATGTTCCATAACTTGCATAGCCAAGATACTCCTATCACACACTCTTCCTGCAAATATGCTGAAAATCCATGTTTTCAGGCAACAGGTCTTACAGTGACCCTTGTAACTAAACCTCTAAAAGGTATAGAACAAAATGGTTTGTGCTTGTAATCTTTAAATCTAGGTCAGCACGTGCCTCTCTCAGGGTTTTTTTGCTACTTATTCTTAAAGAAAACTCAAACAAATTCTTGGGGGAAACCTTCAGAGGCATCAAGTTCTTCATTCCTCCACCCCAAGCTGAAAAACTGCACTTATTTAGTGGTGTAATAGAGAATATATATTTATGTAGGTGCTAAGTCACAGCTTAGACTTCAGATTTTGAATGTGAAGTACTGAAAGTTTACATCAAACTCTTCAAGAAACACTTCAAGAGAAAGACTGCAAGAAAGACTAAAATATTAAAACAAGAAAGTGTTAAGTAATTACAAATTGCTAAGGGGTGTTCAGGAACCAGGAAAGCTGATAAACTCCATACATTTTCCCTCATTTTATTCGGTTTATTTCTAATAAAGAACTAAGAAACCAGTCCTCCTGTTAAGCACAGCACTGCATTAAAAATCTTTTACCACCCATGTTAGGTTGCAAATATTTAAGAACAAAAAAAAGTGGTTTCAGTAGCAAATAAATGCAATTTAGTGGCAGTGGAGGAAGGGCTGAGCAAAAGCCCATCCCAGAGTCCCCTGCAAGGCAATGGTAAATGAGCACATCACCCTCATCCATACCAAGGCTCTCTGCATGTTATAAAGACTGTAGAGAAAATATTTCCTGGTGTGCTTCGAGGAGATGCTGTAATAATTGTCTCTCTCCCTGCACAAATACATGTGCATAAAGTCAGTGATAGAGGTTACAGTAATGAGACAAATACGAGAACGCTTTTTTGGGTAAGAGCCACCATTCCAGGGTTTCACTGGCATGCCAGAGAGGGTCTGTTGGGCTGTGTGATCTCATCTCCACTCCTTCAGATGCTCTTCCTGCTGCTGCATGACTTTGGAGATGTTCCCTCTTCCTCTTCCTCCGGCCTTGGCTGCCTCGCTCGGCTCTTCCTTCCTCCCCCTTTCCGCCGCCTCACGTGGTGCTCAGTAGCTGCTCCTGGAGCTTTTCCTTCCCTCCCTCGTGTACAGACAGCTCAGATCTCCACGGGGGAGCAGCGGGAATGACCGTCCACTCCTGCAAAATCCCTGCCCGCCATCTGGGGATCCCAACCCTCCCATCTGCTCCCTCACGCGGAGGAGACGCTTTGTAGTGGAGATGGTCGGGTTTTCTTCCACCGACAAAAAAAAAGCCAAGCCCTAAACATTTTTATTAAAAGCAGAAGCGTGTGTGTTCAGGTCCTGGTATTTCACCAAGGCACAAAACATATTTCGACAGGAAATTAATATTTTTTCAAAGTTTCCAGCACGCCCCTCCCTTAAATCAGCCCTCGACTCCCTTTAGCAGCCACATGAACTCTCTGATAACCTCAGCGTGGAAAAGGCAGATGGAAAATATTCTGACCAGCACAAAGAGGAGAGGATGCCTCTCTAAAACTCGCTGTCTGCTGAATTCCTCCTGGAAAGCCTCCTCCCTGCTCACCACAGAGACACCACAGAGGCTCCACGGCCGTCTCGCTTTGCTCGGAGCCGAGGTGCAGAGCGAGGCACTGTGTGTGTCCAAACCGTGGCTGTGCAGCCCTTGGAATTTTCTCAAGTCAAAATAAATATTTACCAACACTCAGGGGGTGCAACGGGCTCTTTGCTGAAGTTTTTACAGGCGTGGGGAGGAGGCTGGGCTGGTGAAGAAAGTCCCAGTCAGGAGGGTTATGGGTGATTCTCTGCCTCTTTCTGCAGAAAGAGCTGGAAACTCTCTGAGCCCTCACCATGCTCAGCCATTTGCCATTCTCTGCCATCTCTCCAGTTCCATTGCCCAGTGTTGCCCCCCAGTTCTCCTGCAAAAGCTGGTTTTCATGCAGGGATAACACAGGACCAGGCTCCACCTCTCACCTACAGTTTATCCTGTCATGTTTGAAACTGCAGTGGCTTTTAAAAAGGCTATTTTTATTTTTTTATTTTTTTTTCATGGCTTAGATCATTATAACTAATGTTCATAACTTGTATTTGGAAAGTTAGGCTGGGGCTTTGATCTTCTTTAAGCATATAACTTAGACAAAGTTGTTCTATTGAACTGAAAGGGACTTACATTCCTGAAGTCAGGCATATGCACAAGCGTTTTAAGAATTATGGCTTCAGCCTAAGTCAATCCTAAACCTTACATGAATTTTGGATATTAAAAAGAAAAATGTTTTAAAACCCCAAGTCTCTAAGGAAAGAAATAAATACTTATATATGTCCACTATATTATGAAAACTACTGTATTTGAATGAGACAGTCATGAATGTTTTTTAGATTTAAGAAAATAATTTTGAAATAAAATATATCCATACATGGATGATTAATGTGGCTTCTCTGTTCTCTTCTGCTTGCATTATTTATATTCCTAGTGAGAGGGGAAAAATTCTTTCCAGCTAAAGAAGCAGCCTCTTTTATGAATAAAAATGAGTTTTTCTTTTTCTTTTTTTTTTTCCTTTCAGAAAAGTGGAAAAAGGGTCTTTCAGTTTGATTTTCCGACATCAAAATAATATGGTGAAACTCCTGAATATGATCTTCTCCTCTCTTTGATTTTTACCGTGTCAAACTTTCATAACAGACTTCAGCAACACTTAGAGACTCCAGTGAGGCATTTGGGAAAGTGCACACAATAAGTAGGTAGTCATGGCCCCAAATTGCCTAAAAGGACAAGACAGGGATGGAAATAAAACAGACCAACCCAATAAAGTAGCACAATTCAAATAACCAGCAGCATTCACCCCACACCCGTTTCCTTGCCATCAGAACAGAATGATTTCCCAGCATATGCATTTATTAGAAAGACTCCTATGGGCAGTTGAGTTCAGAAAGACCCCAAAGATTCCAGTCAAGAAGGTTTTAAGAGGCCAGACAGCTCCTGAGCAAAGAAAGAAAACTGGAGAGAAGTGTAATCCACGTGTCAAGCAGCAAAGTGGACATTAACCAGGGAAGAAATGCTGGAACTAAGGGGTTTTGTGCAATCAGGTCACTAAAAAGTGGAGAGTTTTTCAGGCACCCCAACAAGTCTGGGCAAGCTCCAGAAAGTGAGGAAGTCTTCCTCCTGTTCCCTCCTTTTCCAGCTCAATACATGGTCCACTTCTTCAAATTGTGGAATTCTTTCTCTGAGGGCAGTGTCTTAAGTCAATTCTCTTCTTGGGACACGCTGTAAGAGCTGAAGCTGCTCCAGGTCTCTTGTGTTTACATATGAAGTTTTTTAAGGTATCCTGAGAAATATTTTGGGGCTTGAGTATTTTTTTTTATTTGGACCTCCAGACCAAGTACCTGTTTCCTGCTTGTTCCTACAAGTAGGAGATTGGGCTCTCTGATCCCAGGGGTCTCCTCAGAGCTGCTACCAACAGACCAAAGGCTGCAGATTCCTGCAATGACGTTTTTCTTCACTCTGACAGGGGATGGAGATCAAATGGGGAAGACAAGAGTCTGCAAACCTGGAGTGGTATAGAACAAACAGGGGTGTGGGAGCCTCCAACCAACGTGAGTAGCCCAGAGGAGGAAAAACAAGGTCAAACTGGAAATGGTGTTGAGATAGAATCATAGAATTATGGAATGGTTTGGGTTGAAAGGGACCTTAAAGATCATCTGTTCCACCCCCCTTCCATGGGCAGGGACACCTTCCACCAGCCCAGGTTGCTCCAAGCCCCGTCCAACCTGGCCTTGGACACTTCCAGGGATCCAGGGGCAGCCACAGCTTCTCTGGGAATTCTATCCTGGCCCCTAAAGGGAAGAATTTCTTCCCAATATCCCATCTAGCCCTGCCCTCTGTCAGTGTGAACCCATTCCCCCTTGTTCTATCACTCCAGCCCTTGGAAATAGTCTCTCTCCATCTTTCTTGTCACTCCTTTAAGGTCCTGGAAGGCCACAGTTAGGTCACCCCAAATCTTCTCCAGGCTGAACAATCCCAGTTCTCCCATAGCAGAGCTGCTCCATCCCTCTGATCATCTTTGTGTCTTCTCTGGACTCGCTCCAACAGGATGATGCCCTTCCAAAATGGAAGAATTTAAGGGAGTGTTGCTTCAAAGGAGAACAACAAGGATAGCAGGAGCAGAGGACAGTCCTGTTTGGCTTCAGATCCAGCTTCAGGTGTGCAACCTCTGAACAGCACCCAGGCAGGATTATGGTTTGAAACAGCAGTTTTCTGAATATCTTCTTAAAAGTGGCCATTTCCTTGCCCAGTGGAGATAAAAATTTGGATTATGTATTGCCCTCGAATCCTCGCTGCACGAAAAGCACTAAGAGACAACCTCTGTTCCTGGCTGTCTCCCAGGAGTGGTTTCAAATCATAGTGGATTCTTCATGAATTTTTAAAAAATTACTCCCAGGGCAGGTGCCCAACTGCCTTATTTGCCAAACCAAAAAGCCTTAGAAACCCCAGTTTGTTCTTAAATGGTTAAAAAGAGAGCGGCTTCTTTGCTCCAGTGTTGTGGACACCAGCACTGATCCCACTCCAGGTAACAGCAAACTCCCCTTCAATTTAACCTCCCTGGGACACTTGGATTTTTTGGGGCAGGGACACAAGAGAGCCAGTCAAAAGTTACACTGAGCAGCAAATGGAACTGCACCATTTTCCACTGGTAATAGATGGGAAATGGGAAATGTCATTATGGGGCTGGGGAAGCATCTGGGAAAAGCTCCTGTATGAACAGTGCAGATGAACTACATGGAAATATTAAGGAAACACCAACTGAAGCAATTTAACCCCTCCAGAGACCTATAGTTCACGCATGGTGGGCAGGTAATAATGTCCAATTATTCTGGAAACAACTGAACAAGTCACTGTACAATTATCTCATTTGCACCAGATCCAGCATTAAGTGTTTTTTAAAATATTCATCATTCATTCCAGGTAACGAAACAAAACAACTAATCAACCTCTGAGGAGCTGCCCATAAATCATAAAGCCACACTGAGAAACTGGCAATTTTTCATTATTCCAGGAGTAATATTTTAAAGCTGACAAGCCGACGGGGTGGTCCAGGTCTGTGACATTATCACATCTGTGATGAACAGCCAAGCTTTGCACAATTACAGTAGTAATTGTTGGAGTCACTTTAACAAGAACTTGTACAAAAACAAAGGTCCTTTTTTCTTTTTTTTTTTTTTAAATCAGAACTGAATTTACTGCGCAGACAAGTGGTTGAAATTCAGCGTTTGCCAAATTGAAGACGACTTGTTATTGTTACACAGAGGAAAAAATTTCATTGTGCAACCCCTTGTGGTGGTTCCCCACAGCCTTTCACAAAAGAGCCATCTGAAGGAAAAGGCACATTTGGGCTTTATTTATTTCAGAGCAAGCTGACGTGAAAAGGTTAAGAACTGTCCAGTGAACGGCAAATCAGGTGGTAAATCTGAAGATTGTTGGGGTGTCCTGGGCAGGGCCAGGGCTTGGACTGGATGATCCT
>NW_021940851.1:680015-693780 GCF_001715985.3 Manacus vitellinus
TCCTTTTCTATCCAAGCCTTTAAGCTTTGTTTACATCCTGAAATCCCGCTGTGCTTCCCAGGCGCCAGTGGCAGAGCAGGAATCGTTAGATGCTAATTCGTTATCAATTGTCAAAAGGAGACAACTTGCAAATTCGCACTCTCAGGCTTCAGATCTGCTTCCTCCAGCCTTTGGCAAGTTCCAACAACAAATGCCACAGCACCAGTGTTTCAAAAGGCAGCTTTTAAACCCAAAATGCTCGCGCAGGGGGGACGGTTCCGTGGCCAAGAGCTTCGTCCCCTGGAGTCTGAGGACCTCTCAGGAATATTCTCTGAGTGCTTTTTGTTAAACAAACTGCAAATCCAAGGCTACATCTACATCAGACCGATAAGGGTGGATTTATGGAGTGAAAAAACGGTGCTGGGTATCTGATGTGCAGATGATACATGCTCAAGGGAGTTGACTTCAGGCGGGTTTTAGTCTGGGCCCGTAGACTGAACATGTAGAAATAATTGGAGAGCATTAAGAGCAACACTGGGGCGCATTGTCTGGTTTCATTTAATCCAAAAGGAAACCAGTTTGTGTACTCAGGGGCTGCTCTGTGCTCTGAGCCAAAGCGTGGTAAGTGGCAATGATCAGGAGATCACAAAAGTAGCTGCACCCTAATTAAGTGTCGGCCTGATCCACCGGGAAGGTTTGAATTCGCTTTTCCTAATTTATTAGCAAATTTAATTGAAATTTGTGGGGCTGAGAAGATCTCGGCGATAATAGAGCTTGTCTCTGAATTGCCAAAACTTTCCTGTCCCGTTCTATGGGTGCTTTGATCAAAAATAAATTGGAAATTCCAGTGTGTCCTTGCAAAATTCCTGTATATATCAAACCTAATGACTGAGGACGAGGAAGAGAATTTGAGCCAAGTCATGGTTCATAACTTGATTTTGAGCCTGTTCCAGTAACACCACCCTGCCTCACGCCAGTTTGATTTAGAGATAGGCTTTGTGCCCAGCAACTAATTTTGTATATAATTACAGATTTTATGTTTGTAATACGGCCTTTGTAAAGGAGGAACCCTCTGAGGAACCTTCAGACTGCACCAACAGTCTGAATAGCTGCTGAGGTTGAGACTCAAGCTCTGAAGCACGAAAAGAAAAAGACAGAAAAAATGAAGATAATAGGTTAAAACAGCTGAAACAAGCTCACAGTGTGTCTGCTGCAGTCCTGGCCCTTGGTTGGACTCTGCAGACAGGGTTTGGATGTGGAAGCAGAGGACTGAGATTAGGATCACAACAAACCAGCCTCAGTTTCAGCATGTAATGTGAGGATTATTGGCTATACCTCAGAGAGAGGTTTTCTTCTTGTGACTTCTCCTCCACTGGCACGTGGATTGCTGAAAAGCAGGAGTGAGACCCTGCCAGTCAGAGGAGCTGATTCTGCAGCTACTTTTGCTCCTTTTCTTCCTCCATCCTCAGCGATTTTTAGCCAGACTGCACAGGCCTGTCCTTAACAACAAACTGGCAAGTTTCTGTACAAGATCCTCAGAAAATGGACACGCTGGACAGGGCTTGGAGAAACCTGCTCCAGTGGAATGTTCCCTGTCCATGGCAGGGGGTTGGAACTAGATGATTCTTAAGGTCCCTTCCAACCCGAACCATTCTATGATTCCATGAATTTTAGGCTCTGGGATGCAATGATTACATTCATGACCCTCACATGTGCCTATATCTCTTTGTGGACCATTGGTCTGATGTTAAAGCTGGAACTACACTTCAAAATTGTCCAATAACCTTTAAGAATAACCCGAACAAGAACCGGATTTTTGGCTCAGAAATTGCTTTATTGAGGAGATTTCTGCATAACCCTGATCCCAACTTGTAACCAGGTTGGTGCCTGTTAAGATAATACAGAAGACCATAAATGCTGCAGTTCTTAGAACTGAAATTGAGGCCAGGACCAGCTTTATTCTCTCATGTTTCTTAGTGATAGAGCTTGACCAAATGTGTATTTAACAGGCACTGCCAACCTTAACAGGCATATTGACTTCTGGGACTGGTGATATAACAAACCTTATTGACCGGGTACCATTCAGAAAGTAAATCAGAAACTCTTGGTTTTACTTTTCAAATAACCTGCAAGGAGATTAAATTATTTTAAAAAAATATATATAAGATCTCCACCTACAGATTTCTTCATAGGTTTGATACCCTGAGACAACTCTTAGTGATATAAAAGCTATTTTACTAAGAGCTGGTTAATAATCAAGTCTGACAATTCTCAGGGGAAATCTGTGTCTTAGTTACCAGGTGACTAAATATGAACTATAATCTGTAAACCCCCACTGGATCCCAGAACTTGGAACTGTCATTATTAGCATCTCTGCTGGGTTTGGCTGGGGTAGAGTTGATTTTCTTCCCAGTGGCTGGTAGGGGGCTGAGTTTTGTATTTGTGCTGAGCACAGGGTTGATAATACAGAGATGTTTTTGTTGTTGCTGAGCAGGGCTCAGACAGAGCCAAGGCCTTTTCTGCTTTTCCTACTGGTGAGGAAGTTGGGGGTATGGGAGGTTGGGAGGGGACACAGCCAGGACAGGTGACACAAACTGACCAAAGGGATATTCCAGCTCAGCTACTTGACTGTGACAAGGCAGCATGGCCAAGGCCAGGCGTGGTCACAAGCCACTAATGGCACATCTTAAAAATCCACTTTTTGCAACAAAATACATCTGGTAGCAAAGCTGCAGAGCTTATCACATAAATGTGGACTACAAGGGGCATAAGCAACGCCCCAGAGGAGTTCTGTGAGGGATTAAGTGGGGAAGATCAGCAGGATCTTTTGTGGGGAAGATGAGCAAGTCTGCAAGAAAGCAGGGATGTGAAAGGGCAAACAGAGGTCACACACATGAGTTGGTATCATAGACTAAAAAGGGTTTCATTCACCCAGTTAGCAAAATGTCATTTTTAAATTCTGCTGAACCTATCACAAGACTCTTTTCTTTTACCTAACTAAAAGTAGGTGTGCATTAATAACTTCATCAAATGAGGGCGAGAGGTGACATTAAGAACTTGTTTGCAAGTAGTGCTTGTAGAAAAACCACAAAGATTTGGAAGGAGTCGACCATGAGGCAGCTGTGAAGTTTGTTTGGCTGTTCTAAGGCAAGAGAGACACCTCAGAGTGAATACAGCCATTTCCACTCCTCCCTTCATTACCTGAAGATTCAAACCTCTGTGCTACAAACCTCTCTGAGCTTGCTTGCTTTATCACTGGATACAGCATCAAAAAAAACCCAAAAAAACCCAACAAAACACACACACCTCTCCCATTTTTGTCTACACATGTGGGAGAATTTGGGGCTCTTCACCTGGAATTCGTGTCAGCAAGGATTTTTCAAACCTTCTTGAACTACCTGCAGTGGTGGTTGGCAGGAGCAGATTGAAACAAGGCTTGTCAAACTTGCCCTTTCTAAGTTTCTTGATGGGCAGATCCCAAGTTTCTTGCTAGTTCCAAGAAGCATTTCAGGGAAAACATAGGGGGAGGTCAGTCCTGATGCCCCAGCTGCCCATTTTAAAGTAAAATGACTCCAAATTGGAAGGTGGAAAAGCCTGGGGGAAATTAAAACCTCTCAGCTCCTTGCAGGGAGTTAAATCCTGGATGGATCCTGGGGACATGAGTAGAACATGCCTTTTGTATGGGTGAGGTCTGCTCCATTTCTTTCTCTCTTTTTCCCTGCTGATGTCATTCAGCATGTTGTATGTCTTTCTCAAAAATAGTTAGTTCAGAGATTTTTAAGGGCAGCTGTTCCCTCTCTCCCTTCCCAAATTCCACAGGTGCAGACAACACTCCACTGGAGCTCCCTGGCTAAGGTACAAGGATGAACAGCTGTCTCCCAGCCATTGTCCTCAGGCAAACCACTTGGTTTCAGCTGATTTCCACTTTCCCAAGCTACAATTAAGATTTAAAACAGATAAACTGCAGGTACCACATGGGAGTCCTGCTCGGGTGCAACGTCCGAGCTCCTCCAGGAGAACACTTCATCCACTCAGAGGTGCAGGCCAAAGAGTCTCAAAGAGAGTTTCTTCAGGCCCAGAATCCACATATTTGTGCCTGAGCTCTCGAGGAGCCTCTGCCTTCCAGCAGCCCCATCATCTTCCTGAGCAGCATTTTCCTGAGCAGCCCCATCCCTGGGGCTGACACTCCGTGGGGCTGTAAAATTCCTCCCTTCTCCATTTTAACCTCCACTCTTGGAATTTGTTTTCAGAAGCAGAACATTTTGTTTTGGCAGCTACCCCAGGGCAATTAATGAGAAGTCAGCTGAGCTATGACCACGTACCAAGGTTTAGGGAGCCAGAGCAGACAATTTGCCTTAGGTCACAAAAGCTTTAGTCCTTTCATATAATGAAAATACTGCTGTGCTTTCTTCTGCTTGACTTTGTCCATTCTTGACCTTACTCACAAGTCTGATTTTCTAATTAAAATTATAATTATTCATAAGTATTTCAATATCTGCTGTAAGTCAGCACCTGTAGCCTCTACAGTTCACAGGATTCCCTTGCAGGAAAATCCTCCCCCCAAAGGAAAATCCTGTCACAGCAACACCAGGAACAAGAACTATTACTGTGTTGTAGTAATTGTACAGCAACATAACTGCAATTGCTGTGGGTAACCACCACCCCTGGAGGCGTCCAAGGAAGGACTGGATGTGGCACTCAGTGCTCTGGGCTGGGGGACAGGGTGGGCATTGGGCACAGGGTGGACTGGATGGTCTTGGAGCTCTTTTCCAACCTCAGTGATTCTGTGATTCTGGAAAAGGGTTTCAGGGTTCAAAGAAAATGAACATATCCATCTTCTGATGGACAAAAGAAGATTTCTGTGCCTTGTGGAAGGACCAGGTTTTAATGAGATATGTTAAATAATTATTATTTTCTAATGTCTCTCTCACTTCAGAGTACAATCATTGTACCATTCTAGAAATAATTGGTCACATACTTATGTGCTGTTTGCTGAAACAGAAAGAGGTTCAATCTAAATTTAGAGACATTAAAAAAAAAAAGGAAAGACTATTAGATCATTTGGTTCATCCTCTGCCAACCCAGATCTGTCCCCCAGATTTGTTGCTGGTTTGTCAGGCAGTGGGACCTGCTGCATCATCATCACCCTGGGGAGACCCTTGCACAGTTCAGCAAGACTGGCCAGCTAAGGAATTTTTCCTAATAACGTTTGATGTAATGATGAGATCAATAGGGTGGATATCTGGCTTGCCATAATAAAGGCTGTTGCTGGGTCCCCTGATGCAATGCATTTCAGTTTTAATTTACATCCTCCAATCCCCTTTACATTGAACAGCACTACCCTTCCCTTAGAGAAAAGCTGAGGGGAAAGCCCTGTACATCCATCACAGAATAAATAAAACAGAAAAATGCTCAAATACCTGACCTGCTTGTTCAGGCTTTGTGAAGGCTCTGCCAGACTTCCAGTTCAGATGTGTATCAAACATCTGAGGGGGAGATTCTCTCTTGCCTCATCACCTGCAAGGGCTTGTTCCACATTTTTTTGGTTAAATACTAAACCTCAGGAATATTAATATTATTTGGGAGACAGTCCCTTGAAACAGTATAACAAGTAGATTTTTATAGATCTGTCAGGACTTGATGATATACTGGCAGCAGGATTTTTTTTATTTTTTAAAAAAAATAAATCAAGAGTGAAATGTGTGCGATTGAGACAGGCCCAGAAGACCAGGAATGAGGAAACCTCCAACACGTGTGAGCACGGACAGAGGGGCTGGGTGACTCTGGGACCACATCTGGATTCAATGTTGGGCCAGTTCTTCTCTTTGGAGTGATTGGCACCAAAGGCATCAGGCTGAAACATCCATGACCTTTCCAGAGAGGCAAGGGAAGAGGGAGCTTAAAGGCTGATGCAAAGATCTGCCTTTTGCAGGCTTGGCACTTCCTAAGGGACCTTTGCCAGTGACAGCATTCACAAAACCGAGTGAAAATTTAGAGTTTCTTGTTCAATAAAAATATCGGGTAAGTCATTTAATAAATGCTTGTTGTTGATGCAGCCTGGTGGTGAATAAACCAGTTTCTAATTCAGATATTGACGTCTGCAAGGTCCCCAAGGCAATCTAACAATTCAACCCCGTTTTTTTTAGGAAGGGGTGGGTATCTACACAACTCAGCCTGCCAAAGGCATCCCCAAATCTGTCCTCATCCATCCAACAGCCCCGACTGCCCATTCCCACTATACTCGACACTGCACCTCCAGTCCTGTGTCCTGTCTTGGGCCCTTCACTTCCAAAAGGACATTGAGGGGCTGAAGGGTCTGGAGAACATGTCCTGTGAGGAGCAGCTGAGGGAGCTGGGGGGGTTTATCTGGAGAAGAGGAGGCTCAGGGGGGACCTCATTGCTCTCCCCAATTCCCTGACAGGAGGGGGCAGGGAGGGGGGTCGGGCTCTGCTGCCATGTCCAAGGGAAAGGAGGAGAGGAAATGGCCTCAAACTGCCCCAGGGTAGGGTCAGATGAGGTTCAGATTAGAAACAATTTCTCCCTGCAGGAGGGGTCAGGCCTTGGAATAAGTGTCCCAGGCAGGTGGTGGAGTCCTTGTCTCTGGAAGTGTTCCGGAGGTGTCTGGATGTGTCCCTTGGGGCCATGAATTAGGGATGATTGTGGTGGTGCTGGGAGAGGGTGGCACTGGATGATCCTGGAGGGCTCTTCCAGCCTCGGTGGTTCCGTGATTCCCGAAGGCAATAACGCGACAGCCGCCCAAGTTTCTTTCCCGGAAAACTGGAGAGGTTCGGCGGCAGGAGAGCTCAGCCCTGGGGCATCTCCCCTGGGGCATCTCCCCTGGGGCATCTCCCCGCGGTCCGGCCCCAGCCGCAGTCCCGATCCCGGGGGCGCTCCCGGGGCCGGGCGGGATGCGGGATGCGGGATGCGGGCGGCGGGATCGGGGGCACGAGAACCGGCAGAGCACACTGACATCTAGTGGGATTTTGGGAAAGTGCTCGGTTGTCCCCCGTGCTTGCCACAATCCCCCCTCAAAAGAAAAAAATTGACACAGAAGCGCTTTGCAGCTCGCTGGTTTTCGGCCATCGGGGAGAGCTCTGAACACGTGTCTGCCCCATCCCTGGAAGTGTCCAAGGCCAGGTTGGACGGGGCTTGGAGCAACCTGGGCTGGTGGAAGGTGTCCCTGCCCATGGCAGGGCGTTGGAATTGGGTATCTTTAAGGTCCTTTCCAAACCATTCCATGATTCAATGAAAAGGGCTCTTTGAGGGCTCTGCTGAGACACTTGGCTTTCCTGCTCCCACTCTGGGATGCTTGACAAGAGGGCATCCACCCCTAACCTCACATGTGTTTGAGTGCAGATAAAATTCCCATAGCACATTCCTCCCCACCGGTTTGCCTTTCAAGTCCCAACAAATAAAAGTTGCAAAGTATTCCCTATGGGAAAGGGAAGTTTGATTCTCTGATTCCCTGATGAAATGGTGTCTGCAAGGAACCACAGCTCCTCAGAGCCCTCCAAGGCTCTCTGGGTTGGGAGCTGATGTGTTCTCCAAAGTTCAACCCTACAACACAGGTGATTTCGTCTTCTTTCATTTAAAGCACATATTTAAGGATTGGGAGTTAGAAGAAAAGAAAACCAAGGATGCTTATCACTATCATAGAATTCATGGAAGGGTTTGGGTTGGAAGGGGCCTGAAAGATCATCCAGTTCCAATCACCTTGCACTAACCCAGGTTGCTCCAAACCCCATCCAACCTGGTCTTGGACACTTCCAGGGATCCAGGGGCAGCCACAGCTTCTCTGGGCAACCTGTGTCAGGGCCTCCCCACCCTCACAGGGAAGAATTCCTTCCCAATATCCCATCTAACCCTATTCTCTGCCAGCTTAAAGCCAACATCTCTTGTTCCTATACCCATAATTTTTCCTAAGTGCCAATGGAGTTCACTTTCACCACAGTCTCCCACAGAAGCAGCTCACAAAGAGAAGAAGTTTGCCCTGTGCCTCCTTTTGCAGCCTTTCTCCTCCTCCCACTCCATCCCGCATCCAGCTCTCAAGGAGAAGAATATTTAAACTTCCCAAAGTTGGACTGTTTCTCCAACAGCTCTGGCATTAACAGAGGGAAAGATGAGCCTCTTCCTTGTCCCATCTCTATTTTGGCCACAGTTCCCACCTACTTTTCAGGTACGGGCAACAAATACCCTTTTAGGGTCTGAGAGGGAAAAGACAGCTCCAAAGGTTATAGCCATCCCAACATATCTTCCTGCAAAAGGAATTGACTCCCTGCAGAGGAATGTAGCAAGAGAAAGGGACAAGGGAAAATGGAGGCAAAATACTTTCAGATGCATACTTATGATATGACTTTCTTCCATAGTTCAGCTACATCCCTCCAAGTTCATGTTACAAAAAAACCAGGGGCTCTGGTGTTGGGTTTGAGGGGGAGTGGGATAGGAAAACTAATTACTCATCCTGGTCTGACCCTGCAGGCTGAGGTCTCTGTGTAAAGCATGATGCTGGAGATAAAAAGGGAGCTGATGATGTGTGTTGGACTGAAAGGACCCCATTTTAGCCAGTCATGCCCAGCTGCACTGTTGTCTCCATTTCGCTGACCATCGCTCCAAAACTCCCAGGCTCCTCGTCTCCAGGAGACTGTAAATAGTCAGCTGAACCTGATGCTCCATTTTCCATCCCTGCATCCTCCACCAAACCCTCAGGCACGCTCTGCTTTCCGACACCTCCCCTGCCATGACAAATTAAGGCAGCTCGGGTCGTGTCCCACCAGCTGGTCGCTGACACAAGACTCCTCCTCAGCAAAGGATCTGCCCGGAGCATTTAGAGGTGGGAAGATGCATTTCTAATTCCTGCTTTCAAGGTCTCCTTGACCATTGCCCTCTGGGAGCTGCTGGGTTTGTTCTCTGGGGGCTGTTGGGCTTGTCTTCCATGGCATCAACTACTGATCCGTGTCGGCTCCTAGGGATCCATATCACCTCCTAGGGATCCATGTCATCTCCTAGGGATCCATGTCAGATGCTGTGAGAGTCCTGTAGGAAATCAGCTGATGCAGAGAGTGGCTCTGCTCTTCCCCTATCATGCAGCAGGACAGTCCTATGCTGGGGGTGAGCAGCTCATTCCCTGCCCGTGGCTCCGCAGCCGCGGATTTTCCGTCTCCCTTGGCGACACGGGAAGTCTCAGCTCTAACCAGGCTCGTGATGGTGTCACTCCTTAGCTCTTGCAACCCAGCAGGGATTGCCACCACGAGCTGCTGTGCTGATGCTTCTGAAGCACCAGAGGCCAGGTCTGGGATGTCAGAGGGCTGCACAAGAGAGAGTAAGTGCAGAACAGGCGCTTCTTGTCTTTCCTACGAAACGCGCGGGCGGGAGAGAACGGATAACAAACGGAGAATGGATTTTTAAAAAAGCCTTCTTGTCGTGTTTTCCTGAGTGAGGCACATAAAGCTGGTTATTTGCAGAATGAAATATGAAAGCTCGATTTTTTTTTTTAACCTGCCAGGGGTTTAAAAAAATCCCACCTCCCGCACCGGTTTGAGTTCGCAAGAGTGGGATGTTTATTTAGTGCTGCTTCAAAAGGAGGTTCCTCTCCTCCCAGTAACTGGGGGGAAAAAACTGGGGCAACACCGTGTTTTTAGAAGGTATGAAACTTCAGGGAAGGAGGGAGGGGAGCGATTTTAAGATGTTTTATTTTCACCTGAGGCAAACCAGCGTCTATTCAAGCCCGCTGTGAACACAGAGGGCTGTTTTAGCTGTTTGGCCCTGTTCCTGTTGTTTGTAACTAAATAGCACCAGCCAAAGACATTTTTTGGTACCTTGCTGATTGCTTCTAAACAGCTTCCCTTCCACGGCTGCACAAGTCAACATCAGGAGTTTACACTGAGTTTTAGTTCCAGCTGTGAAAGGCTCAGGTTTTTTAAAGAATAACAATAATAAAAATAGCACAGCGTCCTCCACATCCAAATGAAAAATCAGGCCAAAGATGCCCAGATGTGCAAAGTTTCATTTTACAGTAATTGCCACACGGCATTTACCTTATTTCTGCTCAGACTTTGGGGTTTTTGGAGAGCGTTTTCTTGTTCTGTTCACATCACATGTTGCCAAAGTTTCTTGGAGCCTTCCTAGCTTTTGGGTGAGTGCAGACAGTTCTGACCAGCAGAAACTGCTTGAAAGGATCCAGAAAGCTGGTTCACACACTCCTGAGTACATATTGAACACATCTCTGCCAAGCACTAACCTAAACAGAGCCAGCCTGTAATAAAGCCCAAGAAGTTATTAATTCACAGAGAGCAGGTGCTGTGAGTCTGCTCCTTCTGCAGGTTTGGGTTGTGCTGCCCTCGTGAGAGTTTTTCCCCCTCTCATTTAAGTGCTGGGGTAAAACCCACCTTTACAATGCAGTGATGAAGTGAGCTGTAATTAGCAAGGCAACTCGAGAAATGAGGGTATTAAGTTCACACTCTCCAGCCACAGAAAACTGCAAAAAACCTCTCTCCAGCTAGTACAGCAGCCAGTGAAAGGGAACATCCACCTTATTAAGATCCAGTGGCTTACATTTCTGCTGGAGGGAAGTGCTGGTGCAGTAACCTGAACCCCACTGCATTATTTTCCGAGCTCTCTGCCAGTGCAGGCTATTCAATTTATTCAATTTAACACCTTGGTGGTGCTCAGCTCCCTGCCCTCCTGCAGCAGTGCCCACTCAGAGCCACGGTGGCACAGCCAGACAAGCACAAACCCTCCTCCAGGAGGAGAAAGTTTCCACTTTTCCTGCCCAGATGAAATTCCACTCGCAGGTGTGGGGTGTTTATTTGTGAGGGAGAGCTAGAGGAGTAATGTATACTCCATGAAAGGTCAGGCAGAAAAAGTCTGCTCTGAGAAGCGAGCAGGATGGGGGAGGATTTAGGTACAGGATGAAAACTGTAAAACTGGTTTTAATATTGCTGTTACACTTCCATGGGAGGGAGAGAATATGTCAGCATTTTTATAATAGAGGCAAACCCAATGCAAAAGTAAGCCTCTGAGGGATCACCGTGCCTTTCTTCTCTGCTCAGGCTGTATTTCTCTTTTTTTAAGCAATAACCAAACTTCCTTCACAAGTCCTCAGTACTTACAGAAAATCAGGACACAAGGGCATCTCAGTTCCTGAGTCGTATACATAATTATATGATTGAAATAGCAAATGTCATCAATAAAGCTGCATTTGTCTCTGGCAAGCATTGCCTGTTAGATCATTGCTCAGGACAAACCCACAACCTGGATGTTGCTTCTCCCCCAGAGCAGAGCAGAGCAGAGCAGTTGGGACTGTGTTTGAAAATACACACTGAAGGTTAATTCTGGACTCATCAGCCAACTTCAGCCTCACTTGAGGGAGCAGAAGCTTCTGAGATATGATATTTCTAAGCATTTAATGAAAATAAGCAGCCAGGCAGAGAGAAAACTGAGCCTGGAATGCTTCCAGCGTAAGAAAGGCAGCGGCAGAACTGCGTTTACTACCTGGAGTCACCACGGGGATGATCTGCAGGAAACAAGATTTTTAAGTACATTTCTCAGTAAAATGCGTTTGCTTAAAATCCCATCATCAGTGAGGCTGGAAAAGCCCTCCCAGCCCATGGATCCCCCCTGTGCCCAATGCCCACCTTGTCCCCCAGCCCAGAGCACTGAGTGCCACGGCCAGGCCTTCCTGGGACACCTCCAGGGCTGGGCACTCCAAACCTCCCTGGGCAGCCCCTGCCAGTGCCTGACCACCCTTTCCAGCAGGAAATTCCTCCTCCTGTCCAACCTGAGCCTCCCCTGGCACAGCTTGGGGCTGTGTCCCCTTGTCCTGTCAAACTGGCATCTCATCCTATACACCAATTGTTCAAAACCCCCTCAGCTTCCTAATGAAAAAAAAATACCACAGGTTACTGCTTACAACCCCCTGTCCCCAAATTTCCTTGGCTTAGGTTGCTTTGTTGTCCCCAAAGAGATGAGCAGAGAAAAATCCCTTCTGTTTCAGGTTCTGGGAAGAACAGAAAGCAAACATTAAAAACAGCATAAAGGGACCTGAGAACCAAACCCATACTCACATGAGCTTTCATTGCAGCTACAAAGCATCTTGGCTTGGCTGAGTTAAGGCTGGAAGACTGGGGAACTTTAAAACTCCTGTGTTGAGCAGAGCCCTTACAAGGAGAGGTAAGTTAATGATATAATTATTATACATGCTAACCCTCCTTCCCCCAAATACAGAAAGAGTAAGCCTCAACCTGCTTCTCCCCACTCTCTTCTGCATTTAAATTCCCAATTTAAATTCCCAGAGCTGAGGACTCTCCCAGCTTAGCAACCCAAACAGGTCAGGCACCTCTGTTTCCCTGCCTGTGGCCTTGATCCTAAACCTTAAAGGGTAAAAGGTCTGTAACAAACCTAATAATACCTGAACTTAATTTCTGATGCCTCCCATGCTGCACCTAATCTTCCTGAAGTATTGAACTGCCCAAATCCTTGGTGTGGGCTAAAAACACCTGCTGCAAAACTCAGTGTTTTCTGTTTGGTGTCAAATTTTCAAGGTTGAGCTAAATTTTGAAGAAGTGGGACACTTGTTCTTCCAGTGTGCTTATGCACACACCTGAAATGAATGTGTGTGGTAGGAAATGTATGTGATTATTGTTGTTCACAAAGATGTTGCTGATTTAACTGGCTGTCACTACATACCTGGATAAAGGGTGCAAGAGAAAAAGTTCTTGAACCAGGTACAGTTTAATACCTTTCACTGTAGCAGAAAATAAGAGGAATTAAAACCAACCCCCCCAAAATGTAACACATCATGAGTCTGAGTGAGAGCTGTTGTTCCTCACCCCTTCTTTTACAGGCAGGAGGTGCTGCTGCAAATCCCTGTGTCTGATTGATGAGGTAAAGACAGCTTTTTCCACCTTCAGTCCACATGGCTTGACTTTTACAGCTTTAATAATTAGGTCAATATTGCCTTTGCAGTACAATATTTCTGTCCTTCTCCTTGGGTCTATTCTAAGTTTGCTCAGAGATAAAAGAGATGATAATTAATTTGTGTGGAAGAGAAGGCAGATCCTCAAATCCTTCCCTGCTGGAAAGCAAACTGAAGTGTGTGCTTAGCAGTGGTGGTAGCTGAGGGTTTTCTCATATTCCTCCTTTTCCCAAGAGGAAGGAGATGATTTGTAAAAGCCCTTATTATATAGAAGGATCCACTTACAGTGTTTGAGGACGTGAATTCAAGCCCAGGCTGTGAGTTTTCACACTCTTGTAGAGATTCCCTTATTAGCACTATTATTATTCCCTTATTAGCTGCTGGAGTGAGCTGTTTGTAAAGAAGCCTTCATGTGCAACATTCAGCAAGCAATTAGTCACACGAAATCCAGAAGGATTTTAAATATTCCTCAGCTGGATTATTATCCTTTTATTATCAATTAAACCAGATGGAGGGGCAGGGCTCACAGAAAATTGCCCAGTTCCTTTAGTGTATCAACCTTGCACTGTCTTCAAGGAAAAGCTCTGTAATCATTAATTTTGTGGTGTATTTGTCCTTTGAGGGAGAACTTCTCCAAAATAAGGGCTCATCTCTTCTGCCTTAGTCTCTTGAGCTAAATGTTGGGCCCATCCACACAGACCTATCTTGGGATTTGAGCTGAACAAACACACTGCTTTATCTATGACTACCTGTTTGCAACCATTTCTAGCCATAAAATGAAGTTTACAGTTCACATGAAACAAGCTGTAGGAAGGAAATATTCAGGTTCTGTGCCACTGGCTGCCCTCTTAGTTCCCCTCTCACCACCATCTC
>NW_021940851.1:693844-696463 GCF_001715985.3 Manacus vitellinus
AAAAGCTAAAGCAGTCACAGAGCAGCTGCAAGGAAGATGCCATGAATTTCCAGCTGGGAACTGAACACGATGGGAAACCAATCCAGAAGGTCCCAGTTTTTGCTATGTTACCACATTAGTTTGAGTTTGCTATTTGTGTGGTGAAATACTGGTCAGAAAACAACAAACATGGTAGGAGAGATTTTGTCCAGTGCCTGTTGAATTAAAAAGAATTTTTGGAGTGGACTGCAAAAGATGGATTTAGGACAAATGTGGAACAGGACAGCATTCAGTGGATGAAATGCAGGTCAGTCCAATCAGTCACAGGGTTTGCATTAAAGAGTAAAACTCTACTTTCTTGGACTGCAGGGTGAGTACTTCGACTGTTCTCATAAGGCAAGAAGACTTGACTCTCAAACCAAATTAATTGATTAGATCCAAACCACTATTTAAAGGATTCTTGAAATGTTTTTTAACACATTTTGTTGAGGAAAAAGGCAGTGTGAATTCATAAGACAACAGTTATAGAGCAGAGATTGGTCTTTTCTACCCCACCAGCCACTAGGAGAGATCAGCCCTTACTATTTCTTCCTTGCTGTTTTGCAGGATGCTAAAATCCTAATTTTCCCACATTGCCTTTTCATTCCCATATAGTCACTTCCAATATTCCTTATCCCAGCACTGTTGTCTTCAAGTTCTACAGTCCTGAAGGAAAAAGAGATTTCTTTTCTTTTCGTGGTGTCTTCTCAACAGGAGGAGTTGTGGGACTCTGTGTGTTCATCCACAACTCCTTCAGTCAAATCTCCACATAACTGAAAAGAACAACAACAACAAAAAAAAGCTTAAATTTAAGGAAAATAATAGAATTTGGTGTGTGTACTGGAGTTTTTATGGAGTATTTGCTGCTTAAATAACAATGAGAAGCCCACTGTGAACATTTCTCCTGAATCCTGTGGTATGAACTGCTGTGGAAAGGGTGCAGCTCCTACAGTGCTTAACTGTTTTGGAAAAAGTTATCTCCTGTCTTCTGGGATACTTCCACACACAGAGGACTTTTTGTGGGATTTTTTTTTTTCTCAGCACAAAGCAGAGAAGCCAAGTAAACTACTGAACCCTCCACAGTGGGGCTGTGAGTCAGCTCCAGGGAGAGTCTAATCGACAACCTGTCACCCTGCCCGAGCTTTAGGAGGGCAGGGGAGATAAAGTTATCTGTTCTCAGGGAAAGTGCCTTTCACCTGGCTCCTGATGCCAAGTACATCACGGGGAGGTGGGATACTGAAGCCTTGCTTTTAGTTAAAACACATCCTTTTTTGAAGCTGAGCTCAGGAGTTGGCAACTCCCCCTCCCTTGCACTTGAGGTCTGTGCATTTTAGACCTCCAGATTACTCTCATACATAAAATCTCCAAAAATTTCCAAGAGATGTAGGACATCAAGCCACTGCAATGTGAAAAGGTAAAGGCTCCTAAATCACAGAACCATGAAATGGTTTGGGTTGGAAGGGGCCTTAAAGCTCATCCATTTCCAACCCCCTGCCCTGGGCAGGGACACCTTCCACTATCCCAGGTTGCTCAGAGCCTGGTTTTGAACATTTCCAGGGATGGGGCAGCCACAGCTTCTCTGGGCAACCTGTGCCAGGGCCTCCCCACCTTCACAAAGGAGAGTTTTTCCTAATAATGTCTGTGGATGTTTTGGAAAATGGTAACTGCTGACCTTACTGATCCTTCTTCCTTACAGAGGATGCTTGGGCCATTTCATGATTTTACAACTGAAAGACAAGACTGCTGAAGCAGGTGGTTTAACTTGACCAGGAGTCCAAAGTAGTGGTGTGAAGTGCTTTTTTTGGCATGTCTGACTCAGGAGACAAGTCTCATGAACCCAGCCATGGCTTCTGAGGGCCTTTTTGTGGTTGTCTCCAGCTCCAGAAAGTATTGCTTGCAATAGTCCAACTTGAAGGTGATGAAAGCGTAATTTGCTCAGCCAAGTTCCACACCTAAATGTGAGGGGCACAATTTCCTGGCTGGTTTCAGGTGAAATCAGGTGTTGCTGTTGTTATTTTGGTTTCCTGAAACAGAAAGAGCAGTGGGAACCTCAGGTCCACACCCACCTGAGCTGCAGGAGGGCCTGTCCTTCCAACAGAGGTGAAGCCACAGCTCTTACAGACCTGTTGGTTTCTCCCATTTTGCTTTCTCCCAGTTACTCCCCAAAAGAGAGTTCCTTGCATCAGATTTCCAATGTTCTTCAGACTGCAACCAGCTGGGAAAAGTGCACTGGAGAGATGGGACTAAGGTTGTTGGGATGGTGGTGGCCCATAACTCTTTGGGGTGTTGTTCTCCTGACTCGTGGTTTGACACAGCCAACAAACAGGAGGGTGATGGGACTCTGAAGAATTTCACAGGTGAAGGTCTGAGAGAAAATCAAGAGGTAGAGGAGCTATTTTGGCGGAGTCTATTGGCTTCTGTGGTCAGCCCCTGGTGTCAGATTGTGCTGTTCTGGAGAGGCACCAGTTTCCCTGAATCAGAGAATCCCAGAATCACTGAGGTTGGAAAAGACCTCCAAGATCATGGAGTCCCCTCTGTGCCCGATGCCCACCTTGTCCCCCAGCCCAGAGCACTGAGTGACACCTCCAGGGCTGGGCACTC
>NW_021940851.1:698014-712424 GCF_001715985.3 Manacus vitellinus
CAGGAGAAGTTTCCTCTGAAGGAAGTGGGAAATGTGGGAATATGTTCCCACTCCTCCCAAAGGATGACCTTCAAGATCATCAAGTCCAACCATCACCACCACCATGTTCACCATTAAACCATGTCCTCAAGTGCCAATATCCACATGATTTTGAGCACTTCCAGGGATACTGGAATTGTGACCCATTCCCTCAGAGAGGGAAAGAAGGAAAGGCCCAGTGTAGTGGCCTCTCCTTTGAGACCCAGAAAGCACCTGATGCCCCCAATGCCCAACGATTTCAGCGGCCACTCGGCAACTTATGAGTGATGGTTCCTGCTGTGAGGAAATCCTGGCTTATATTTTTCTCTCTTCGCCCTCAAGTGCGCATTCATTTTTGTTTAGCTGGTCCAGAACGGTGCCATCTATTCTGATTTATGCCAGCAACAAATGCAGTGCCTTCTGTGCGTGAATCTCTTCGGGTTTGCCATCCTGAAGGCAGCTGGGGGTAAGGAAAGGTTGGTTTTACTCCCTCACAACTGTGTCTCTCTCTGCAGTTCGAATGAGCTCCATGATATTGAAAATCTACTCAAGCAACATCCTCCTTGAGACTTTGCTTTTAGCAGATTTTTAGTATACATATTTTTTTTTTCTCCTCCTTGAAAAGTGATTTCAGCATCTGGCACCCCCTGGACCAAAGTGGATTGTTCTACAGCTGAACCAGAGCAGTAGAATAGGAGAGGTTTGAAGTTCAGCTTGCTTTCATGCTGTGCCCAGAAGCAAGCCTTGCAACCATAATTATTGTCAGATAATTTTTCATTTTGTCGATTTAACTTTTTCCCCATGTCACTGATTGTCAATAAGGGCTTTTTCTTTCCCCCCCTGGACCACTGGGTGTAAGGCAAAATAACTTGCAGTCTGGTAAACCAGTAATAATTGAAGAGTGATATATACACAGATGTGGCTGGTGAGGTTTCAGGGTTATTTTCTCGGTGGAACTTACACAATTCCAGAAGTCTGAATTTGTCATTTGCTTTTTGTTTCGGGGGTTGCACCATTCAGCCTAACAATATGTAATTTTTACAAACAGAATCTAATAGAAATAACATACATTTTTTTTTTTTTTTAAATAAAGTTTGGTAATAACCCCAGACCTCCAGTATTTTAAAGATATATGTAAAGCCCTGGTGCCAGCTACTCAAAAACCATTTAGAGACCAGCAACACAGGATCAGATTCTGCTGCTGCTCCCCAGCACGAGTTGGTTTTTGCTTCAAATCAAGTCTTTCGAGGCTAATTTGCAATCAGATAAAACTCTGGGAGAAAGAGCAGCAGAGCTGGGCCCTGAGTCACCTGGCACTTAGGAAAAATTGAAAAATTCCAGAGGCACCTGAAACTTTCACTGAAGACTGGTGGTCACCAGCAAATAATTATTATAATAGTGGTAACAGTGAGTCTTGGCTTCACTGGCCTTTTACTACTTTGAGTAAGCATTTACTTGCCAGATTATTATTATCTTGGCACTTGATGCAAAAAACCTGTAGTTTTCCATGTTCCTTAAAGCTGAGTATACATTTATTGAATGAAAGCATTTATTAAACATGTGGGGATGGATTCTCAACAGGCATTAAATAACTTGCCTCCATTTGCCAAGAGCTCTTGCTCGTTATGTTTTATTATGCTGAGAACTGCAGGTTGAAAACGGTGGAGAATGGAAAGAGTTGGAAATGCAGCTTCACTGTGAAAAGCCAAGCTGTCTTATATCTCTTGATATTTTCTAGATCTCAGCTTTGTGGTTCTGGGTTCTCTCCTCACAGTTGCATCAGTGCCACAAGGTCCTGAGCAGCACAGAGAGGTTCAATAGGGAATGACTCTCCTGATATAAGAAGAAAGGAGCATGCAATGAAACTGGGATATAACAGGTCCAAAATACTAAGGGAAAAAAGAAGACACTTGATATTAAACACTAACTGGACAAAATAATGAAAGAAAAAGTCATTAAGGTGAAACATTAAGGCAACATTTCAGGGTCAAGAAGTCTGTGATGATCAGCTTGTAGGGGCAGCATTCTGGAAAAGCAATGGAAATGCTTCTCCTGGTTTTACTTATGTCCTAAAGTTCAGCTATTGGCACTGCTGGGACAGACTACAGGTGTGGATGGATCTTTGATCTAACCCCATACAATTTTCACATTCGTAGGCAAAACACTTTTTTTGAAGTGGAAAACAAGAAAAACTCATCCAAAGAGACCTCTGTGCACCGAGACACAACTTAAGCTGTAAAGTTGGTCTAAACCACGACCCAAATCCCCCACATCAGCTGTCTTCAGACACAGGATTTGGTGTGATCCCCTGGCCCACGGAATTCCTGGGTGTAGGGATCTCCTGACTTCAGAATTCAGGCTGGTTACAGGTAGATGGGGCGTTTGTGTTGTCTGGTAAAACTTTGTCCATTCCACAGATAATATCTCTTGATCTTCAGGAGAACAGGGCAAAGCCTGGAGCCCTGCTCAGCTTTCCTTACCCTGGCTCAGCTTCCACAGGAACAAGTGGAAGCATTTTGACTGGTGAAAGCTTGTTGACTTTTCCCAGCAAGGATAAATATGAGCACACAGCCCATCCTCCTGGCTAAATAGAGGGTGCTGATGAGGGTCAAAAACTAAGATATTGCAGTGAAGGAGCCCTGGGTCTGTGACAGGGGCTCAGAGACACCAGTGGACAAGCCCCACTGGTTGCTGGAATTCCTTCCTCAGCTCAGGTGGACGTCACCAAAGGAAAAGTTTGGTGTTGTTTAACACTGTTTTGCATTAAAATCATCTGCTGGCCCAAGCTGTGTCCGTAATTTGTTCCCCTCTGAGTTTTTCACCAGCAGAGGTCGGCTGATGATCACGACCTCTGAGAGCTTATTGTTGTCAACAGCGACAAGAGAATAATTTGGCACCACCCAGAGTTAAAACCCTGGCCCAGGACCCGCCCAAGTGAACGGGAACATCAGTGCCTGCTGAATTCAGGACTGACAGTTTCCCACCCCTGTTTATTTGTCCCACCTGTGTAGTAGAAATCAACCCAGGCAGGTTTAAGTCAGAAAACATCCAGGGGCAGCTTCTGATGTGAAGCCACAGCAAGGTCACGCAGATGTCACCAAGAGGCCTGCAGGCTTTTGTTACCTGCTTTTTCTTTTTCTTTTTTTTTTGCAATAATCACTTTTTTAAAGTGATCCAGCAGCGCTGCACTGCTTTATCTATCAGCATCCAGATGGGCTGCTGCTACTGGGCAATCCTGGAGGATGGTTATTCCACAGCATTTATTAAATCCACAGGAAGAGGAAGGTAACCCGGTGTGCATGGAAACCGGCTTATATCCATACCCTTAATAAGGTTTTAAAGGGGTTGTGGAGAGCCAGGGAGTTCTCCTGGAGAATCTGATACATATTGTAAGGAAAACTTGACCTTTTCATCCTGGGATGGAGCAGCTGCTGTGATCTTCACAGGATGCATGATAGCCCAGTGATACGTGGTAGGATGGAGGACAAATAAAACAGAAAGGGTAGGGATTAGACAGTTTACATCCAAAAAAGCATTAAATGGCCCTTGACAACTCCTGGGAGCTATTTATTGATTCCTTCTACGCACTGCACATTCCCATTAAATGATTTCATTTCCTTATTTCCCCTAATCACGTCGCTTGGTTTTAGAAGCCTCTTGCTCTCTGAGACCTGGGGGTACACAGATAAGTTGGATTTCTCGTGTGGCTCTGCTTTTTATTGCTCGTGAAAAGTTGATACAGTAAAAGTAACTCCTCGGAGCCAGCAGGTCTGGAGCTTTCATCACCGGGAATTGCTGCTCCAAGGAAGCACTGGTGGGTTTAATTGCTGTGTTAGTCTCACTCAGACTAATATGTGGCTTTTTCCAGGCACTGATAAAGCCCCTGGAAGATGTGACTGCCTCTGAAAAGTATATAGACACCTTGGAAATAGTACTGGGTCAGTAATAATAAGACTAATCAGTGCTGTAACAGTCAAATCCTTGAGTTCCTGTAAGAGCTGACACTGCAAATCATCTCTACTACAGGAAAACTTGTGGTACCCTGCTTGGAAACAATGCCTTCCTTTTGTGGGACACTGGAGAAAGAAAGAGGGGATGCTGCTGCAGTGCTTTCCTTTAAAAATAAATTAAGAAAGGTCTTAAGGGGTAGGTTTAGATTGGATTTTGGGAAGAAATTCTTTACTGTGAGAGTGGCGAGGCCCTGGAACAGTGAGGTTGTGGACTCCCCATCCCTGGAAGTGTCCAAGGCCAGGTTGGACAGGGCTTGGAGTAACCTGGGCTAGTGGAAGGTGTCCCTGCCCATGGCAGGGGGGTGGAACGAAATGATCTTTAAGGTCCCTTCCACCCCAAACCATCTGGCATTCTATGACTCTATAATTAACATCTTTTAGGTTGGCGAAATGGAAAAAATCATTCCTTTCTCTGGCACCACTCCCCTCTGGGCCAGGGAAAAATAATCTGCAGCTGCACTGGAACAGAAAAAAAAGAAAGGAAAACAGATACAGAACCTTGGATCTGTGTCCACTGGCTCTGGCTCCTGGGCATGGTGGATCAGCAGCCTCTGATTCCCCAAAGGTCCTTCCTTTGCAGGTATTTACAGAGGCACCTGCAGCAGTCAACAGGGTGGCACCAAAATGAGGGAAAAATAAACCTTCAAAAATGCTATTTCCCATTCTTTGGATCACAGTGAAAGTGTCTCCTGTTCCTTACAGTGTCTAAAGTAGGTGCATTCATCAGCAGAGGGAAAGATGCTGGCACGTGGTTTAGGGAGACGTATTGAAAGAAAACAAACCTGCATTGCCCAGTGCTTCCCAAATTAACCCCCCTCATAATCATACAGATTTTTGCAAACCAGGCTCCCAGGAGCATGAATGACTTTCTCCTGTATGACACTGAGCTCTTTGCATCCTGTCCTTCCACGAGGTTTTGTGCTCTTTGTAGCAGATCAACAAGTGACCTGCCCTCGATTAAAAAGATCCTGGTTTCCCACTGCAACTCTTAGTCCTGTTCGTAGGGGTGACTTCCTGGGTGACCACATCTGCTCTGAGGGTCACTTAGGGCTGGTGACACAACAGATCATCACAGGTGTGGCATGGGATTTGATGTGATTGTGTGACTCCTGCTGCCAGAGGAATAGGATGATGACCCCTCAGGGGCTCTCCCAGCTGTGGGCTGAGGGATGTGGCCTTTCCTGTGCTTTCAGAAGTCACTTTTCAAAAAGCCACCCCGCTGTGGAGAGCCAGCACTGGCCTTCAGACACTGCTTAATCCTCCCAATTGGAGTTTAAATACTGTGAGGGTCTGCTAAGCCCCCTCACGAGGGGAGAATTTTCACCTAAAAAGACCATCTAATAAAAGAGCTCCCACCCCCTGCTCACCCCCAGAAAACCAGCCAGAGCTGGGCACAGAAACCAATTCTTAACTTGACACACAAAACACTCTGGATACAAACCAAGAACAACCCGGGTTTGTTTCAAATCGACACAGTTTCTCTTACTCTTTGTGTTGCTTTATAATTCCATGTAGACAGAAAGGATTAATTTCCCACTCATGTTCAGGGAATATCCACACAGGCAGCCATTAGGTGCAGTTTGTCACCTGTTTAAATTCCCCCACTCATCAATGGGATGATTAAATTCAATTTCCTTTCAAGTTTAAATATCTCTAAAGATATTCCCCAATCCAGGAGAGCACTTAAAGCAAGTTGCTTCACCTTAGGCACGTGAGTGGTTCCAGGGATGTCAAGTGCTTTCCTGGGCAAGGGCTGTGATCCAGAGCAGATGTGCACCTGCAACCATGGAATGAAAACCAAGCAAATACAGAAAACTTAAGGCACCAGGGGTACCAGAAACTTGATTGGTTTTGAGGTCCTGCAATTTTGCTCCTGTCTGTGAGGTTTTCAGTTGGAAAAAAAAAAAAACAAACCAAAAAAACCAAACCCAAACTCCAACAAAACGAGGGAAATTAGCTACAGAAAGGCCACGTTTCAAAGGCACATAGTTCTTTCAAGTCTCCTGGGGGAAATTTTACACAATCCTACTTTCAAAATAATGTTAAGGTTGCAAAATTGAGCAATCATAAAAGTCAGGAAATTTAAAAAGTTAGTATGTGTCTTTCAATGTTAGCTCAGCAATAGCAAATATATGTAGTGTGAGAAGTTTGTACCTGCGCTCTCTGTGTTAAATTTAAACTTTAAAGTGTTCTTGTTGACCATTAATAAGCAGCATAAACTATATTGGGTATTTAATGTCTGTAAGAGGCATCTTAATTGTAGGAATTTCCTGGCCTTGCAATTCAGAGGGTTTGGTTCTGAAATAAAATGTCACTGCTGTGTTATTTTGGCCCTTTTCTCATTTATGGGTGAAAGTCGTCACGGGGAAAGAAAGGGAGTTTCACCTGTGTTATAGTCACAGCAGAATAACTTTGTGATGCTTAGGAAAAGCTGTGATTTATGTGGTAAGGGAACTGACTTCATCTTTTGGGGTTTTTTTTTGAGGAGTAAAGAGACCACAGTGCTTCCCCCTTGCTGGTTTAGTTAAACCTTCCCCCCCCAAAAAAAAACCTGTGTTCTACCTGAATTAATAACACGGAGCCGTCCCGCAAAATGTTTAAAATACAGAATGATATTTCCAGGCCAGATGTAGGACTTTCTCAAAGCTACATGTCGTGGTTTAACTTACCATGAAACCCTAAATGCAGTGTGATGGCAGTGTTTAGATAAGACAGATGTAGAGCCCAGCTCGGGCTTGGTATTGCAGAAACACTGATCCTTATAAATGAGCTGTACCGCGCTCTGGGATTTTCCTGGCTGAGCCTTTCAAACCCCAGGCTAGATTAAATCATCACAGCTGGGGAGAAAATATCAAGAGTTAAAGGACTGCTTTATGAGAGCTGTAAGAGTGTGAAAGTTTCAGGAAGCTAAATAATTATGGCACTCTCTGAGAGCTCCGGGAAAGATGAATGAGTTCGTGGCCGACAGCGTCACTTCTGCTCATGTCTGGCCTGAAAGACAAGGGGAAAAATCAAAGACTGGGGGGAAATTTCACACATGACCAAAGGTACAGCTACTGGAGGTTAAAATGTGGCAGTGAGGAGTCTCACATGCGCCCAGCTCAAAGGAAAAATGACACCTGGAACTTGGCGCTTCCACCGATTTTATGTGACTTTTGGTGCCCCAGGTCTTGTGCAGGAAGTCAAGAACATCTCGAGCTCTCTGTCAGTCAGTTCTCAGCTGGTTTGTTAATGGAATTAAGCCAGTTTGGGAATAAAATGTGTCTCCCATTAAGGTATACAAGTGGGAGGACCGAAAACTTTATGAAAAATCATAAAATCATAGAATGGTTTGGGTTGGAAGGGGCCCTGAAGATCATCTCGTTTCAACCTCCCACCACGAACAGGGATGTCATTCCCTAGATCAGGTTGCTCCAAACCACATCCAGCCTGGCCTTGAACATGTCCAGGGATGGGGCATCCATGAGTGGGGTTTGCCAAACCTGGGCAAACACAAGGTATGTGTGGGGACCCCCAAGGCAGCCCAGGGGGCATCGGTCCCTTCTCTTGCCCAGCCATTCAGGCTTGGTGCAGTTTGTGCAGCATGTACAGGCATATAGCAATTCAGGAGGAATTTGTTGCTGGAAAGGGTGGTCAGGCCTTGGCAGGGGCTGCCCAGGGAGGTTTGGAGTGCCCAGCCCTGGAGGTGTCCCAGGAAGGCCTGGCTGTGACACTCAGTGCTCTGGGCTGGGGGCCAAGGTGGAGATGGGGCACAGGGGGGACTTGGTGTTCTGGGAGGGCTTTTCCAACTTAAATGGAATTCTCTGATATAGGATGTGCTGTTCAGAGACCGCCTGTAATTCAGTCTGGGAGCCAAAATAGCCAAAGAAATACAATAAAAGTTGTGAGAGGGCTTGCTGTGGGATAAAAGCCCGTTGGGCTGAGACGGGGGCAGTAGTGAGAGATGAAGAGTGACCTGAGTCCCTGCACATGGAAATCATGGGGAGACATCCTGCTGGCTCTGGGCAGCTTAGTTTGAATCCAGCAAAAGGCCTTCCCCTTCCCCCTCCTCTGGCCACCCAGATCTGATTTCAGGTTCTGCAATGGTGCATATTTTCCTCCCTTAGATCTCTCCACAAGGAGCTCCAGCCTCTCCATGTGGGACTGTTAACACCCCTGGGACTGAGCCTGGAGACAGGGGGTCTGGAGGGGAGGCCAGCCATGGCCTCTGGAAAGCCACCAGCAACCCTGGGAACGAGGGGATAACTGAAGGTGCAGACCCCTGGCAGGTTGTGCTGCTGGCAACCCGGTGCATTTGCTTTCACCCTTCCACAAAGTACTGGTTGAAACATTTGGAAGAAGGTTCTGAGAGCACCTGCACCACAGGATAGCACTGAGCAGGAGCTATAAACAGGAGGATTTTGCAATGAGCCAGTCTGAGTATCACCATCCCCTTCTGAACCCAGGCTACGGAATGGCTGAAGGGGCAAAGCCAGAATAAAGCACAAAACACACAACTCACAACAAAGCTGAAATGAAATCGGGCTGAAAACCATTTTAAGCACTATTAAGTAATGCAAATAACACGAGAGTGGGGAGCAGAAGGGGAAGAAGGAGTGAGCCCAGGTGAGACACGGATAATAAAAAAGGTATGATCACCCTCCACAGCTATTTGCAGACCACGCACATTAACGAGGTAATTTGTTTAGGCTGATTCAAGGAAATAGGGCTGGGAGAAAGAGTCTGAGGGTTTGGTTTGGCTCTCGGGGCGTATTTCTGAACTGTGAAGTGTAGCAGACTGTGGAGCAGCCTGCCACAGGAAATGTTAGGAACTCCAAGACCGAGTCATTTAAAAACCGAGTGGCCAAAATCACCCAAGAATAAATCTGGAGGGGAACTCTCATGCAGGTTGGGCAAGCACAATGATCTCTGGTCATAAATTATAATAAATTACAATAATTCAGATACGACAGGTAACCAGCAAACTGCTCACTTGTGACTGGGGGCACAGAGCTCCAAACTCTGCCTTCCCAAGCTCCCAGGAGCCAAACCCCGTGCCGGTGTAAATCGGTGTGTGGATTTGTGTGAGCAAAGAGCCCGGCCCCGGGCTTCTGACCCTGGGGGCTGAACCAGCTCCATCCTCCGCCGGTATTCCCAGGAAACAAATACTCTGATTTAGCTGCTGGGCTTTGTGTAACCCGGCTGGGCAGCGCTTAATTTGCCAGCTCGCCCTGGCAGGCAGGAATCCCCCAGGGCACCGAGCCCCCCGTAAGTTCTGCGTCACTGGGGCTGAAACCCTTTCGTGCAGATGTTTGTGATCCCCCCTCCCCTTTCATCTGAGGCTCTGATAAAAGCCCAGCCTACGCACAGACTTCCCCTGGTTCCAGCAGATCATGTTCCCAAACTGGACATGGTTGTTTCCAGCAGGGGAGACTTTCTGAGGTTGATTTTTGGCCGCTTTTATTCAGGAAGCAAAAGGGCCCTGCTACACAAACAACTGGATTTTTGGTTCCCATGTCTGCTATTTTTTTTTTTTTGCACCTCAATCCTAGGCATGAATGCTGAGATAAATCCCCATCTTGTCTTTTCCCTGTGCACCAGCACACAATAAAATGCCACATGAAGTTTAGAAGGGCTTTGTGGTTTCACTGTAAAACATCAGTGTCTCAAACACTGATAATTCGCCCTCAGTTGGAATTATTTTTGGAAGAAAAGCCAAACTGAGCAGATGTGTTTGTGTTTAGTGTTTGGGCAGTGGAACCACCGACCTGATTTTCAGGGCACTGAGTATTTCACAGCACATCACCTTGTCCCCATCTGCCATTCTGAATTTCTTAATTGCTATGCCTGTCACGTTTGGTACCCCCTGGAAATGGAATCTGGCACCTGTGATTTGCCCAGCACTCCCCAGGAGCTCTGGGAGTAATTAATTTCCCTGATTATCACCCATTACTCCGGACCAAATGAGGGATGAGCTCTAAAGGGGAAAAAAGGTTGTTTTATCTGTACATATACACAACTTCACCATGTTTGTGTGTTTGCAGACAGGCCAAAACTGAGATTACCCAGACAGGTACTAATAACTCCAGCAGAATTTATCCCAAAGCCAAAGTCAATATGTCAGAAAAGAGCCCATTATTTTGGGAATGTTAAACTGGCTCTTCCAGCAGTGTCCCAGAGGCAAACAACCACCTCCCGGGTTCAGTAAACCAATCCCAGTGTAAGGATTGACCCTCTGAAAAGAAATGAAGGTTTCTAGTGTGTGTTTGTTATAATGGTCTTTTAAAACATTAATACTGAATATAAAGGGCAGAATTAAGGAGCCCCACTCCATGTAGAGAACACTTTATAAATGTACCAGCCATCAAATCCCTGTGGATGTTTATTATCATTCAAAACTAATAACTTTGGCTAAATTCACTTAAAAATGAGGCCATGTGAGCTGCAAGAGCTTTTGTTCACTCACCAACCAACCAATTACACATTTACATCCCTCCCTCTGAACACTTCCATCATTTAATAATCAGATATTTTTTGTTCTTTCATTCCTTTTTTTTTAAAACCACAGACTTTCTGGGAGGACACTGAGAGACAGTTACAGATGTGACAAATGATTTTGAGTTTCCCATGTTCTTCGAACTTAAATCTGGCTGGGTTAGAGTTGAGCATCTAAAGGTTCCTCAGGCTGAAGATCCAAAACAAAAACTGCTTGAAATCACTGGGATTGATTGGTCTGGTGGCCCTTGAAAGGTGTGGTCCAGATGAACAATTTCAGAAAAATCTACAAGCACAAATTATGAAATAAATACACATATAGAATTTTTGGTTAGGGCCCCTTTATCCCTTGACCCTCTTGCCCATTCATGCCCTGCCAATTGGTTTTGGGGTTCTGTGTTGCAGTCCTCATCCCTGAGGCCTGGGGTCAGGCTGGGATCAACCAGGCTGCCCCTATGGACCCCAAAAAGCAGGTAGCAGCCCTTGAGGGCAATTCATCCCAGCAGTGACCTAAAACTCTCTCTGAAGGTTTCTACCTCAGCCACTGGTCTTCTGTAGGACTGAGGTGACAAGACTCTCAAATTTGGGGAGTGAAATTAAGTGGAATTATGTGGATTTCATTCTGTTTTCTTTGTGATCTTTCTAGAGTTTCCAGGTCTATTGATTTTTATATAAATTCAGGGTGAACATCAAACTTTCGGTTCCCTCCTCTAAGAAAAACCCCAAATAACACACCGGGAAAAGTTGCATGATTCCACGATGGGAAAAGAATTTGGTGTCCCCTCCAGAGTGTTTCAAAGAGAGAGAATTTTAAAGCCAGCAGCAATTGGGCCCAGCCAGGAACAAGCCCTGAAATGAAGGGCAGCACCCACAGCCAAGACAAGACGCCCAAAAAGCTGCTCTAGCACCCATCAGGAGGATCCTGTGCCTGTAGGAGGAAACAACGAGGTGGTGCAAGGCCAGTGGCAACCCTGTGGAGCCACAGGGAAGGTCCTGGAGGCTCCCTGGATCTGAAGAAGGGTTAAGGCTCCTCTTGCACATCTGGCAGAGCAGCAGCTGCTCTGATCCGTGTCAGCCCCTCTGGTTTCACAGAGAGGGGGTGGGAGTAGGTGTAGGATCAGGGTTGGTTACAGTGTGCCTTTCAAGCTTTTATTGATTCCCTAATCTCCCCTTTCACAAAAAAAAAAAAAGAAAAATAAAAAAAAAATAAAATAAAGAGTGGGGGAAATAAAGAGAAGAATTTTGCTGGGAGCCAGGAGGGCCTTATTCCCCCTCAGATCTGCCTTCCCTCGCCCACATACAAGGAGGGAGCTCTTCTTACCAGTCAAATTCTTTTTTCCCCTAAAAACATCTGAGCAGGATTGAACAGCGGGAGGGCCTGGGAAGCTGAACCAGCTGAGCTCACAGTGCCAGTGTGTGGAACCTCACTCACCTGCCACCTGAGCACACCTTAAAGCTCTGATCCAGCCGGCACTTAAACATTAATTAATCAGGATGTGTGAGAATTATCAAATAAAACTAATTAAAAGGGTAAAATGAGTGTATATTTAAAGGCCTGGCTCAGCTGAGGCCCATTGTTCTGCAGCTGGTAGGGATATCTGGAAGGGACAGCCCATCACAACACTTTGCCCTCCCAGCCCAGAGGCTAAAAGGGATTTCTGGAGTTTTTTGAGGGAATTGGTGCGGAATTAGAAGGTGCTGAAGTTAAAACATAAGTTGATAAGGGAAAATACCAAAATTACCGGATTAAAACCCTTTGGCAGAACCTCCTGCAGCCCAGGGGAGGAGAAGCACCACAGCCACAGCCCTCAGGAGAAGCAGCAATTCCGAGGTCTGGAGAAAGGGCTCGGAAAGAGCGGCAGCGAAAGGATAAGACTGATACGGGTGGGGAAAGAGTAAAATGAGAAACAATGAAAGAGACAGCAGTAAAACATGCATCTGTTATTTAATCCTGGGTAAATACCCAGATTAGGGACATCAGTCTCCACTGTTTATCTGGAGCTTACTTTGGAGCCGTGTCTCCCAAGGCTATTGCAGCTGTGGAAAGCACAGCCGAGGGTTTATCCAGGCTAGGGCTGGTCCTGTATGACACACAGGCATCAGGCAAAACTAGAGGTTGTATGGAAAAGTTGTCTTTCCAGCCCTCGTGCTCGTAAAAATAAAGCTGGTGTGACCTGGCAGAGCAAGGAAATTCGGGAGTTTCGGAGTTTCTCTTCACAAGTTGTCACGTCGTTTTGCAGTCACTCGGTGCCCAGGTGGGCTTTGAAGGTCATGAGGGTTCATGTGGGCACTGTCTCTTTTTTTTCATTGCTTTTTATCCCAGACTGATGCCATCTTCACTTCCCTACGAAGGCTGGCTCTGGTTCATGGAATTACAGAATCACTGAGGCTGGAAAAGCCCTCCCAGCCCGTGGAGCCTGTTCTTGATCCCCACCCTGTCCCCCAGCCCAGAGCACTGAGTGCCACATCCAGGCCTTCCCTGGACATCTCCAGGGCTGGGCACTCCAAACCTCCCTGGGCAGCCCCTGCCAAGGCCTGACCACCCTTTCCAGCAAGAAATTCCTCCTCCTGTCCAACCTGAGCCTCCCCTGGCACAGCTGGAGGCCGTTCCCTCTCCTCCTGTTGCTGGTTCCCTGGGAAAAGAGCCCAGTCCTCGAGTGAGAAAGAAAATTTACCCAATTTCTAAAAAAAAAATAAAAAATTAACAAACACAACCCATGCAGGAAAAAAAAAAAAGAAAAGAAAGGCTTTTTTTGGTTTTTCTTTTGTGTTTGACCAGGTCAACCCACAAGAAACACCGAACCTGATCCCACTGCAGAGGTCCCTTTCCTTGTCTGAGCCAGTGGGAGCAGAGCTGGAAGGTGAGACGTTTTCACAAGGCTGCTGATGCTCCTGGAGATAAATGTGTGAAGCTGCTGCTGGTTTTGCCACTTGGCATCAAGGAGGGCAAGGCTGTGGGAGTGGCACTGAGCACCGGGGGCAGCTGGCAGCTACTGAGAAAGGCACGTGGAAAACATGACGCCGAGCGAGCGGGGCTAATTAACACTGGTTTCTTAAATTAGAAAGCTTTTGATGGCTAATGGTTAAAAATAACACCTTAATGACAGCTAAAAATAGCTGCTGCCAAGCCCCAGAGTATTCTGACCTCCATTACATTGGGGGGCCATTTCCCATGACGGGTGGTGTAAATCACATTTCCCTTTTAAATCCTGTTCTCCCCGGGATGAGGCTGCAAAGCCTCGTGCCTGACCTTGAAAACCTGCTTGCAAAAGTGCAAGAGGAACCTGGAGCACTCCTCTGGAGTGGGCAACACATGGATATCACGTGTGGGATGACCAAGTGGAGAGAGGATCATCTCAGGTCGTCCTCACCTGAGGTCACGAACAGGGAAAAATACGGAGGGAATGGGAAACACTGAGCAGGCAGTGAAAGGTGGTGCTGGAATTAGGGACACAGGAGACCCAAACTCCATTTCCAGCTTGGATGCAGATTTCTTGTGCGAGCTGGGAAGGTCCCTCATCATCCTGCTGTGCCCCAGAGCCAGGTCTAGATCTCCCTGATCCTGGAGGAGGATGACCGGGATAATTTCTCCTATTCCTAACGATGTGTCTCACAGGAAACAATCAAGAATATAAAATACTGCCTGATTTCCCTCAATATGTGAACCAAACCCAAACAATCCGGAAGGCAAACATCCATTGAGGACTTCTGGAACAGAAATCAAATATCTCCAGTGCCCCCTTAAGCATTTGCTCACTTTTGTTGTGTTCCTCTGCGCTGTGCTTGGCCCTAACCCTGGGCCCTGCCATGTCGAGACACTCTGTGACAGCTGAGAGAAATCCACAGCCTGCTTTTCCCTGGAAAACTGCAGAGAGACCCCATGGAATCCACCTGGAACGATGACTTTG
>NW_021940851.1:713369-714559 GCF_001715985.3 Manacus vitellinus
CATTCATCAGTTTGGCCAGATGGTTTTCCTCCCTTTGCCTGCTGAGGCCGAGCCCTGCAAACACCTTCTCCCGCGAACACGAGCTCAGCACATGCGCGGCCTTGGCGGGATCGGGGCCTAAATTCGTTCCCGCTCCTGAATCCCGAGATGGATTTTGATGCAAGAGTTATTTAACATATTAAAATATCAGGTTTCTGCCCACACACGTAATGCATGATGTACAACAGACCTTGCAAGGCAGCCATTGGAACAGACCCCTTAACCTGCAATTTATGCAGGAGGAAGAGTTCCTGTTCCTTGTTTTTCAGCTTGGATTTATACCTGACCAAAGGTGTTGCCCCTCAGAAGCTCCACGACGTACATCTGGTTTCACATGCTGTCCCTTCACCCACAACCTCAAATCATAAGCTGAAACTCCACAGACACCAATGAAAATTATTCCCCTTTGAGCTGCTTTATTAAAATGCAACCTCAAGAAATACTGGCAAGCCAGGAAAGCGACTCTAATCCAATACTTGTTATCCTCTTCCACAGGTTTTAAATCACTCTCTTTGCTCCCTACTTTGAGCAAATACACCCTTATTGTTTTCCTAGTCCTGCTATGACCTTCTGGGAATGTTTTCGTCGGGCAAAGCAACCTGCAGTTCCCTACTTTATAAATCTCCCTCCTTCCAAGTGTTAACACCGGCTAATTCTCCGCTTCAGAAAGGAAATCGTGTTTGTTTTTTTGAAGACTCTGCTGGGAAGGGGAATATTTGCATTTAAAATATTTTTTTTCCCATTTCATAAATTGTCTTGAGTTCTCTTCCCAGCGGGCAGCAAGAAGGCTGTTTATATAAGTGGAGAGGGAAGCTCACTTTTCCCATTGCTCCCACGAAAGTACGATTAACAGCGATAACTATGCTAATTATTGCACTGACCGGACCTGGAATGCACCTCACCGGCCGGAGAGGCGATGGCTTTGGGTAATAATTAACTCCTTTTCCCCTCAATTACCTTTTATTAGGAGAGCAGGAGGCGTCAAAGCAAAACAGCTGCACGTCTTCCAGGAAAAGCCCGTGTTTTCCGAAGGAAACTCGAGCGGAGGCGCCTGATTAAAGAGGAGCAGGCAGGACAAACACCACCATGGCCAGCTCAGCTTTGGAGTTACTCGGCTTCTCCCTCAGCCTGCTGGGCCTGATTGGGACGGT
>NW_021940851.1:715410-718493 GCF_001715985.3 Manacus vitellinus
TTATACTTTTAATTTATATTTTGAATTCATACTTTGAATTCACACTTTGAATTCATACTTTGAATTTATACTTTAAATTTATACTTTGAATTTACACTTTGAATTCATACTTTGAATTTATACTTTAAATTTATACTTTGAATTTACACTTTGAATTCACACTTTGAATTCATACTTTGAACGTACACTTTGAATTTATACTTTGAATTCATACTTTGAATTTATACTTTGAATTCATACTTTGAATTTATACTTTGAATTCATACTTTGAATTTGTATTTTGAATTTACACTTCAAATTCACACCTTGAATTTCTACTTTGAGTTCACACTTTGAATTCACACTTTGAATTCACACTTTGAATTTATGCTTTGATTTTATATTTTGAATTTACACTTTGAATTCATATTTCAAATTTACACTTTGCACTTACACTTTGAATTTATACTCTGAATTTATATTTTGAATTTACATTTCGAATTTACACTTTGAATTCATACTTTGAATTTATATTTTGAATTTACACTTTAAACTTACACTTTGAATTCATACTTTGAATTTGTACTTTGAACTTACACTTCGAATTCATACTCTGAATTCATACTTTGAATTTATATTTTGCATTTACACTTCGAATTTATACTTTGAATTCATACTTCAAATTTACACTTCGAATTCATACTTTGAATTTATCCTTCGAGTTCACAAAGGTTGTGACACAAAGTTTACCACTGTCCATTTCTCCCTCTCCTTTTTTTCTGGAGAAGGGAAGAGTGTGGTTTTATGGGAATAAATACAAAGGAGGCTTCAATATTCCCAGACCTGCCAACCTTCAATCAGGGCTTTACAGGCAGGTGGTTCTGTTAAAAGTGACATTTTGGGTTGTAGTCTGTGCCCTGCAACCAGCACTGAAGCAGAACTGGCCACAACTTGTTGTTTTTTTCCAACAAAAGGTGCTGTTTTGCCTAAATTTTGTGGGATTCTTGGAATTTCGTGGGATACACATGGATTTTCAACAGTGATTGCCTGCTCGGCTCCTCATTTCCAGAAGGCACGAACGTTTCATCATGACAAGGCACTAATTTTACTTTGACTTCACTGTTTGCTTTTTTACAGCCCCTTGAAACACGAATTTCAGTTGCATTATGACAGACGTGCTTGACAGCCTGCTCTGGCCAATATTTTAAGTTACACTGCAATGTTTTGACCTCATCAAAATCAAATTTCAGCACGTTTTTTTGAAATGTGCATGGCCAGGGAAACAAACCACCCCAGTGGGTTTTTTTTACAAGTGTCAGTGATAGAGTGAAACTGGAGGTTTGATGTTAAAACATTTATTAATAAAAAAATTAAAAAAGAGAAATTATCAGAATTTTGTCCCAGAATGGGCATTTAGCTTTTGAGCAGATTTAGCACTCTGTACAACCTATGCACAGACACTGGAAAACCAGTTTCTAGAACCCTATTCCCCAATCCTATGTAAAGAAATATAGGCTAAGTCCTGGTATTTTTTACCTGAAGTCCTGGCTGAAGGTGCATTAGGGTTAACAAGGATATTTCCACCTCCTCCAGTGGGTTTTGGGGAACTTCCATTCCTCCAGGATTCAGGGCATGGAGCAGCTTCCCTGCCACTCATGGATTGTGATCATTGCCTGCCAGGAACATCAAATCAAGACATTTCCTTCTAAAAATCCTCACAGGATGAAATCATTCCACAGCGTGTCCAAACAATTAAAAATCAAAATCACGAACAAAGAAGCCCAGCCCTCCCATTTTGTGTTATAATCAAGTCCCACGCACATAAATTCTGGGATAAAACCACCCCAAGGAAGAAAAGCACTGAATTTCTGTTAAACCAGAAAGTTATGGGTCTCCCCAGTGCAAAATATGGCCCAACACACTGAAAAAAAAAGTAATGACAAGACCTGTGAGGTAATCTTACTCTTAATCTGGCAAAAAAAAAAAAAAAGACTGTTTGCTGTTATATTATTACCTTGTAGCACCTCCAGAGCTGGGAGCTTTTCAGCATTTCCCCTGATTTCACCCTGAACCTTCCTTTTGGGGCCAGTCACCTTTGCCAGGTGTTTTGTGTGGATTTGAATTGTGGCAGAGGGTTTTTCTGCATTGATAAAGGTTAAAACAACAGCTTTGTTTTTAAAAAAACAAACCAAAATGCAATTTTTAAGCGATTTGCTGAGACCAGGAATGACAAAAAAGGATCTGGGACCAGACTGGGGTGATTTCTGGTGATGTAGAGACAGGACAAGGGGGAATGGCTTCAAACTGAGGGAGGGCAGGGTTAGATGGGATAATAGGAAGGAATTCTTCCCTTTGAGGCCCTGGCCCAGGTTGCCCAGAGAAGCTGTGGCTGCCCCTGGATCCCTGGAAGTGTCCAAGGCCAGGTTGGATGGAGCTCTGAGCAACCAGGGCTGGTGGAAGGTGTCCCTGCCCATGGCAGGGAGTGGAATGGGATGATCTTTAAGGTCCCTTCCAACCCAAACCATCCCATGATTCTATGACTGGTCTCTGACACTGCAAACATCTCAGTAACAGCCTCTGAGGTGCAAACAATCCACAGAAAGTGCTTTCACGGTGGCTTTTTGGGGAAGATGGAGATCAGCTGCTCATAGTCCATTACACATTTTCTGGGATGCCTTTCCAGGAGGGAAGGTAGCCCAGTGAAGGTGGCCAATTACCAAGGGTTTTCCTGTATTTACATTACAATAGATCCTGCCAAGTGATTAGATATCAACCTGAACAAGGGCTTTGGACAGCCATGAATGCTGGAACAGGAGTCCAAGTGCAGGAAATGGGCTGGTGGGTCATTAGGTGGTGTGTTTGCAATATACTGATAAATTAAGTCACTTGCCAAGATGTTTGTGTGGTGGGAATAGTCCTGTGTAGTGCTATTCTTACTGCACAAAGGGCCAGCCAAGCAGGAGACGTGACAGTAGCAAGAACAGTTTATAAAGCCCTGGCAAAAATACCTGGAAGTGCTCGGATGTCAGTAAAGGCAGGGAAATGGTTTCTTTCACAGGAGGCTGTGAACCAGGGGATCTTGTTCCATTGTAAAACTGACAACA
>NW_021940851.1:720068-723402 GCF_001715985.3 Manacus vitellinus
TGCAGCATGAGGGATATGTTCTTTTTCACTCGTTTTCTCAACAATTATTCATATATCTTGGTCCACGTGCTCCTATTATCCACATTTCCCATCCTTACCACCAGATGGGCACCTGGTCACGTTGATTCCCAGTTTAATTTGGATCATCCTTCCCAATTCTTCTGCCCATGGCATCAGAAGACAGGTTTAAACCTGGTGAGGCTTGATCCTGCCCGAGCATAAATCAGAGAAGCTCAACTGAAGTTTCTTCACAGCAGCTCTAGATAAGTTTCCCCCCTTTACAGCCAGTTTGTTAAACAGTTTTCTATAAACTCAAACATCTGAACGGGCTTAAAATGCTCTACAGAGAAGAAAGGCAGGATATACCAACCTCCCTCCTTTTTTTTTTCTTTTTTCCTGGGGGAAAAGCTTGTTAATTTTATTTTCTGCTTCAAGCACGAGGAAAACACATTAATTTCATTAGCTGCCACCTAAAAGATCTTCGGTAAGCAAACTGTCACAAAGCAGAGTGAATAAAAAGAGTGAATCAATGCAGAGATTTGATCTGTTAAGAGCACGTGTATATACCTCATATCAATGTGTGGAGGTATCAAAGGGGGAAATTCTGGCTTGATTGACTTTTCCGAGGTCAGGATTTCACCCATAAGCTCATTAATATTGTCGATACTCCCAAATCTATTATAGAGCTTTTAACTAAAAGGCCTCCAGAGCAAAGAGAATCGAAGTCCTGGGAGTTTTGCCCCCTTGAGAGGGATGGACACCCGCGGGATGTCTGAGGGAGTTCTGAGTCAAGGACAATCCATTTTACTTTTAAAACGTCCTAATCACCGGTATCGATCGAGGCTCCCTAATGGGGGTGCTCTGGGATCCAGCCCGGGCTCGGGAAATCGCCTTTTTTCCCCGGCAATTCCAGCGGGATCAGGCTGCCTTTGTGATGCGTGTCAGCTCCATCCCATCGCCCTCCCCGTGAGAAAAGGGCAGAACGACAGAATAATCCCACACTTCCACTCCTCCCCGAGCCTCCCGTTGGGTTTATTTGGGCACATTTCAAAGGGCTGAGCTCTTGTCCCGTGGAAAACAGGGGAGAGCAAAAGTCAAGGAGAACCAACGAGCCTCGGAAAGCAGAGCTGGGACTCGGCTGCTCGTGCAAAGAATTGCTGATGCCTTCGGTGCTTTGGAAATAGGGGGGGGTTGAGGTGAGGGGGCTGGTGAGGAACATTTGGGGTTGTTCAGCCTGGGGAAGAGAAGGTTTTGGGGTGAGCTAATTGTGGCCTTCCAGTGCCACAAGGAAGGTGCAGAGAGACTGTTTCCAAGGGCCTGGAGTGACAGGACAAGGGGGAATGGCTTCAAATTGAATGATGGTAGGTGACAGTGTTACCCAAACCAGGGCAAACTAAGCCAAAATTCACCTCTACTCCAAACTGACATCCACTTAAAGATATTTCTCATCTTCTTCTTCTTCTTTTTTTTTTTTTTCTAATAAAAGTGAATATTTTTGGCTTCTTTCCACCTGGTGAAGAAAAAGAGTTGTGAATAGACTTTTACAAGGGCCTGGAGTGACAGGACAAAGAGGAATGGATTTAAACTGCCAGAGGGCAGGATTAGATGGGATATTGGGAAGAAATTCCTTCTTAGGAGGGTGATGAGGCCCTGGCACAGGTTGCCCAGAGAAGCTGTGGCTGCCCCTGGATCCCTGGAAGTGTCCAAGGCTGGGCTGGAGCAACCTGGGCTAGTGGAAGGTGTCCCTGCCCATGGCAGGGGGTGGGACTGGATGATTTTTAATGACCCTTCCAACCCAAACCATTCCATGATTTGTCTCATGGAAAACTCAGTGAATGGAAGCAAACGTCTTCTGACAGCTGAATCCAGGGAAAACAACTTGTTCTTTTGGCTGATGATAACGTGGCAGAAACAACCTCTAAACAAATTTGATGATGAAGCTGGTAATGAACTAAATGAATTTACTAATGGGGACCACAGGGTTAGGGTTTCTTCCATAATATTCAGCATTTATGTTAACAACTGTTAATAAATTAGGAGATGAGAGAAGAGAGGGATGGCAGCGAGCCAGGCAAAGGGAAATAACCCTTAAACACCCAAGATCTCCAGTCTGTGAAAGAAGGATATGGAGCTCACATTTCCCACAGTTTTGAGCTGAACAAACAAACCCCCTGTGGGTCCCAAAGGGCCTGGCTGCACACAGGAGCTCTGGGGCCTCTGCACCTCAGCCTTACCCTAAATACAGGGGGGAGAGAAGTGCAGGGATGAGAAAAGTGAGGGGAAAGACCTCCAGGGGAGCTCCCTGGAACGTGGTGTCCCATTTAGGGTTGGGTTATTTGTGCCTGGATCATGGAATCCCAGAATGGTTTGGGTTGGAAAGGACCTTAAGGATCATCCCATTCCACCCCCTGCCATGGGCAGGGACACCTTCCACTAGCCCAGGTTGCTCCAAGCCCTGTCCAGCCTGGCCTTGGACACTTCCAGGGATCCAGGGGCAGCCACAGCTTCTCTGGGAATTCTATACCAAGCCCTCCTCACCCTCACAGGGAAGAATTTCTTCCCAATATTTAATCTAACCCTGCCCTCCTTCAGCTTAAGGACATTTCCTCTCATCCTATCTCCACCTGCCCTTGGGAAAAGTCCCTCTCCAGCCTTCTTGTAGCCCCCTTTAGGCACTGCAAGGCTGCTATAAAGTCTCCCTGGATTCTTAAATGCTCATTCAAAACATCCTCTCTTCTCATGGTTCAAGACATCAAAGAGGGCCAAGTCAACAATCATAACAACTTAATAATCATAACTTTTTTACACCACTGGTAGCTTGCTCCCTCTCTTTATAAATAAAGATTGACAAAACACAGAACACAATTAAAATTTCTTGATTATATGTCTTCAATTTGCTCTCACCACGCCCTTACATCTGGATTTGTCTTGAAATACTCTGTGCACCAAGGAACCTAAAACTTTGCCAGACTCATTCAGCCCATCTCTCTAACAGTTATAACTACTGATATAAAGGAAAGTCAAGGAATAAACAGCCTGATTTGGTCTGACAGAATACAAACAAATGAGCTCCTGTGATAAGAACGGAACAGTGACAATTAGAAAAGCTGCTAAGAAACCCCTTTGAGTGGGTTGTCCCATCAGCAGCAAAAAGCTCCAGGGCCCCTGGGAGGCAAAGGGCTCAGTATTTAAACTCAGATACAGATCAGAGAATGAATCATAAAATCATGGAATGGTTTGGGTTGGAAAGGACCTTAAAGATCACCCAGTTCCAACTCCCCCCATGACCAGGGGCACCTTCCACTAGCCTGGGTTGCTCCAAGCCCATCCAATC
>NW_021940851.1:727124-749162 GCF_001715985.3 Manacus vitellinus
TCCTGTCAGGGGGTTGCAGAGCCAGAAGGTCCCCCCTGAGCCTCCTTTTCTCCAGGCTGAGCCCCCCCAGCTCCCTCAGCCCCTCCTGCTGCTCCAGCCCCTTCCTCAACTTCACCAGAAACACTCTCTGTGTCCAGGACAGGATGAATCTGCATCCCAGCTCAGTGCCATCTACAAATCCATCTTCTTTGTCCAAAGGAAAAGAATATCTCAGTGGAGGATGATCTGAATTATCTGCTACACCTGATTTAAACTTCACTGTCCTCCATGGGAGCCAACTCCAACTCAGGTTTCACCTGAATGCCTGTGGAAAAAGCCACCTACAGCTCCCTGTAGGTCAATCCCAGAATCCCAAAGGATGCAGCCAATAGCTCCTTTCCTATTTAAACCCAGTCTGAATTGGGTATTAACTACCTGCTGTGTTTGGCAGATCTCTTATTCCTAAAATAAATAACTGTATGAAAAGTCATAAACTCTATATTGGACTTTTTCATTAAAAAAAAAGAATAATCAAAAAATAAGAAAAAAAAAATCAAAGTACTGTCAGGATTTGAGCAGCCTCACTTACTGCAGTAAATCTGGCTTCCACAGCTGTTCCTGCTGTACTGTGTCCTTCAGCCAAGAGTAGCTGCAGTCCAACATTTCCTCCTTAGGATATCCCTCACCCAGGGAGAAGCCAAGTGAGTTTTGGACAGGGCTCGCATGCTAGAAATTATGAATGTGCTCTTATTAGAGCAGGTTGCATGTTTTACATTAAACAGCCATTCAAATAACAATCCAGCAAAATGCTTGTGGAGATGAGAGTTACTTTGGCTAAAAGAACACATTTTTCTTCCAGTCTCCATCAAAACTCACCCGTATCTATCACTCTGAGGATCTGAGGACGTTAATGAAGATTTTGCTCAAACTTGGTCGAGCTCCTTCCCTGGTGCCAGATCCTGTTCTCCTGTTTCATAGTTGCACCAGCCCAGAAATTGCCTGGTTCTCACTGGGGACGAGCCTTTTACAGGTTCCACTGCAGCTCATAAAAGAGGGGGGGGAAAAAAAGGGGAAAAAAAAGAGAAAAAAAAAAAAGAGGAAAGTAGCATTTTTCTCCTCCTGCCTGTTAAAAACCTGCCTGTGCTGAGCTGAGACCCACAGAGTGTCTCATAAAGTGGTTTGGTTTCATGGTATGAAACCCCTTTGAGTTGGAGGGGATCACAAAGATCATCCAGTGCCACCCCCTGCCATGGGCAGGGACACCTTCCACCAGCCCAGGTTGCTCCAAGCCCTGTCCAACTTGGCCTTGGACACTTCCAGGGATCCAGGGGCAGCCACAGCTTCTCTGGGAATTCCATCCCAGCCCCTCCCCACCCTCACAGCCAAGAATTCCTTCCCAATATCCCTCTGTCAGTCTGAATCCATCCCCCCTTGTCCTGTCACTCCAGGCCCTTGTGAGAAGTCCCTCTCCAAGTCAAACCCTGAAAGAAAGATTTCCTCTAAAAACCAGAGAATTCCAGTGTTCCAGCAGAATTCCATGCCTTGTTCTGAATTCAAAACCAGGCCTGGCAAGCTGGTTAAATGAAGTTAAAGATTAGCAATGTTGCCATCATGTGGCTGCTCTCAGCAAAGGCTCAGGGCATGATCCTGAATTTATTAAACACCAGAAAGCAGATTGCACCTGGATTCTGCTGTTAAAATGAAGAGACAGCAATTGAAGTTGTTGCCATTACAGAATATAATTAGCCCTTTGTTACAGGAGTTACACAGCAAGAATGTGTGTACAATAAATAAGGTTATAACACCCCTTCCACTGTGATTCTTATCCTCGTGGATTCATAGGTCGGATTTAAAACTGCACTGCAAAATTAATCTTGAGTTATCCAAGCAGAAGCTATAAATTGAAAAGTAAAAATCAGCTCTCAGTGCAGAAAGAAAGAAGGAATTAAAAAGGACAAGGAGGCAGTTTAATGCCCTTCACACTTGAAATAGCTTTGAAGTAAATTTTAATGTTCCAACTCCTGAATTAATTTATCTTATGACTGCTATAATAATTTGTGATCTTCAGTAATTTGATTATGTTTTCTCTCTCTCCACTCCAATCCCTTCTCTGCAGCATCACACCTTCCATACTGACAAGAACATCCAAGGAAAGGAATTCCCACAGCCCACATCAGACAAGTTGGATGTTAGTTAGTCAGCAAGTTGAAAAAATAAAATTCTTCATACTAAATCTACCAAAAATGAGGCCAGATCCTGTCACCTGATAAGAAATCTCAGCTCCTGGCAGGAAATAATATAAACACCACTTGGATTTGCCAATTTTGTAGGGAAAGAAAGTGTGAGTGTGCTGGAAAACACTCCTGGGTCATTGCAAACTTCCAATGTCATCTGGGAGGTGAGGCCCTGGCACAGGTTTTCCAAAGAAGCTGTGGCTGCCCCTGGATCCCTGGAAGTGTCCAAGGCCAGGTTGGAGCACCCTGGGCTGGTGGAAGGTGTCCCTGCCCACAGCAGGGGCTTGGAATGAGATGATCTTTAAGGTCCTTTCCAACCCAAACCATTCTGTGATTCCACAATTCATTCGGAAAATTGCTTCCCAACTCCTTGGAAAGGGAGAGTGAACAGAAACAACGGAGCATTCCCTGCCATCCCAGGTGTTGGCAAAGCATTCCCCTCTCCTTGGTGGAAGAACAATGTCTGGGCAGTTGTTTCACACACACACACATTTTCCTGCTGTGGAGGATCCAAGGAACAGATTGCCACGGACAATAATCCCTGTTACTGCACTGCCTGCTCTAAATTACACATTGTGTCTGGAAAAACATGGCAGCAGGAGACTCCTTTGTGCTGTTCCTGCAGATCCAAGCAAGGAACACTGATTTTTGGCTCGTTGCTGGCTCCTGACTCTGCCCCCTTGCAATCATCCACCCCACAGCAGAGGTGCAGGGCTTTTATGGGGTCAGGATTCAGAACACTGGAGCACACAGCCAACACATTCCCCCTCTTCTCCTTGCAGAGTAAATCCATACCTTCTTTCCTGCCCTGCTGTTGATTTATAAGTACATCCAGCTGGTGCAACCCCACTGGTGCCAGGAAAAGGGAAAACAAAAACATCCACGGGCTCCTGCAGCTCAAACTGCCACTTTAAACAAGTTCAATTAAACAGGCCGAGATCCCACAGATAGCCACAGCCATTCCCATTCCAACCTGGCCCATTTCCATCTCCCTGAGCAAACAACACTTCAGAATTCCTTATTTCAGCTTGGCTGGAATCAAAACAGAAAGGCCTGCCCAGCTTATTTATTTACTTTTCCTGGCTGAACGGGGGAAGTTTATACTGAGACAAACCCTGACATTATTTATCATCACAATTTATCATCATTTTGCTTAAGATTCACATCATGGGGTGGTGGTGGGGAGAATCCACAGAGGAATTTCAGGGAAATAATAGCCTTCAAAATTAAGCTTTTCTGGTTAAACTTGTAGCAAGGAAAGCATTTTAAATGAAAAATACAAAAGACACCCACATAAGAAACAGTCTGTGCTAGTCTAGGTGGACTTGATGCATAGACTGAACCTAAGAGCAGATTTAAATAACTGGGTCACAGGATAATAATCAGAGCACAAAGAAATCCCAAACCTGAGGATTTTGGGGGAATTAAACACCAACCAGCCCTCACAGAAAAGATGGCAACAAGTTAAAAGACAACCAACAGGTTCTTCTCCTTTCAAGAGCACCAGGATCAGGTTTTCAGTCCCTGGAAGAGCCCCAGTTTATGACCAGCTTCCAGACAGAGAGAAATCTGTGAACCTTTTTAATTATTCATGCCCTAAGAGGCAAAACCCTCTCGGGTTGCAGGCCAAGAGGCCTCGGGGCCGTGGCTTTCTGGGATTTCCAGCTGAGGGAAGGAGCAGCAGGATTCTCAAGCAATATCACTTGGGCTGCAAGTGGCTTCCAGGCTGCAGGAAAACGCCTGGCAGATGCTGGGTTGGCAGGCAGGGAAAGGGAAAACTGAACTGCTCTCAGTTGGCACATCCCTGCTGGTGTTGGGGCACCTGCAGCCCTGGCACGGGGGGCAGGACACCAGGGAGGCTCCATGGGTCACACAGAGATTGTCAGAGGGCATGGAAGACCCTCTCCTGGATGGGAGTGGGAGGTGGGAGAGCAGGAGGAGCAGGAAGATTCCAGCAGCCAGGGCAGGGCAGCCTCAGCACCCACGGAAATGGGATCAGAGCCCCAAAATGCCACAGCTGAGGAAGGACAGAGCTGCTGGGCGGGGCTCTGGGCTGCTCAGGGAGGAGGAGAATTGGCACCAAATGTGGGGATTTTGCTTCAGGGTTTGTTGCTGCCAAGCAAGGGCTGGGAGATCTCCCGGGCAGGTGTGTCTGGAACAAGCAGGTAAAAATACCTGGAGAATCACAGAATGGTTTGGGTTGGAAGGAACCTCAAAGATCATCCTGTTCTAACCTGCTGCCATGGGCAGGGACACCTTCCACCAGCCCAGGGTGCTCCAAGGCACATCCAACCTGGCCTTGGACACTTCCAGGGATCCAGGGGCAGCCACAGCTTCTCTGGGAATTCTATCCCAAGCCCTCACCACCCTCACAGGGAAGAATTCTTTCCCAATATCTCATCTAAACCTATCAATTTGAATCCATTCCCCTCTGTCCTGTCACTCCAGGCCCTTGTAAAAGTCTTTTTACACAACTCTTTTTTCTTCACCAGGTGGAAAGAAGCCAAAAATAGTCACTTTTTAATAAAATTAAAAAAAAAAAAAGAAATAAAGAAGAAATGTCTTCCAGTACATGTAAGTTTGGAGGAGAGATCTCTGCTTCGTTTGCCTTGTTTTGGGTAACACTGTCACCTGCTGGCAGGAGAGTGCAAAACTGAAGTTTTGTGGCAAGAAAAGATCATTCCCATCCCAGAAGGGAAAAATAAACCCATCCTGGAAAACTAGGTACTCCTGGGTAAGAAGGATCACCACTGGTGATCAAAAATCCCAGTGGCACCAAACCCCCTCCCTGCAACCAGGACTCTCAGCTTCCCATCCACTTCCTTTCCCCAAATTCCAGTTTCTCCTCCTTCTCAACTCTCTCTCTGCATCCCAGTTCAAATTAATCCATACCTGTGACTTTTCCTCTCCCAGCCACCTCCATTTCCACCTCCACATTCCTCCCTTTTAACAAGCAAGGAATAACTCCCTGACAGGAGGGGGGAGCTTGAGCGGGTCGGGCTCTGCTCCCAGGGAATGAGGAGCAGGAGGAGAGGGAACAGTCTCAAGCTGTGCCAGGGGAGGCTCAGGCTGGACAGGAGGAGGAATTTCTCCCTGGAAAGGGTGGTCAGGAGGAATTTCTCCCTGGAAAGGGTGGTCAGGAGGAATTTCTCCCTGGAAGGGGCTGCCCAGGGAATGGTGGAGTCCCCATTCCTGGAGGGATTTAAAAAACTTGTGGATGTGGCACTTGGGGACATGGGTTAGTGCTGGACTTGACAGTGCTGGGGGAATGGTTGGACTTGATGATCTTAAAGGACCTTCCAACCTATTCTATGATTCTACAAAAACCNTCAGAGGGCATGGAAGACCCTCTCCTGGATGGGAGTGGGAGGTGGGAGAGCAGGAGGAGCAGGAAGATTCCAGCAGCCAGGGCAGGGCAGCCTCAGCACCCACGGAAATGGGATCAGAGCCCCAAAATGCCACAGCTGAGGAAGGACAGAGCTGCTGGGGGGGGCTCTGGGCTGCTCAGGGAGGAGGAGAATTGGCACCAAATGTGGGGATTTTGCTTCAGGGTTTGTTGCTGCCAAGCAAGGGCTGGGAGATCTCCCGGGCAGGTGTGTCTGGAACAAGCAGGTAAAAATACCTGGAGAATCACAGAATGGTTTGGGTTGGAAGGAACCTCAAAGATCATCCTGTTCTAACCTGCTGCCATGGGCAGGGACACCTTCCACCAGCCCAGGTTGCTCCAAGGCACATCCAACCTGGCCTTGGACACTTCCAGAGATCCAGGGGCAGCCACAGCTTCTCTGGGAATTCTATCTCAAGCCCTCCCCCCCCTCACAGGGAAGAATTCTTTCCCAATATCTCATCTAAACCTATCAATTTGAATCCATTCCCCTCTGTCCTGTCACTCCAGGCCCTTGTAAAAGTCTTTTTACACAACTCTTTTTTCTTCACCAGGTGGAAAGAAGCCAAAAATAGTCACTTTTTAATAAAATTAAAAAAAAAATAAAGAAGAAATGTCTTCCAGTACAGTAAATGTAAGTTTGGAGGAGAGATTTCTGCTTCGTTTGCCTTGTTTTGGGTAACACTGTCACCTGCTGGCAGGAGAGTGCAAAACTGAAGTTTTGTGGCAAGAAAAGAGCCTTCCCATCCCAGAAGGGAAAAATAAACCCATCCTGGAAAACTAGGTACTCCTGGGTAAGAAGGATCACCACTGGTGATCAAAAATCCCAGTGGCACCAAACCCCCTCCCTGCAACCAGGACTCTCAGCTTCCCATCCACTTCCTTTCCCCAAATTCCAGTTTCTCCTCCTTCTCAACTCTCTCTCTGCATCCCAGCTCAAATTAATCCATACCTGTGACTTTTCCTCTCCCAGCCACCTCCATTTCCACCTCCACATTCCTCCTTTTTAACAAGCAAGGAATAACCCCCTGACAGGAGGGGGGAGCTTGAGCGGGTCGGGCTCTGCTCCCAGGGAATGAGGAGCAGGAGGAGAGGGAACAGTCTCAAGCTGTGCCAGGAGAGGCTCAGGTTGTACAGGAGGAGGAATTTCTCCCTGGAAAGGGTGGTCAGGAGGAATTTCTCCCTGGAAGGGGCTGCCCAGGGAGGTTTGGAGTCCCCAGCCCTGGAAATGTTCAAAAAAACCTGTGGATGTGGCACTTGAGGTTTAATGGTGAACCTCAACCTGGGCTGACAGTTGGACTTGATGATCTTAAAAGCTCTTTTCCAACCACAGTGATTCTGATTCCACACTGAAATCTGGGGTTGGTTTGCACTGCAACAGAAGAAATGTTTGCAGGGGCAGGAAGGACAGAAGGGTGTGAAAAGCAGAAAGGTTTCATCTAACAAATCCTGGTGTCATGGAACCCATGATCAGAGAACTCCAGTCTGCCTCCTCTTCATGATCCTGACACTGCTAAGCAGAAAACACACAGACAATGTAGTTACTTCAAAAAGCTGCTCTTCTTGATGACAAGTTTTTATTTTATGCTATTTAGTTGGTAACAACATTTGTATGCACACTCCCTGTGTTTATACAAAATACAGAGTCTGTTTTGAATCCACAGGCAAGTATCAAACAAATTTTGACCAAAAGGCAGTGGTTAAATAACTACAAGATATATAAATATATATATATATGGAGAGCAGAAAAATTTAACATCAATAGCACCGTGTCTGGCTGTCTAAAAACTAACCATTATCACACAGCAGGAAGTCTTTCCAGGAGCAAGACAAGTCATGAATCTTTAGCCATCTTAAAAGCTGCAAAATCTATCTGAAACCCACCTAAAAAGTTGCAAAATCTATTGGAGACCCATCTAAAAAGCTGCAAAGTCTATTTGAAACCCCCAGTGCAGTTCCCTGTGAATCCATGTGAAACAAGGCCTTGTCAGTTCAGTGGCTCATGGAAATATTTGGATTTTAAGGTGGGACCTCCACATGTTTTTGTTGAAGAGCAATAGATCCTCATGATTTTAATTAGCAGTAACTCCATCAAGGAAAAGACCTGTCACTGACTGAGAGTTTAAACTGTTACACTGGAGATGATCTTCCCTATTTCTCCCCTTACCTCTTCAAGGACATGCCCAAAAATTCCAGGACATTCTTGGAAAGGTTGGGGTTGAATGTGGCACTTCAGGTTTATCATTTTGCATCTCCCAGCAGAAAAAAGGCTCTCAAGGCATGGATTAACTTTCCTCAGTCGATTATAAAACATAATTCCTAAAGAAATCAAGCCCTGGCTTCTTAGAAGGAAGCTGGAAAAAAATAGGAACTATTTATTTGGAAAGAAGAGATGTTATATAAATATAACAGATTGCAGAACTGGGACATAAAGTGGCTGAAAACTAAGCTACCATGAATTTCCTAAGACTCTTTGCTTATTATTGTTGAAATTTCTTTGTAGACAACATAATTCATTTATCTGAAACACTGACACAGGTATTTGTTAATATTTCCTCCCTGTGAAACTTTTATGAGTCACTTTATAAAAGTATTTCTGCTTTTCTAAATATTAGTCTGCTCTCTTAGAAGATGACAGAAAACAAGCACTAATTAATTACACAACCAAATCCAGGGAAGAATTAAAAATCAAAGAGGTTTAATATGAACACACACATACATTGTGGTGTATTTTACTGGCTAAGGGAGTTAAGTCTTGGAAAAGGAAAAAGGGGGTATTTCTAATGTCTGCACTCAAATCCTGCTGCCTCAGGAAAACCTCCTGCCTGCATTTCTTTTTTAAACACAGAAACTAAACAATTAAGAACTTTTTTTCCTGCTGTTTAATTCCAAACCAGGTCCCCAGAGGGTTTCCTCCTTTTGCCTTCTTGTTTCTTGCAGTTCAAACTTTCCATTTCTGTTGAAGTCACCTCAGCCCTGATCTGTGTTGCACCCCGACCATCAGCTCCCATTCCACAGGTACTGAGGGGAATTATTTGACACTGCCCAACAAATAAGCCAAGATGCTGGAATGACACAATTTCCTCTTTTTTTTTAGGTCTTAAACCACATCAGATCCTATGAATACATTCTATTCTTGTGCCACACAGGTTACTGGAAGACATAATGCTTTGCAAACACAAATTTAGGGACTCTGATGGAGACTTGCAGGTTACTGGATGGCTTTTTAAATACCCAGATTTCCCTGATTTCCTTAAGCTCTGGCATTTCTTGAAGTCACTTCCCAACTATTTCTTCTTTCTGCAAAAACTACATTCCTGAAACCTGTGTCTTCTACTTGGCAGGTCCTTCCCAGTGCCACAGCAAATCTGCACAGGGAACTTGAATTGGGAATTGAGGATTTAACAGCTGCACAAAGAAATGCACTCAGATGTGGCTGCACTGACTTCAGACTGGGAAGAGCCTGCTAAAAGCTTCTTTGTTTGAATCAGCTCAGCCCTTATTTGTCTGGCTCAGAGGTGGTTTGATGTTCAGGTGCAGAAAGAGGCATTTCCTCAGTCCTGGGACGTTTTGGTGCTGGGGGATTTTGAAGACTGTCATCAGGTGGCAGTGGCCTCTCTGAAACAAGCAGACAGGGAGATCATTTAAGGTGAGAAAATTCAGATTAGTGAAGTAAATGGGTTTGCTGAATTCACAAACAATTCAGCACTCACCAAAATAAAAAACCAACCTTGGTTTGAGAGAGTCCAGCACCTGAAACAGTGATATGCTGGAAGGATAAGGGTCTTTAAAACCCACATGTAGGACCTGGAGAACATCAAATCCAGGTGAATTTATTCTTCATTTCACTATTACAAAGCCTGTAGTGACATACAGCAGCTGCCCAAGAGCTACCACCACAGTGAGAACACATTTTATATTGTCTAAAGCACCTTTCAAACACATCGAGACAAGGAAGAAGTTTCAGAATTTAAAACCAGGTTTGGGGTTTTTTTTAATAACAGAAATCTATAATGGAAAAAACTGATTGGCAAAAGACTTGGCTGGATGTTGAGAGCCACAAAAGCTTACCATGGTCCTGCTCTGAGGAAGGAGGCCCAGGAGCTGTGTCTGTATCTGCAGGGGTGGGTGTATCTGGCTTCAATGAAATCAAGTTTATTCTCCTTTAAAAGAGCAGAAATAGTTCAATTGCTTTATGGACATCATTTCCACAAATATTTTACTTAAAGGTTTAATTCATATAGAACCAGTTAATTGTAAAGGTAGTTCAGATATATTTTACTGCACTTTTCAAATTCTCTTTATATGTTGAATGATCCCATTCCAACCCCCTGCCATGGGCAGGGACACCTTCCACCAGCCCAGGTTGCTCCAAGCCCCGTCCAACCTGGCCTTGGACACTTCCAGGGATCCAGGGGCAGCCACAGCTTCTCTGGGCAACCTGGGCCAGGGCCTCCCCACCCTCACAGGGAACAATTTCTTTCTAATATCTAATATTTAAATACTTAATATTTGAATACTAACATCTGAAGGGTCTCGCCAGCTGAAGGCTTCAGGTACCATTTTTGTACAGACAGTGGGACCTGAAGGCAGAATCCCAGGATATTCCAAGTTGGAAAGGATGCACAAGGATCATCCAAGTCCAACTCCTGGCCCAAGACAGACCCCTATTGCTGCCATATGGCCATGGCACAGCCATCAGGTGAACTCTGCCACTGCCTCACATTTCAGGCAGAAATCCAAAAGCTGCACATTCAGGGTTCAGGAGACATCCTGACCTCCTCCAGAACTAGAACAAAAAAGTTCCACGTCAAGACAGCTCCCATCAAGACCCAGGGCTGGGAATTTCTGTCTAAACCCCAACCTTTGGACGTGGCACAAGCCCAGCTTGTCTCGGCCTCGGCGTTTACGACCGGGAAGGGCCACATAAAATCTCACCTTGGGGCCTTGAAACAGGCCTGTAACGTGTTGAGGGCGATCCTGCGGGGCTGCTTTGCCCCAGTGCTGGGGGGGGCTGCCTGGCTGCTCCTCCTCTCCTCTGAGGACGAGGCTGGCACGTTTGTGGTGCCCACAGGAGTGGAAGGCGAGTCCCTGCTGGCAGTGCTGGGTGTTCTGGGCTGGAGGCTGGCAGGGCTGGGATCGCTGCTCCTGCTGGGAGGAGTCCCCTCGGCCAGCCTGGAGCCTGGGGACGTGGATTTGTGGGACTGGCTCTTCTTCACCTTCTTCTCTGTTGCACCAGGAGTCCTGACACTGATCTGGGGCTTCTCCTTCAGTGGAATTCCCAGCTCATCCTCCTCGAAGGTGACGAAGGAACAGTATCCATCCGTGGAGGAAATAGCCAGGAAGGATCCGTCGCTGGACCTATTTGGGATTTATTGGTTTTCCATTAAAATTCAAGGACAGAACTTTTTTTTCCAACCCTCACACCCTCATGTTGTCCCTGTCTTTTCACCCTTCCTTCCCCAAGTCCATGTGTACATTTAAGCCTTGAGCAGCAGAGCAGGATAACCTGACTGGGTTCAGTTTTCAGCTCCAGTCCTAATTTCCCACATTAAATTAAAAGAGGGGAGTCAGACCAAAGACTTTGTCCCACATGTGGAGAACCACGAAGTAGGATTGTGCAGATAAAGCAGATTTTGACCAGAGCACAGAAACCTGAACTCAGGTGACTTCCAAAACCTCCAAACAACTTCCTTATTCCCAGTCATGCTGCCTGAACAATGAGGACTTTTCATGGGCATCTACCACGTTCATTTTCACAGGGAACTTGCACCTTTTTCCCCAATTAATTAAGAACCATAATTCTCCAGTTAACAGGGCAAAAAAGGGGTGCTTGCTCTTCAGACACTGATGACAGTGACCACACATATGTCACAAATTAAATATAAACCCAGAAGATGCCTCACGGAACTTTGGACAGGTAAAAAGGGAACTTCCGCTCTCACAACAAGCACCAGGAATAGAACAATTACTCACCAGGAAATGTCACTCAGGGTGTGATAATGGATGTTAGAGACATAACCAAAGGGGAAGGACTGCTCAGTGTCATAAAAAAGCACAGAATCTTCTGAAGCCACAGCAAACACCAACCGATAGGGCAGGTTAAAGAGAGCAGGGCAGGATTTCTGACTGATCTCATCTAGAGAGCAAAGAAATGGACACCCTGAGAATTCTCTCTTGCATTTATTGCAAGGTGGTGACTGCAGATATAATAAAGATGATGTTATTGATTAGATAAGCACTGAGAAGACAGCACTTGTATAAAATGTCTAATTTAATGTCAAGTACAACATTTCTGTTGCCTGAAGTTTGTGCCCTGTTGTCATAATCGAAGAGAAGTTGGCAGAAGCTTTTTCCCCTCTGGATTGCTATTATTTTGAAAAGTTTGTCCTATATTTTCCAGCTGAAATTTGTCAGCATATTTATATGAACTTTAGTTTTACAGTCTCCCTTTAGAGGAGCTCCAGAGACAAATGCAGACACTCACCTCCTTCCTTTGCAACACACCCTTAGAAGGGATCTAAAGATCACAATGAAAATACAACAGGTAATCTTTAAATCCCCTAGGGAACACTCCAAACTGACCCTGTAAAGAAAGGAGCAAAGCTCTGCCTTTTCACCAGAGTAACACTGGTCTTGTTAAAATATAAACCCTCCTGGGCCCACTGGGCTCACAATAAGGCTGAACTTCAATCCCCAGGTACGTTCTTGTGCCACTTTATACAACCCTTTCCCCACCTCAGAATTCCTGTTCTGGCCAGTAACACCAGCACTGCTTCAGGTTTGGCTTCCTTGAACAAACATCAACTCCCTGGTGCTTCTCTGATGTGGGTAATTGAGACTGAGAGAAAATATTTCACTGGATCACTCCTTTAGTGCTAAACCAAGTTATTTATTTTCAACACAAAACGCTTAATAGTTCAAGAAAAACATTAAACAGAGCTTCTGTAGCTTGAGAGGCCAAGTAACAACGTTTATCCACTCTATCAAAAGCTACTCACGAGGTGCTTAAGGTGAATTGAGGGCCTCAAGAATCAGGAAACAGCTCCTAAGATGTGGTACAACACTGTCTAAATGGAATGTTAAAAGGCTGAGGCATAAAAACAGTAAACAGACAGGCTGGCCTTTTCCCATATTTGCTGTAAATTCATACTCCCTGAAGGACTCACAGTACCTTTCTGAAATGCTCCTCTCAACTCGAAGTAGACTGGGCAGCAGCGAACGGCCAGAGTTCCCTTCCCAGGACACGGCAGGTGACCCACAGGCCTTCCAGAAAGAATCAGGGGTTTCAGGAAACACAGCTCCACTGTTTCAGCTTTTTAATTTTTTTTTTTTTTTTTTAAATAAAAACACACCTTTTTAATCTTGTTAAACTCTTACCTTTTCAGGTTGTTCCTGGAGAAAACATAGGTGGTGTTGGTAACGTTTTCTCCCGATTCCACGCAGCCAGCTGCGAAAATAAAAGGTTACAACGTCACTCAGGAAGGTCCTGAGCACACACCTGATGTCCACAAACATTCAGCTTCTCAGCAATTAGGCTTGTCAGTCGGGCAAAAGCACCCCAATACAACTTAAAAAGGCATCCCAAATGTTTATTTAGCGCTGGTTTTGTTTCCTTTATGTACTTCCCCCCTTCAAAGCTGCTTTTTGGTGCTGCCAGACATCTATAAAAGCAGTGCTTGTACACTGATCCCCTCCTTGCAGTGCTGTTTTTTACTCTGGCTGCAGAATGTTCTTAAGAAAGGACACAAACAAAGAGGGATCAGTTAAAAGAAACCACTCACTGTCCTTTGTTTCTCTTTTAACAGAGTTCTGGTGTTGCAATTTCCGTGTTTCAGTTCAGAAAAGCATTATAAATCTCATTTTTATCGCAGGAGGAAGTCGATGTTATGGAGTGCTAAAGGAGCACTGTGTTTTCTTCAGCAGGGAGAATGAGGAATGGAATTATTAGGATAAATCAGCATCCCTGAGGAGCTGGAAAGCCATATTGAGGCACATTCAAAGTAGAATAGATTAGAGAGGGAGCTGGGGGGGCTCAGCCTGGAGAAAAGGAGGCTCAGGGGGGACCTTCTGGCTCTGCAACCCCCTGACAGGAGGGGGGAGCCGGGGGGGGTCGGGCTCTGCTGCCAGGGAACAAGGGACAGGAGGAGAGGGAACGGCCTCAGGCTGTGCCAGGGGAGGCTCAGGTGGGACAGGAGGAGGAATTTCCTGCTGGAAAGGGTGGTCAGGCCTTGGCAGGGGCTGCCCAGGGAGGTTTGGAGTGCCCAGCCCTGGAGGTGTCCCAGGAAGGCCTGGCTGTGGCACTCAGTGCTCTGGGCTGGGGGACAAGGTGGGGATGGGGCACAGGGGGGACTGGATGACCTTGGAGCTCTTTTCCAGCCTCAGTGACTCTGTGTTTGTGTTTGGCTCTGACAGTGATCCCACACCTCGTCCCACCCCTCATCCCAGCCCCGCCTGCCAGGAGGGGCCGTGTCCATGTCCCTCCTTCCCGGTGCCACCACAGGTTGGACTCGATGATCTCGGAGCTGTTTTCCAACCTGGAGGATGCTGGGACACCACCTCAGTCCCAGCCCCTGTTCCCATACCTGGAGTGAGCAAATAGGAGCCGTCAGGAGTGAAGCTGAGCCGCCGGAAGAAGGACTTCATGCTGTCGTCGTGGAACATCCGGTAGCTCCTGGCCTGCAAAACAGGGAAACCAGGGCTGTCAGGAGTGCCATGAAGCTGGAATTCCAGGGAGAGGAAACATCCAGTTGCACAACCCAACTTTTAAAAGGAAATGTTTGAAGGAACCACGGCTCCTCCAAACTCCACTTTCTGCTCTGCTATAAATCCTTCTCAGCTAAGAAAAACAGGCCTTGATCCCTCTTCAGCTGAACAAAACACTCCCAGGGCAGACCAGTAATCCAAAAATAGTCAGAACCTGGAGAACAACACTATTTAACAGTCAGTGTGAGGGCCTGTTCCTCAGGCACTTAATTTTAACTCCAGTATTAGAGGTTGAAAGAGAAACTCCTCTAATGGCAAACTGCCTGCTCTCAAGCCTGGTCTTTAGTCTCCATAAAACTCTAACAAATGTTTTCCCCAAGAAAAGAAAAAAGAATGAACAGAAGGAATTAAAAAGGCTATAGCCAGCTTGGAGGTGTTACTTTATTATCACTTAGAACTGTTTTGGTGAAAAAAAGCTCTTTGTTTTCTCTCTTAGAGAGAATTTCCTGAATTTTCCCCTAAGTCATGTTTTTCTTAATAACCAGCCTACCTTCTGGAAAACTTCAGGCTGCTAACTTTAAAACATTATTTCTGTGTCATATCCATGAATAAACTTACAGCTACTTGTAGACATGCTTTAAGTTTTTCCTGTTAAAAATTCACCATACATACATAGTATTTTTCCAAACCATTATAAACATTGACAACCAAAGGCATTGTGTGGCTGCTTTGAGCAGATTAACCTGCAAGAAGTTTTTGGGGATATGGATTAGGGGTGATCCTGGTGGTGTTGGGTGATGGTGGGACTGGGTGATCTTGAAGGTCACTTCCAACCTTGATGATCCTGTGTTAGTTACACGGATCACAGGAATGGCAAATTCTTGGTTTCATGGAACAGAAAACTCATGGAAAAATATCCCCCAGCACATTCTCTGGTCCCAGCAGCAGCAGAACAACGTACCTCTCCTTCAGCTCCTGATCCAGATGGCATCTTGGTGACATTGAATGCCACCCTCTTGGTCTGGGTGCTGTACACCCGCAGGACCCTGCGTGGGGAGAGCACAGTCAGCTGGCACTGCAACACGGAACCACCCACTGCCAAGGGACCCCAAAACCCACCCAGTGCCACCCCTGCCATGGGCAGGGACACCTTCCACCAGCCCAGGTTGCTCCAAGCCCTGTCCAACCTGGCCTTGGACACTTCCAGGGATCCAGGGGCAGCCACAGCTTCTCTGGGAATTCTATGCCAGACCCTCCCCACCCTCACAGGGAAGAATTCCTTCCCAATATCCCATCTAACCCTGCCCTCTGGCAGTTTGAAGCCATTTCCCCTTGTCCTGTCACTCCAGGCCCTTGGAAATAGTCTCTCTCCATCTTTCCTGTAGCCCCTTGAGGTCCTGGAAGGCCACAATCAGGTCACCCCAAAGCTTCTCTTCTCCAGTCTGAACAATCCCAGCTCTCCCAGCCTTTCCTCACAGGACAGGATCTCTATCCCTCTGCTCATCCTGGTGGCTCTGAACAGCTTCCTTTCACCCCAAGTCTCACATAATGCCCCAGGACCTCCCTTCTCAGTAAATGACAATCACCTGTTAATTAAAATCCCTCTCACAAGACACCACCTGGGGGATGTGTTTTAATGCCTAAATAACCAGTGAGTCCCTGACAATGTTTTGACTCAACAAAGTTTGTGAACTACCAGCACATGGATTCATGGAGGAAAACGGGAATGAGCAGCCAGGGAACTGCCAGGCTGTTCCTACCTGTCCTGTGGGTTCCTGCAGAGTGGGAATTCATCTCAAAAAGACAGTGAACTACATCTCCATGAATCAGGGAATCCCAGAATGATCTGGGTTGGAAGGGACATTAAAAATCATCTGGTTCCAACCCCCTACCATGGGCAGGGACACCTTCCACTAGCCCAGGTTGCTCCAAGCCCCATCCAACCTGCCCTTGGACACTTCCAGGGTTCATTTCCTTTGGAATAAATGAAATTTAGAGCATATCTCTGTACAGAATGCTGGAACCCCCCTGACTTCACCTCACCAGGACAGTGGGAGCCCAAGCAAACCCAAGTGCCCACCCCACCACCCAGCTCTGACCTTCCCTGAGTTATGCTGGTTTAAGATATATTTGGTATCAGTAACAACCAACAACATGAAAACTCATTTCCTGAAGAAAAATTCCTACAGAAGTCCATGTTAAGCTTATTTGCTGCCAAGAGAGGACACTCCCATTCACAGGAATCATTTACCACAAGGAAAAAATTAAGCAAAGTATCATTTTACTTTCACATCAACCTGCTTACATTACAACCTGAATAAAACTAAAAAAAAGTCACATGAATCTGGTGCATTTCCTTTTAATTCATCCTCCATTAAGAAAGAATATTAATTAATATGAATATTTTATTATTTATGTTAATTAATAAAACACAGACCAGCAGCTCACCTGTCACAGCTCAGGGTTGCAATGTACTGGCCTAGAGGATCCCAGGTTACTCCTTGGACATAACTCTTGTGCTCATTAAATATTGAAACCTTCTGTCCTGGAATTACAAACAGCTTTCAGATCCCAAGCTCAAATGTGTTGTAAAACACTTCTTTGTTACAGAAATAAAACAAGACAAAAAATTAAAGTGTTGATTTGATGGTAGCTGGAAAAACTAGAAGAAATAGTTGCTTTTAAAGTCCAATTAAGGTTTGTTTGCTACAAAATAACTCCAATAACTAATTTCTACAGGACATCCTGTAACAGTTTGTAACTCAAGGACTTCCAGTCCCTCAATCCCACTGCAGTGAGCTGGGAATGAACACAACTGTTTTGCCTAATGGAGCTTAAAAACAGTCACATCTTGCAAAACAGAGTCTGAATCCTGTATTGCTTCCCATTTTTCACCTAGATCATCAAATCATGGAATCATGGAATGGCTTGGGTTGGAAGGGACTTTAAAGATGATCCAATGCCACCCCCTGCCATGGGCAGGGACACCTTCCACCAGCTCAGGTGGCTCCAAGCCCTGTCCAACCTGGCCTGGGACACTTCCAGGGATCCAGGGGCAGCCACAGCTTCTCTGGGAATTCTATCCCAGCCCCTCCCCACCCTCCAGCCAAGAATTCCTTCCTAATATCTAATCCAAATCCACCCTGTGCCAGTTTGAAGCCATTCCCCCTTGTCCTGTCACTCCAGGCCCTAAACAGTCTCTCTCCATCTGCCTTGATGGCTCCCTCAGGTACTAAAAGGCCACAAGTTGGTTTGTTGGGGTGTGGAGTAAAGCAAGGAGCTGTTTATTTAGGAGTTCTGGGTGAAAAAATTGGGTACAGTTCATTATCAACACTCCAAGGTGAAGGGGTTATTGATATGTCAAATTGATATTGATGTCATATTGATATGCCTGAGGATAACTATATTATATATTATTATATTATTATATATCTATATATATATAAAAAATATATATTTATATATAGCTGGGCTATCAGCCTCACAACACCAGAAAATCACACTGAGAAAAACTAATCACAAAAAACAAACAAACAAACAAACACAAACACAAAAAAGATGCTTCCAATTTTTTGGTAAATCCCACAGGGCACTTCCACCAGCTCTGGAGACGCAAGGGATAAATAAATAAACGTGGCATTTACCTTTATTGACATCCCACATTATAGCTGTGTTATCCACAGAAGCAGAGGCCATGTAATTTCCATCTGAGGTCCAACAAATATCATACACATCTTCCAAGTGGCCTCTGGAAGCCAGAGAAGAAAGCAATTATTAATTTGATAATTAACAGCTATGTGTAAACGAGACTTTAACGTATTTTTAGGTTAAAAAAAAATTTAAAAAATCAAGAGACATATAAAATATCACTGAAATAAAACAAACAACATGTTTTTCAGCTGTTAAAAAATCCCTTCCACGTTCAGAAGGTGGTAAACATTCTGGAACCAGCTAAAGGGCTCCATCAAAACCCATTTTTATTGCTTGTTGCTTGAAGACTTATCACACAGTATGGCAACTTTACATATTTGAAAATTTGGGTTGTTTCTTTGCTTTTAAGAGAGAAATGTTTCTACAGGATCCTGCTGGTACTTCAAGCAATCCCACCAGGGCTTCTGGAATTGTTCTCACACCAACCTCAGCAGCTGCCAAGAATGTTTCAGTTATGGAGAGCAGAGTTACTTTTCATTTTTTATTTTGTGAGAACAGCTGTAGTTCAACTGCCAGTGATGTTTTGATGCCTTGGCCACTGTCAGCTAAATTTACTCAGCCTGAGTATGTACTGTGTATATTTTATTAACTGTGGTACATTTGAAGCAACAGCTGTAATTGCATCAATCATTTTATCTACTGATGCTCTCGGCCTTAATAAAGATCAAAATTTCTACTCTGAAGCCAGTAAAATAAAACTTCACATTTCTTCTATGTATTTCTGTGCTGAGCTCTAAGGGACTGCAAATCTCAGGAACCAATTTCAGAGTGTGTGAGTTATGACTTTCTGCCTTGACTGAAGATGTCATAGAAAAAAAAGTATAGAAAAAAAAGTTAAATACAATAAAATCACAGAATCACAGAAGAGTTTGGGTTGTAAAGGACTTTAAAGATGATCCAGTTCCAACCCCCTGCCATGGGAGAGACACCTTCCACTAGCCCAGGTTGCTCCAAGCCCCTCCCACCTGGCCTTGGACACTTCCAGGGATCCAGGGGCAGCCACAGCTTCTCTGGGCAACCTGGGCCAGGGCCTCCCCACTCTCACAGGGAAGAATTTCTTTCTAATATCTAATCTAACCCTGCCCCCTGCCAGTTTTAGACCATTCCCTTTTGTTCTGTCACTCTCTATGTGTACAAAACATCCCTCTCCATGCTTTTTATGTGCCCTCTCAAGGGGGCCTTCAAAGGACTAATATTAGAGCAAGCAAATATTAGAGAGCACTGAATATCTGCAGACACTGAAGACTGTACCACACAACAAAAGCCACTGGGGACCCAAAAACACTGAAGGGAAAAGCAGGTTCACGAAATAACGAGCTACCTTAAGGTTTTAACAACTGCCCAGTTCTCCTTGTTGAGCTGAGCTTCATCCTCATCCTGAAAAACCAGCGGCTCCAGTTCCTTGCTGTCGTTCAGCTTCCACAGCAAAATGACAGCATCTGCAGGAGAAACCAGATGAAGCTCCTCTCTTTCCCCCACTCCCTGTTTCGTTAATGCATTTTATGTAGTCCAGCATCACGATGATCCTGCGTGAGACCCACGAGGAGCAGCTCTCACCGTCTCCTCCGGACGCCAGGATCTCTCCGCTCGGAGAGAAGCGCACGACGTTCACGGCCTTGGTGTGCCGGGCCAGGTTGGACAGGAATTCCACGATGGCTTTGCCGTCCGGACCTTTCTCCACCTTCCAGATCTGGTTACAAAAGGGTTACGGGAAGTTTTGAGGGCCAAGGTGCAGTATCACAGCATCAGCAAGGCTGGGAGAGACCTCCAGGATCGTCCAGTCCCACCCCAGCACCACCACAATCACCCCCAATCCATGGCCCCAAGGGACACATCCAGACACCTCTGGAACACTTCCAGACACAGGGACTCCACCACCTTCCTGAGCAACTCATTCCAGTGCCTGACCACTCTGACAGGGAAAGCTTTTTCTTAACCTCTCATCTGAACCTGCCCTGGTGCAGTTTGAGGCCATTTCCTCTCCTCCTTTCCTTCGGGACATGGCAGCAGAGCCCGACCCCCCTCCCTGCCCCCTCCTGTGCAATGAGGTCCCCCCTGAGCCTCCTCTTCTCCAGATAAACCCCCCCAGCTCCCTCAGCTGCTCCTCACAGGACATGTTTTCCAGATCCTTCCCCAGTTCTGTTCCCTTCTCCAGACACACTCCAGCCCCTCCATGTCCTTTTGGAAGTGAGGGGTCCAGAAGAGAGCACAGGACTCGAGGTGCAGCTTCACCACTTCCACAATCCCCACTTCCATCAGCCCATGGTGAGGCAGCCATGACCCTGCAGCCCAGGGACTCCACAGGGAGCAGAGATCCACCCACAGCCCCGGGAGGAGCCCACACTGGAGCAGGGGATGTGCCCTGCAGGAGGCTGCAGGCTGTGCACAGCCCGTGCTGGAACAGGCTCCTGGCAGGACCTGTGGCCCTGTGGAGAGAGCAGCCACACTGGAGCAGGTTTGCTGGCAGGACTTGTGACCCTGTGGGGGACCCACATTGTTCCTGAAGGACTGACCCCGTGGAAATGGACCCACGCTGGAGAACTTCCTGTAAAACTGCAGCCCATGGGAAGGACTCATGTCTGAGAAGTTCCTGGAGGACCATCTCCTGTGGGATGGACTCCACACTGGAGCAGGGAAAGGTGTGAGGAGGGAGGAGATGGAAAAGGCAGGAACGAAGCTGAGCCTGGAAGGAAGGGAGGGGGTGGCAGGAAGGTGGTTTTAGTTTTCTTCTTATTTCTCACTATCCTACTCTGTTATCAACTGGCAATAAATTAAATTGATTTCCCTAAGTAGAGTCACAGAATGGTTTGGGTTGGAAGGGACATTAAAGATCATCCAGTCCCACCCCCTGCCATGGGCAGGGACACCTTCCACCAGACCAGGTTGCTCCAAGCCCTGTCCAACCTGGCCTTGGACGCTTCCAGGGATCCAGGGGCAGCCACAGCTTCTCTGGGCAACCTGGGCCAGGGCCTCCCCACCCTCACAGCGAAGAACTTCTTCCTTCTTTCATGTGCATTAAGAATTCAAAACCTGATAAAGAACTACCTGATTTTGCAGAGGTGGTTCCTACAGCCACACCTCTGGGGACTTGTGCTAGTCAACATTTTCCTAAGGGATTCTCAAAAGGATGAACAACTGGGAAACAAAGCCTGCAAGCACCAACACAAATGACTGAGGAGAGATAAAGCTGAAGGCGAACGAAAAAGGCTGTACAAAGACCTCACACTGCTGAGTGACTACTCATAACATGGCAGACAAAATTCAACTGTGAGGAACATGAAGAAATTAAAATTAGTTGTTTCTTACTGACCCACAGGTCTGTGCCCTCCATTAGCACTACTCCAGTACAGCAGCCAGCAGCTGATGGAGGTAATTTTCCACAAATAACAGTTTGACACTCAGCAGCAGAACTCAGGGAGAACTCAAGAAGATGATCAAAGGGCTGGAGCACAGTTGCTGTGGAGACACGCTGGGAGAGCTGGGGGCGTTCAGAGTGGAGAAGAGAAGGCTCCAGGGAGACCTCAGAGCCCCTTCCAGTGCCTAAACCCCACCCAAAGCAGCCGAACTCACCCTCACAGCCGTGTCCACCCCCGCCGAGGCCAAGCGATTGATCTTCCCATCCGCCCCGTGCTGGAAGTCCAGGCTGTAAACAGGCTCCTTATTGTGCCACACGATTTCGCAGGTGATGACCTTCATGTCCGCTGAAGAAAACAAGAGCCAAAAGCCCACCTCAGTTCTCGTTCCTCAGGGCTCTGGCCATCCAACTTCCCGCACATTTCGCAGGCACCGCTGACACACCCCGGAACTTCCCAGCAGGATGGTTTGAGAAAGGCCGTTCCTAAAAGTTAGGACTGAGTACGGCTAATGCGCCTCTTTCGGGACTGCAGGACAAGAATATAAAGCCCTGTCTCTCGGCCCACCCCTCCCGTGGGTAGAAAGGCACAAAGGAAGAAAACCCCGCCGGGGTAACAACCCACACAACGCCCGGGCACGGGCGGCCCGGCGCGGGGGGCAGAGGCGCCG
>NW_021940851.1:754208-757803 GCF_001715985.3 Manacus vitellinus
CCACCCCTGCCCGGCACTGTTTGAGTTCCAGAGGGGGTTGTTACTCGGGGGGGGACAAAGGGGGTTTTAGCTCCAGAGGGGGCATAAAGGGGGATGTTACCCAGTCATGGGAGCACATCCATGGATCAACCCCGGGAACTTCGTGACATTCAGCTCAATCCACGCATCCCCTGGGTCAGAACAGCACTGCTTTTGCCATATCCAGGGCATATCCCAGACTGTTTCCATCCTGCTGTGCCCAGTCTCTGCTCAACACCAGGCTGAGCCCGTGCTCCTGCAACACCCAAAACTCCAAGTCTGAAACGTCAGCCTTTCTGCACAGTATTTATTTATACACAAAACCAGTGCGTTTTGATCACATACAAGTTTTGATCCTGCAAACTCAGATTTATATAGTTTTATTTTTTACAAAAAATACATTTTAACAAGTAAATAAAAGCCATTTCCATTAGTCCACCCTTCTCCAAAGTGTAAATGTACATTGTAAATTTTTCCGTTTTTAAGATAAACATGTGCTGTACCTTGCCAGTTGTCTACAAGAAATTCGACCAGAGTCTGGTGAAACAGAATAAATAATGACAAGGAAATGGAAAACTACACACCGAGAAACGGAAAAGAGACACTTTTTAAAAGTCCTCCCTAGTTCTGGTACAGCCACCCATTCACAAACCAAACCTTCCCTTTCTGCTTCCTAAAGTACAACAGTCCTGCCCTGCCCTTCTTGGCCTATTTGAACAGAGATCTTAAAAGTGAAACACTGGAAAGGAACCCCCTGAACTGCAACTCCAGGGAACATCAGCTGAGGAACTCAGGACAGGAGCAGTGCCAAGGCCAGAAATGTTGGCTTTAGGAAAAAACACACTTCCTAGGAATTCACATCTTGAACACTTGATTTTTTTTTCCTCTTCTTTTGATTTAGTTTTTATATTTCAGAGCAAGAACCCTTTTTTTTGAATAGCTGTTTCATAAATCACAGGATCAGCCGGGTTGGAAGTGACCTCTGAGATCATCAAGTCCAACCCTTGATCCAACCCCGCCGTGGTTCCCAGCCCATAGCTGGGAATGCTGTCCCCACTGGAACAGCCATTGCTCTCAGGACCCTTTCTTCCAGGAGGTTTGCCCAGGACCATGGAAAAATGGGAACATTTAGAGCACAGAACTGTGAAAGGGGTGATGTGGCAAAGAGGGACTCCCTTACCTCACCTATAATCCAAGATGTCTAAACCGGTGACATTTGGATGTTTTCAGCTCTGGCTCACTCTGTAGTTCACCCCACAGAGAAGGAAACATCCCTCCTTTTCCAAGGGCTCCCATTCGACCAGTTCATCACCAGTTTTCAGGATAAAACCCTTAAGGAATCGTTCCTCTTGTGGTACTAAACCACAAATATCACCCAGATGGCAATGTTTTCATCCATTACTTACATTTCTATCCCATGAAAGCATCAGCCAACATTGCTGGGAGCAATGGAACAATCCTGTGGGATACAACAGCTCTGCCTGGGAAGAACATCAAGGAAGTTCTTTTTTGCATCTCTAAGGTATTCCACTACTGACACTTTAGTAGAGGAAATAATCACAAGTATTAATTAATGCTCATGGAAGAGCCAAAGTGAACGAAAAAGCTTCGGTAGAAAAGTATTAAGATTCCTAATCGTATAAACATTTGCAAATTTAATTACAAATACATTTCAAAAGCAAAATCCTTAACTCAGTACATCAGGGCTGGTCAGTATGGACAACGTTCCTTCAAGAGGGAGTGAAGGGAACACCCACTGCACCTGTGGGAACATCGAAACGTGCCCAGTCTATACACTCAGAGATAAAACTGGAGATCAAAGGAACAGGCATTATATACATTTTGGAACCTCCAGGAAGGTTATGATGGAAGATCAACTAAAACTCTGCTAAAACAGGAAGATATTAAGTGCTACTGATTTCATGCATTTGTTCTACGACCTGCCCTAGGATTTCATCCACGACATCGATGTCATAATTGACTTGCTGCAGGTCCAGGTCAGGCAGCATCGTGGCCAGAAGTTGTCCAACGTTCACTCGCAGAGAGCGGAGTTTCAGGCTGGGGAGAAAGAATTCCAGAGGATTAGATGGAGGCTTGTGTTCAAACACAGAGTTAGTTCTTTATCTGACAGAGCTGGACTGGAAAGGCTCTGGGTGTGACTCCCACAAACCAACACAAAACTGATGCAGTTCAAACTGCACAGGAGTTAAGAGGTCCAGTCCAGGCAAAGTGCTTTGCCTTTTCTTTTCCTTTCTTTCCTGGATGTCCCTGCTCTCTCCTATTCCTGATCCAATTCCTTTCAAATGAGCCATCCCTTCTCTCCAACGTTTCCTTGCACCCCCAGATCCTTTATCACCTCCAGGAACCAGTTTTCACAGTGCTGTCATATCCCAACCAACTGGTGGGGAAGTTACTTCCAAGTCCTGCATAGATTTGCTCATTCTTTTAGGAAACACAAGTCAGGTGCTGGAAGTAAAAATGAAATGAAATGCTGCTGGCAGATCATTTTTCCTGGGGGTAAATCTCTTCTTGGAGATTGAAAGGGAGCTCTGGAAATTCTCCAGCTCAATCTCTACTCCCCCTGCCAAACATTCAGAGCAGGGCTAACTCAGAGCAGGGTGCTCAGGGCCTTCTTGAGAATGTCCTGAGGTGGAGATTCCACAGCTTCCCCATGTCCTTTTTCCAGGCCTTGACTACCCTCCCTACCCTCACTGTGAAAGCTTCTTCTGTCTAATATTTCAACAGGAATTCCCTGGCTGTTGCCTCTCATCCCATCCCTGTGCTCACGAGAAGCTTCATCCCCTACGTGCTCTCACCAGGCTGCAGGAGGGAGCAACAGGATTCCAAGAGATTCCACTCTTTGTGAGGCTCTTTCCCTCAGCTTCCCCTTCTCTCTCAGGTGCTTTGGGCCCTTCAGCAGCCCTGCTCCTCTCTGCCAGTGTCCCTCCAGGGTGCCCAGAAGTGGGCACAGCACTCCCTGTTTGGTGTCTCAGAGCCCAGGAACAACGAGGAATCCCTTCCCCACCTGCTGCCTGGACTCTGGCCAGCACAGCCCAGGAGGCACTGGTTTCTCCCACCACAAGAGTGCACTGCTGACTCACATTCCACTCCCACTCCCACTGCCACAGCACCACACCTCCTCCCAAGCTGCCTCCCTAGGAGTGGGCTCCAGCTTGTTCACCGGCATGGACTTTGTGGGTGCCTGGGTTGAATTTTCAGGTGTTTTTTTTCAGCTCGTTTTTCCTGTTTCTCAAGGTCCCTCAGCAGCAGCTCTGCCCTCCTGAGTTCTCTCCAATTTGATGGCAGTGTGAATTTATTGAGTTCATTTTGCTCTGTCATACAGACCATTAATCCCAGAATCATCAGGGCTGGGAGAGACCTGCAGGGTCATCCAGTCCCACTGTTCCCAGCACCACCAAATCACCCCTAATCCATGTCCCCAGGGGCCACATCCAGACACCTCTGGAACACTTCCAGAGACAGGGACTCCACCACCTCCTTAGGACACTTATTCCAAGGCCTGACCACTCCTGCAGGGAGAAAGTTTTTTCTGATCTCTGATCTGACCCTGCCCTGG
>NW_021940851.1:757975-776559 GCF_001715985.3 Manacus vitellinus
CCTCAGCTGCTCCTGCTGCTCCAGCCCTTTCCCCAGCTCTGATCCCTTCCTTGGACATGCTCCAGCCCCTCAATGTCCTTTTGGAAGTGAGGGCCCAGAACTGGACACAGGACTTGAGGTGCAAAAGCATTAACCATTCCTGGCCTTGCTCTTGATCCACACTCTGCCCTCAGTCACTCCAAGAACTGGTTGTTCTTAATCCCTTTGACTACAATGGGGCTGCAGGTGCCTTCCAGGTGGATTTGTTCCACGGTGTTCCCTGGGAATGAGGCTACAGTGACCAGGCTGGAGCTGTGCCTGTCCTAAATATGGGCATAACAACTGCCTTTTTCTGGGCATCAAGAATGCCAACTGCCACAACCTTTTGGACAGACTGCAAGGCCAACTCTCCCTCCATGGGCCAGCTCCTTTTGATGCCTCTCATCTGGTCCTATGGAGGAATTTGTTTAAATGGTCCCTTAATTCAATCACTTCACCCCTTAGATCATCTCCTGGCTCAGGGCCCTCAGCTCATCCCTGCTTCCATGTGCTCTGTGTCCACTGTGTGTGTGCAGTTCCTATTTACCAAGAGCTGCCAGCTCTCTATTTGCAAGTTTAAACCCTGCTTTAGTTCAAAGCTACACTCTGGACACAATCCAATTCCACAGGACTGGCCTGCAGCAAGGAGTTCTTCCAGGAAAGTTAAATTTCAAACCCAAAGACTCTTTTCAGTCCAGTACTGTTGCTTCAATAAAGAAAAACAGACTCTACAAGTGAAGTACAATACACAGCATAAGCTAAACATCACCCTCTTCCCTGCCTCCCTTTTCTCTCCTTGGTCTGCAAGTCATGTCTAGAAATTACAGAACATTTTTGATATTTTAAGAAGTATCAGTATGGCATTTCTACTGTGCCAACCCTGCTCACACAAACACACAGACCATAATTTACAGAAACCACTTGATAAAAAAAACCATTACTGAGTTCGGAGTCACACGAGGCAGCAGGAAAGAATTCCAAACATCACATTTTATTATACAATTATCAAACATAACCTTCATCAAAACGTTTCAGATACAATAAAACAGCCAAAAAAAAAAATAATCTTCCTTGAAATATCATCTAGAAAGAACAAAACTGATACCTTTCTCCATCAGAAAAATTTACAGTCTCTTCTACATTACTGGTGGTAGAACCATTTGCATGTGCAACTGCCTGTGGAATTGAAGCTTTCAACTGGGCCAGTTCTGCCTTGAGCTCTTCACACTGACAGGCTATTTGGTTTTTTTCCACTTCTAGTAGTTCAATCTGGCAACAGAAAAGAAAAGAAAAAGCTCTAAAGCCCATACAGCACGTTGTGTATTAGAGCTGCTACGAAACAGGCAGTAAAGCCCAGAGATAAGGGAATGTTTTAACCACATACCTCACTTTTGTACCTGTCCCTCTCGATGCTGCACTTGTCCAGCTGCCTGAACACATTGTCCAGCTGCACGGCCATTTCCTCCACCTCACTCTTGCTCTCCCCATCAGCACATCTGCTGCACTCAGTTTTTAGGTTCTGCAGGGTATTGCACTGCTCCTGCAGCTTTGCTATTTCTCCCAAGGCCTGCTTGTAGAGCACAGTCACTTCTGCCAAGCTCCTCCCGCTGGCACTTTCCTCCTCACCCGAGGGAACTGTCTCTGTTGACTGGTGGCACATTTCCTTCTTTACATACTTATTATTCATTTCCAAAAGCCTCTCCTCCAGTGTTTGTACCTGTTTGGTCAATGCCTCGCATTTGTTTTGGTACATTTCCTTCTCTCTGTGTAACAACTGCAGCTGATTTCTCAGTTCATTTTCAGTCTCTGCAGGTGTCTCGGGAACACCGTTCACCTTGTGCCGCTCGGTTTCCACCCCTGCCCCGGGAATTTCAACTGGGATTTCATCTTCCACCTCTTCCTTTTTAACCACCAGGCCTGGCAGCTCTGTCTGTGTGGCTGAGCTCAGCTGCTCACTCCTGGGTTCTGAAGTGGTCGCAGTGCAAAGCTCTCCGGCCTCGCGGGTCTCCTTCTGCTTCTCCTCTTGATCCAAATTGATGCACTCGGTTTTGACCGCGGGAACATCAGGATCCGCTGAAGGCTTGGGAGTGCTGCTCTCCTCTAAAATGATGACATCTTCATCATCATCATCCTCATCACCACCACCCTCATCGTGGTGGTTGGCTGGTCTGTCGCTCAGTCGGGGTGTCTTCGAGGGCACGGGTGTCGCACAACTCTGCGCCCTCCGCCTGAGGCTGAGAAGGGAAACGTCGAACTGGTCATTGAACCGCACAAATATCTGTTTCAAACCACGTCTGGTGTTTCTCTGAGCACGGTTAAAAACTCCATAACTACAAAGGGATGTCCCCCTGCAGGGGATTTTAAGATGTGCAAAGCCAGAGCGAATCCCTTCCCTGTAAAAACAAGTGCCTGACACCCCCACGCTGAGTCACCACCTTCACACACTGGTGTGAAACAGAAGACTCAGAATTTCCAGGAACATCCCCACCCCCCCATTCCTTAAGCAGCAGAGCTTAAGGAAAACACCCTGTGGAGTGTTACTAATTTTAGAAAGAAAGAGGAATCTACTTTGTCCAGGTGCACTAACCTGCTGTCAGCGTCTGGATGGAGGGAAGTGACTGATTTGATTAAAATAGGCAGAGATCTTCTGATAGGAGCATCTGATGATTTTGGCAAAAGCAACCTTGGAACAGCTTCCTTTCCACTCACAGCTGTGAATGTTTTGAAGTCTTTACTTGAAGAAACAGATGTTTTTAAAAATATTTCATTATTGATCTATAAGATAACATAAGTTAAGAATGAAAATAAACAGATATTAGTAGGTTCTTCGGAAAAGACTTAAGTTCTCCTAATTATACACCAACACCTAAAATTCTGACTGACATTTATGTATTGCAAGGATCTCCTTGAACCCAGGCTCGGGATTTTGCAGTAAGGAAGCCTAACTAGACTCCACATTGCAAATCCCAGTTTTCCCAGTTCAAAGTCCTGTGCAGAATCCCAGACAAGAGTTTTTCCCAAGCTGTAGCTCTGCCTGAAGTCTGCCCATCATCCACAAACCACAGGACAGACATCCCTGCTAAAGAACCTGCTCATAATTAACTCAGTTTGTCCAAAATGAACAATACTTTACTTCTAGAAATTACTTGTGTGTTTGGGGAGATGTAATGGCAGAAAAACTAACACAGTGAAGTTAAAACAGCACATGTGACATCTCTTCTCCAGGAATGAAGTGATCTTAGGTCAGCACTTCACTCTGAGCGCAACCTGAGCTAAATCACACTCATGAAAATTTAATTCTGGGTTGCAATCTACACATTCTCATCACTCCACCACACTGATTTGCATCTGCATTTAATCTGAATTTGAGTTCCTCCTTGCACAGCTGTAGCTGCTACACTCCTGTCCACCCCCTGCCCCACTTTTAAGGGCATCTTTGCTTTCATATCCCCAACACATCCCTCTACACAAAATCCCCTTCAGTAACGAGGTGCCATTTCATAAATCCAGCTGTGAGTGACTGACATCATTTCTACACTACTTGGTGAGAGGCCTTTGCCCCTCTCAAACTCTTTCCTCTTTCCAGTGCTGGATTTTCCATTGTGGGACAGCAAAGATGGGGCATTTGGGGTTTACTCATGGTGAGCAAATCCTGTACAGCAGAACAGGATGTTAAACCAGACACTTCTCCCCAGGGCAGTTTCCAGGCAGCTTCAGGAGTTACCTGGTGGCTGTAATCCAGTCTCTTCCTCAGTTTTTCCCTGTCTCTGCACAGCAACAAGGAAAAAAAAAATATATAAATTAAGAGCTTAGATTCAAACACTTTGCTCATTATAAACCCAAACCAACCCCCACATTTAAAAGCAAACACAATACTAATTATCTCAGCTAGATACAGTACAGCTCTAATTAAAGTATTGTTTACTGAATTAAATTCTTCTGCATGAACCTAGTTCTTATAGCCTGAAGTTGGCTTAACTTCAAACAAGTTCCCTCTCAGATAAAGATTTATTTAAAAAAAATGGAAACCTCCCCCCCAAACTCCCAATTCTAAGATATAAGCCAGCATTAAAATTACTCAAATCAGGATTTTTTCCCCACACACCTTAGCCAAGAATCCTCTTAAACAAAGAAACTGAGATATTCAGCTGCTTCAACGTGGACCTTGAAAGTATCAGCTACACAGACAAGGTCTCCAACCAGCCCTCAGAGTTTGCTTCTGTAACATCCCAAACTATTCCCACGCTGCTAATTCCTATGGAATTAGCGTTTCCTATGGAATTCCTCAGAGCTGGACTTGAGCCCCAGTTGCTGCACCACTCTCCTGAGCAGTTTATAGTGTTGAGACCTTGGAAGAAAATCTCCAGAACTCACTTTTTCTTGTACGTTTTCTCGTAGGTCGGATGTATCAAATCGTCGTCTTCCGGCTCCTCGGGCACGTTACAATTCCTGAGTTAAGGAAGGGGAGGAGAAAAAAAAAAAAACCCACAACACAAAGAGCTTAACATCAGGTGATAAACCAAGAGCAGGGTGTAGGCATCCCCTGGAATGTGGCCTTACCGGAACTGCGGGTCAGGGTTCAGGGAGCAGTACCACTTCTCCGGCAAGTGCTCGATTCCGTCCGGGAGCTTCCGCCACTTCAGGCACGCGTCGCACTGCACCCACGTCTGGTCTGGCTGCTTTCTGGGAGGGAAGAGGGAAAGGCTCACCCTCAGTGAGTGTAAAACAACAATAACACCAGTGTGTAAAGCTCTTGGCTGTTGCAGTGGTTGGTACTCACTGGATCTCCTCAACTGGCGGAGCCAAGGGATATTCCTCGTTCTTCTTCCTCTTCATTTCATTCCAGTAATCGTTGAGCTTCTCTCCCAGTGCTGCTATTGTGAGTCTAAAAGGACAAGATTTTAAGGGACCACCTTAAATAAGCCAATTCCAGCACAGAAAGAACCTTTAGAAACTCCAATGACAGAAGAAGTGGAGGAACACTTCGATATTTCTACTCGCACCACAGTGCAAAAACCACTCAAAAGGCTTTTTCTTGGATCTTCCTTTTTTTTTGCTTTTTTCTCTTAGAAAGCTTAACAAAAGCTTTTTGCTTTTAGAAAGCTGGAGAAATGAGAAACTGTGTGAAATCATGTTTGTCAGCAAAGAAATTACTGGAAATGCACGTTGGAGAACAAAGACTGAAATCCAGAGTGTGCGATTCCGAAATGCTGATCCTGGACAGGGCACACCCTGAAGGTTCCTCACCAGTTTGGCCCCTATCAGGGAAGAAAAAAGAGCCCAAAACCATCACCCAAGGCAGCCCCTCGCCCTGGGTTTGGCTGTTTCTGTCCCTCCCTGAACTGCAGGGAGAACTCTGCTCCAGGGAGATTGCAAAGCCGGGCTCAGGGCAGGGCGGGCTCAAGTGTCCCCGCTGCTCAAAGGAACAGCCCAGTCTCAGCCAGGGCCATTTGGGGCTGCATTTGGTTCCTGCTCAGGGCTCCTGCTGCAGCTCAGTGAGCACCAGAGCTGGCACAGCCAGCAGGGACAGGGGAGGGAGAACAACCAGCCCCACGGGTGAGGGGCAGGTCAAGGCTGCCCCTCGTCAGGGGGTGGAATTCACCTCCCAGGAACAAAGGGCTGAGGAACCGAGTCAGTCCCTCCCTGCCTGGCTTCTTCCAACGCCTGCACCCCCCAGGGCTGCACTGACACCAGAGTGTGTGCAGAGAACTAGGCTGGCCCAGAGGGCTGGGATCCAGATCAGCTCTGAAGCCAAGCCATGGATTTCTGGGCTGGGCAAAGGAAGCAGCACAAGGGCAGAAAGGAGCAGCCATGCAGGGATGGGATCCCATCCCTCTTGTGGGGAGGCAAGAGGTGCAGGGCACCCCACAGCCACCATGAAATGACAGCATCAGGTCCATGCTTCTGTTTTGGGCTGGAAAACTCTCCTTTGAAAGCCTGGAGCACTCCTGGCAGAAAGACCTTTGGAGAAGCCCTTGCAAGTGTGGTATCCCTGTGCCCACATGACAAGTGTGGGGGAAGACAGCTGGGGGAAAACCAGAGAAAAGGGGGAAGTTACATTCCCATGGAAAGAGAAGGTGGGACAGCACTGAGTTACATGAGGAAATGCAGTTGCTGCTTCCTGCATGGCATGTGGTCAGTACACAGAGAGCATATTCCAAGATGATTCCTCACACAACATAACACAGTCAATAAAAGGTGGAGAGTGTATTTTTAAGAGCAAAGTGAGAGAACTGTCCACAGTCAGTGACAAAGGGATGCAGGGCTGGAGTCACTGCAGCTCCAGTTCAATGTAGAGAGAGAATCAAGTGAGTTAAGGATGGGGAGTGAAACAGAGCAAGGTTTTAAAGGATTAACTAGGACAGGGTTGGTACCAGGCTCTGGGAGAAGCTCTGCTTATGCTGAAATACAACAGAGACAGCTTGTTCTGTTCTGCTGACTGTACTGAAGTAAGAGAGAGTAGAAATGGCATAAATAAAGATAAGGTGGGCATCTGAAGGAGATAAGAAGGGTGTGAGTCAGGGCAGTTTTGCAAGCTCCAGGAACGAGGTCGGTGAACAAAGAAAGTTGAAAAGTTCAAGGGAGGAAGAAGAGAAGAAACGACCACCCAAAAATCTTGCCAAAAGACCATTCTGGAAGACTCTGCCTCAACTCTGCCTCTTATGAATATGATAATTAGATGTAAAAATCAAATTAATATGTCTGTGAAGATGTTGTAATCTCTCATGAAAACTATAAATTATCTGGCTTTTCACTGAGAACTTGGCAGTTGGTTTGTCTGGTGCTAAATGGCTAGTCCCCCAATATTGCACAAAATAAATACCTTTGCTGCTTAAAAGACAAAAATTTGTCTCTGAGCAGTTATTCTCTGCCATTTTTGGCATCAATTCCTCACACAACACAACACACATATTTTATTGACTATATATGGAAAAGTAAAGTGAGAGAACTGTCCACAGTCAGTGACAAAGGGATGTAGGGCTGGAGTCACTGCAGCTCCACCCCAATGTACAGAGAGTATCAAGGGAGTTTAGGATGGGGAGAAGTTTGGGAAGATTCCATCATAACTTCTGGGCTCTGCTGGCAGACTGAACCTGTCCTCTCTCAGAGCAACACCCATTGGGAAAGAACCCAAATTCATGTGTGCTGAAGGATTATCTCAGCTTTAGTCAGCAAGCCAGTATCCTAAATTTCTAAATCCACATGAAAAGCAAGTGTTAGGGCATGTGGGAAAGAGTGTCTCCTCCTCTACAGGCACGTGGTCAAAGCAGCCCCAAAAGGAACAGAGAGACAAACCTGACTGCTGGGGCAGGAAGGGACAGGAACCAGCCTGGTCAGTCCCATGAACTGCTAGGGATATGTGGAGTGGGAAAAGTTGGGAAGATGAGAAAAAGGAAGGAGATAAACCCAGAGGGTCATCAAACCTGACCAATTAGTGTTAACAATAAGCAGAACCAAACCTGCTCAGTCACACTAATTGACTAATTATCAAGAAACTGCTGGAAAGCCAGGATTTTGCAACTGCTAAGGATGCAAAACCCAAGGGTCTGGGATGTTTGGAAAGGGTCAGGGGAACTCTGCCAACTGCTGAGAATACATGCAGGGGGAAGGAGAAACAGGGAGAAAGGAGGAGGTTCACAAGAAAAAGGGATAAAAGGAGCTGGCTGAACGTAAACCAGGTTTGCTCAGTACCCACGAGCTTTCATTCTTCCTATTTAGAGAAGCAGCAGCTTTTATCATCAACTATTTCACTGTGAACAGCACTGTTGGACAGGAAACCCAGACAAAAATACCTGTATTCATTTGTGTAGTCGAAGTCTTGTTTGTTATGGGTTGGTTTGAGGAAGTTGCACTCAATGATCCCAACGACACCGACCCCCATGTTGTTTGCCTGCAAGAAACCAAGGTCTGTCAGGAAAACCCCCACACATTCCAGGCCAGTACTGCAGGAGTTTGTCAGAGGTAATTATTAACTAGAGATACAATAGATAAAAAAAGAATTTTCTGGTTTATGACTCCTCTCCAAAGAGAAAAATCTTGATACAAACCCTCAAATAAAAAAAAAATCCTCTGTGCTACCCCTCTTTTTGTCCTGAGATAAGCTCAGACCAATATTTTGTGTATCAAACAGCCTCAAACCCAAACACTGAATCAAGTGCATACAATTTAATACCATTTTTAACAGCTGCACACACTAAAAAAGGTGGTTTTATGAAGGACACATCAATATCCTCGTTTCCATCTGCACCCTTTGTTAAGATGAGCGTTGGAGTGACAATTATTCCTCAAGATGTTAAAATATTTTGGAGCCTTGATTTCTTACCTTCAGCTGGCAGCCAACTCTTTCATAAGCTTTGATGAGCCTGTTTTTGTGGTACATCATTATTCCATAATGATCTTTGTTTCTGCAGTTAAATCCAAAAGTAATTCTTACCGTTTTGGCCTTTGACCAGATATTAAGGAAAAAAAAATCTGTTTAATCTCATGTAACATAACAAATAGAGTTACTCTGAGTGCTCATTCTGAGTCCTGGAACTTTAGGTTAATTCCTTCAGTTTGTCTTTACCAAAAAAAAAAAAAAAAAAACCCAAACAAAAATACCCCAGTGGAAATATTAAGCAAAGGATACATTCAGAAATTTGGGCCTGTATATGTCACGCTCAATGAAGGCCAAGCTTTTGGAAACCAGCTGTGTTTTCACTTTCTGTCCTCTCAGGATGATCTGCATGGTTGGCTTCAGGTACAGAATACTGCAGTAAGCCTACAAAACACACATGACATTAAAATCAGAAGCATAAACCCCCCAGCTTCCAAAAATAAAGCCAGTTTTAACTGATCTCATACGCACTCGCAGGGAGTAGTCGCTCTCTGGAACAATCTGGTCCAGTCTCTCTTGTTTTTTATATCCTCTTTTGCCCGTTTCATCCAAGTCTTCTGGGATTCTGATGTCATATTTATCCTTGTCAAAGTCAAACTCTGGTTTTTCATTTTTATCTCTAAGAAAAAAGATTTGAAAAACGCACTGATTATAGGGGGGGGAAAAGCTAATACGAGGTAAGATATGGTGGTGGATATCCCAAAGGTGCAAAGAAAAAAGGGGAATTCCTCTGATCCATAGTGGTTTTCCTCACAGATTTACTAAAAGTCACAAAGTTCACCTGCTCCTTTCTGATATCCAAGGAATACAAGTGAAGTGACAATGAATTATAACTTAACTCTAAACAGGGAACTGCCACTGCTACAACTGTTTAAAAATATATAAAAGCATCAACATACAAGTCAAGGCCAGAAAATGCTGGAAACAATCCCCCAGAGGCAAGTGGATAAGTAAGATAAATACACATAACTATTTACTTGCTCAGATTGCTGGTTTATTTTATGATAAAACAATCAAGAAGTTTAGAAAGGTCCAGATCCCTGCAGAAGGACACTGCTGGCTCTAAGTTTTAAAATCCACTGTTATTTGTCTGTACATCCAAGTATTTTGTGTCTGGATTTCTGCATTCATAATTTCAGAGGTCTGAGGGAACAGATTTGTAATTTACCTGTTTCAACTTTCCTTCTGGCAAAAGCAACAGTACCATGGCCCTTCATGCCAGCTGGAGTCCAGTTTCCCAGTTAGTGCCCTCAGCCTTACTCCACCAAAAATCACCCCCAAACACCCAGTTATTTAATTTAATATCCAGTTATTCCACTAAAAACCAAACCCCTCTGTATGTTTGCACCCACAGAAAGAAAATGCAAACCAAATGAGAGACACAAGAGACCGGGCTTCATCTTACTTTCTGAGATTCCAAATGATAATCCTGGTTCCCTTTTTCCCCATGATGGCATCGAGCTCTGCCAGCAGTTTCTCTTCAGTGGAAAACAAGGAATGTGTCAAGATGGCCTTCAGGCTGTTCTTGGATTCTGCTGGGTCGCTGATCTGTCGTGGGCACTGAGTCAAGGACAGAGACCTGGAACGAGTTCGAGCTTTCGGAACATCGGGAAACTTCCGCACTCGCTTCCCGGGTTCTCATTCCTGATTCCAAGAGAGCAAACTCAACAGCATGATACTGTTGAGCCAGCAATTCTTTTGGGGCAGTGCTGGGGACAGCTCCTCCGTGAACAAGGATTTCCTGAGCTTTTATACACTTTAACTCCTCAGGCCCCTCCTCGACAGTCAATCATTTCATTGTTACAAGGCATCGACATTAATCTTCAGTTAAAGGTAACTCAGACTTCTTTTACTTAAACAGTCTTTGAAATAGTTACAAGACATCAACATCAATCTTAGTTAAACTTCTGCTCAAACAATCTTTGATTAATTTAGCTTTCTAGAGTGCATTTTCATATCTCATTGTGGCAGGATTCATCATCCATCTCTGCTTAAAGATTAGACTCAGACTACTTTCACTTAAACCATTTTCTCTTGATTTAGCTCTCTAGAGTGTAATGGCTTCCAAAACTAATTCAAACTACAACTACACAAGTTGCTGACTTTTTAATTCTTGCTTTCCACTTTTTTTTAGCAGTGTTTAGGAAAGGGTTTCAAAGTCACAAAGTTTAAGCAGTCGGGATAAACTATAAGACTTTAAAGATTCTTAGGTTATAACTGGGACCATCACGCCACAACCTCTCTCATTCCACATCTCAGAAATCACATCTCCCAGACTATAAAACTAGCCAAGGACATCTCCTGCAGGGATATCACCCCCCACCCCCAGAACCTGCTGGAAGGATATGCTGGCTGGTGAAGGTGACGATGGGCACCATGACGTGCTCTGCCTTGGTGACCTCCAGGAAGGTCTGGGACAGGAGCCCCACGCTCATGGTGTCGCCGTTCTTGGTGAAGACGATGGCGTCCTTGCCCAGCCTCATGGAGCCCGACTTGAAGCCGTTCCCGTACAGCCCCACCGGCACCCGCCCGTTCATCACCGACTTCTCGCTGAAGCCGAAGCTGCAAACGCAGGGAAACGTGGGAAGAGTGGGAAAAATCCCTGTGGAACTTGACACCCCCGACCTGCAGGACTTGATGAATGTCCTGGTTAGAAGAGCTGGGACCAGTTCATCACTGTGTGGGTGTAACCCAAAACTGGGTATTCCAGAGCCTTCCATGCCATTTTCCAGAAACTGCTGTCAATGGACTATTTACACCCTCTGCCCAGAGCACCCCTGACCCCTCAGGCTGTAAACTGGGTGTTAAGAGGCCTGTGAGATAGGAGGGTGCTCCTGTCCTCACACCCTTTGTGGAACTCCCCACCCTGAGGGAGGGACTGGGCATTCCTGCCTGAACTGGAGGATATATAATCTTGGAGTCCTTTAGGAGGACTTTTTTAACCACTCATGGGATCCAGAGGAAGACTGCAGACCACCACTCTCAACCAGACTGAGACCACCACTCTTGCCCAGACTGCACCAGCACTCTCACCAACAGGTTTTCCCCTCTCCTTTTCCTTTGGACTCAGGGGGCCCAAGGAACACCACTCTGTTCATGCCCCAGGGTGCTGGGTTATACATTTGGGTTTTGTGGGTTAAAACCAACTGTTTGCCTGTATAATCTGTATTTCTTGTATTATTTTATTAAATCATTATTCTGACTTATAATCTCTCTTTTGAGTTGAGTTCATTTCCCCTGCTGGTTTACCTTTAAACCAGCACAATGAATTAGGCTTAACACAACGAGTTCATCTCTGGTTTTAGGGATTGGGGACTCCTGTACAACTAAACAATGGACAGGGAAGAAAATCCTGGAAGTCACCCCTAAAACCACCACAGGAAAATCTGCTTTCGTCTTTTAAGCATGGAACAGAAATATCATCTGCCTGGAATTAGGTGTAGGCATTCTTATGGGATTCTAATCATTAACTTCACGATAAACACTAAGAAAAGCCCCTAAACCTCTTTTTACCCCCTCTACTTGCTAGAAAATGTTTGATCCTCAAGTTTCTCATCTGTAGCTACACTTAAAATAAAGGAAACTGCATGAAACTGCACATGGAACAAGGAATTTAGCAAGCTGTTAATGATGGTACCTAACACAAAAATAACTGTTTGAATCCAAGCTTGCTCAAGTTGAAATCTGCAGGCAGAGCAATCTTGTAAAGGATTTATATTTCTCCCTAAAGGAGAAGTTGGGCAGAAACCTCTTTATTAACTGTAGAAATAAAAGGTCAGTCCAAACCCTACAGAATATATAAAGATAAATAGACAAGTCACATTATCATTCATTAAATTATCCACTAGACCTTCTGTTATTAATATTCCAAAGGGGCTTGAGCTGAATCTCCCTTTTTTCTTGTTTGCTAAACAAAAGTAAAGATAATAATAGTATTAATAATTCTCTTTATCTCCACTAATGGGCCCTACAGAGAGGTTGCACAGTGTGTGGGAAGTTAAAGGAGAAGGCTGAGAGAAAGGATCAAAGGAAATTAGGAGATCAAAGTTCTGTGACAAAGTTGTGTGGAAGTTTCTGTAGCATTTGTAGGCTCTGGAGTCTCACTTGGATAATCCCTGCCCTTCAGAAATGTTGAGCTTCTGACCCAAAGGAGTGAGTTACATCTGAGAAAAAGGAATAAGCTGAGCACTAACAGAACTAGGAGCTGGAATTCCTACAGAAAGGGGTTCTCCACCTTAGCATTTTGTGCAGCTTGTCCGAGTTCATCCCATTCCCATTGTCAGTGAATGTCAGGCAGATGTTGTCATTGATGACTGTCTTGTCAATCCAGATCTGCTTTGCATTTACATCAGGGTCATAGGCATTATCTGCAGGAAAAGGAGGGAAAAAAGGCTGGGGTACTAGAGCTAAAAATTAAACAGTCTGAGTGTGAACATGTTTTGAAGTGCTTCAGCTGTCAGTGTTCTAAATTTACTTAAATCAAAATGTTACAGTGAAACAGGTGCATCCAAACCTGGTGAACCCCACCCAATTCCACAGAGATTACAGATGGTTATAAATTATGCAATTATAAAATATCTTTTTATTATATAATATTTATTATATATTGTTATAAGTTATTATTATTATGCACAGGAACACAGAAGCAAAAAAATGTAGGTGGAGGCTCAGCCGTGAGAATCGAAAATGAAACCAAGGCAAGTTTCTACTTCCATTTTTTGCTGCCCCCAGAGCAGCTGGTGCAACATTTACTTTCTCCCAGCCATGGGGTGGCTCTCCCAGAGGGAATTACAAAGTGTTTCAGACTCAATTTTCTATTGACAGGATGGGAAAGAGCTGCCACGAGCAAGCCAGAAACTGGGGCTGCACAAACCTTCCCTGGCAGCAAAGCAGCTCCAAATCTCACCTGCCCTGACACCACTTCCTGGCACTTCCCACACCCTCATCCTGGAATTCCTGAGGGGGGAGAGCACAGGCAGAAGGAGGAGTGGGATGTGATGGCACAGCTGCCTCACTGCCTGTTTTGCAGGTTCAGCTGAGGGTTAATAAATAAATAAATAAACAAACAGCTCAAGCCCATAAAAAGGAATCACAGCTTGGGAGGGTCCTTCCCACAAACATTAGGTACCAATTGTATCCACAGTGAAAAACTTCATAAAAGGGGACATTTCAGGTACAACTGACAGCTTGGAAGTATTTGGGGTGTTAAAAAAACTGAAATGACTTAACATATTGTTACCCCCAAAACAGCCAGTCCTTTCCAAGGCCACATGGTTCTGGTTTCCTCCTCTGTGGCAGCTCTGGCCTTACCTGGGTAAAAAACTCCCATTTTCTTTTGTTAGGTTAATTTTCTCCAGAAGGGAAGGGAAGGAATGTGTGACCAGAGGAGTTGCTCCCTCTGGCAGCAGCAAACTCCTCAATAAACTTGGCAAGTCCTCCCAAGCCACACCTTGATTTTGAGGAAGCAGTTAAATAAGTCTGCTGCTCATTCCCTACCTGTGGAAAAGAGGAACACTGAAGGTATCCAGTTAACTGCTACTCAAAATCAAAGGCAAGAAGATCACCAACACAGGAAAGAAAAAAGGCAACCTGAGTGTGCCAAAAAAATAAGGTGCAAGATTCTGAGTGGTGACAGGATCGACTTCTTCCCCTCCCTACCTGAAGGAAAAAGGTTTTATGACAAGAAAAATCAAATATTTCAAGCTCTTGGTCCACATACCTATGAGCTCTGCAACTGCACTGAAGGGCCAGGTGTGACTGGTGGAGTTGGTGTGCAAGAACTTGGGGCAAAGCTGAAAGAAACCACAAACAAGGGCATCAGTTTGTGCTCCCCAACCACACCGAGCCAAAAAACAGGTTAAATAAAGGAACCCTAAATGAAGCTGTTTTGACCAACACTACAAAAGGCTGTAATTTAATTTACTTTTTGGATATTGGTGCATTAATATCTTTTCAAGGGACTGTTCATACAGCTCTTGGAGGGAGGTGACATTCAGCACAGTCTCATACCATCCTCTGAGAATGGGTTACGTTGTCACCCTATCGAAGTCTCTTTATCTTTTTAAAAATAACTATTGCTTTATAATGATGCCAGAGGTTACAGAAAACACCAAAGCCTCAGCAGCACACGCTCCCAGGTGTTAAAAACTCATTTCTTAAGTCAGGATTATTAAAACTTGATCTGAACAATGAGCAGCACCCAACACCCTCCATGATTTACTGTCCCTGTCACGGCTCCCTTTGCCCACAGTGACCAAACCCACCTCTCAGACCCTCTTTCAGCACTTTGATCTCATACATTTTACCCTCATTTAGGATCAGGAGCAACCAAAGGCACAGCCACGACTAGAACTGGCTGAGAACATACAAATTAAGTAGCTGTTTATGGGATGTATCTTACAGATTTCAGTGACTAAAGCACTGAAAAGCTTAGATTTACACATATTCCCCCAGACCTAAAGACTAGGAAAACCAGAACTAAATATCCATGGAAGTTAAGGACTTGTCCATGCAGTGTTTGGAGCAATTGTAACTGCTGCAACCAGTGGCTGTGTTTGCATTATCTCTGAGGAAAGTACAGTTACACTTTGACAAGGCCTTTAACACAAACCCACTGCAAGGATTTGCTTAAGCCCCACTGCCTGTTGATGGCAGGAAAAGCAGCATCATTAACACACCCCACTGAAAATAGCCCTTGCACCACTGAGTTACATAAAAACAGAATATAATCCACGTTATTACAGATACAAAATCAGAAAGATTATTTTAAAGCACTGTGTACAGACCCCTAATTCATAATTTTTACAGAACTACTCACCGACAACCACTTTTCTGCAGCTAATAAAGTCTAAATAAAACAAGTAAAAATAAATAAAGTCTAAATAAATGCAAGAGCAATTCAAACCTCCAAGTTCATTTACCAGGGAAAAGGAATAATGCTAAAAGCAAATTCCAGAGTGGGTTCCAGAGCAGGAGGAGGGTGAGAGCAGCCCTAGTTTTCAGATCAACATAAACTGCCAAGAAGTGTCACCTCGATCCCGAGGTCACAGGAGCACATGACACACTTCCAACTGCAACTTAATCCCTGCATTTCTCCACAGGAGCCAGAGCACAAGTGAGAACAGACAGCACGTTCTTCCCCAGCCATCTGTGCTTTAAAACTCCAGTTTTACAAAGCCTGCTCTGCTGAGCCCCAACAGAGACTTGCAAAAGAAAAATTCATGTCAGCTGTTAATGGAAACCTCACATTTCAAAGGATCTTTGGAGTTCTTCCTCTGCCATACAGGAGCTCAGTGGATCCCAAGATCCCTGTGTTTATTCCCTGGTGGCATTTGCTCCTCTCTTTTATAAACTTCATGATTAAAACACACGAGAAACATGGTGGGGGGTTTTTTTTGTCTCAAATCCCTCCTTGTCAAAACAAACCCACAGACACTGGAAAAACCCCAACCCACCACAGGGACACACATCAAGGCATTTGGCAACTGCTGAAATCCTGGAAAACCCCAACCACACAGGAGGCAGACTGGGAATGTTGGATTTACTGCAGCATCAGAACCTCAGCAATATGGACTTGGAAAGAAAGTCCCGACTGTGGTTTTGCCAGAGGCACAAACCCACACTTGGGAATGTCACAGGATCACTGAGGCTGGAAAATCCCTCCAGAATCATGGAGTGCACCCTGTGCCTGATGCCCACCTTGTCCCCCAGCCCAGAGCACTGAGTGCCACGGCCAGGCCTTCCTTGGGCACCTCCAGGGCTGGGCACTCCAAACCTCCCTGGGCAGCCCCTGCCAAGGCCTGACCACCCTTTCCAGCAACAAATTCTTCCTAAAAAGGAAGAACCATTTCCCCTGACCATGAGACAGCACCAAGGAAGGACAGAAAGAACCTCAGTGTCACCAGCACTGACATCATCACCAAGAAGTCCTTTTCCCCAGGGAAGCAAATCCTACACGTGCACAGAAAGCACCTCATTCCACCCCCTGCCATGGGCAAGGACACCTTCCACTACCCCAGGTTGCTCCAAACCCCACCCAACCTGGCCTTGAGCAGGTCAGGCACTAAAACAAGGGCACAAAGCAACACCAGATTTAAAAAATGTAGCCCAGTGGTTTAAGACCATTATTTTTGCAGTTTTCAGAGCACACCCAGCTGTCAGCAACCACTCCCTAATTCCTGATGAACTCCCCAGGAAATATTTCAGTCCATTTGGCCCCTTCCACTTCATTCATCAATGCACCACTTTAGCTCATGAACAACTGAGGTTCAGTAAGAGTTTGTCCCCTGGTGAAAAGTCACTTTGACAACCCAGTTGCTTTGCCCACTGAGCCAATATACTTTGTTACTAATTGTGTTTTGTTTTGTAATTTCAGTTCTTTCTCCCGAGACCCAGCGCAGCCAAATTCCTTCTGGAGATGCAACCAAACCTCCCCCTCCTTCAAACTGTGCATATTTTAAAAACAAAACTGCCCTGACAGGAGCAGCTCATACAAGTAGAACCAGCAGATATTTAAGAATAAACAGGTTTTCTCTCCAGAATGACAATCCCAGGATCACTGAGGCTGGAAAAGCCCTCCCAGCCCATGGATCCCCCCTGGGCCCCATCCCCACCTTGTCCCCCAGCCCAGAGCACTGAGTGCCACGGCCAGGCCTTCCTGGGACACCTCCAGGGCTGGGCACTCCAAACCTCCCTGGGCAGCCCCTGCCAAGGCCTGACCACCCTTTCCAGCAACAAATTCCTCCTGAAAACTTCCTGAAGTTTCCTCTCCCTCCCAGCTGCTCTCTCCCAGGAACCACAGTGGGGGACTGATCCAAACTAAAAACCACTCTTAAAATATTAACCTGGATCACTTCCCTGATCTGACTCATCCTGCAACCAACCCAAACTTTTACCAGAGCAACAGCAGGAGACAAATTCCAGCGTGGGAATGAGTTCCCAGGCCCTCACACTGCCTGTGCTGTTTGTGCTTCTGAAACTCTGGGAAATACTTTACATCTCCAAAGAGCAGGAGAGCCTGTGGCCACCAGCTCTCCCCGTGGTTCTCTGGGTCACAAAGCCTTTCACAAACCTGTTCAAAGCTGTCCCAGCTGCTGCACTTGAGCAAAAACCTACAGAAAGCCACAGCTTTCACTGGAAACCCACGGAATGCAAATTCTCAGCTACCCCTGGGACAGATAAAACCAAAGAGCAGCCTAAAAATAATTCAGAAAGTTAGCAAGAGCACCAGCTTCAGCCTCAATGCCTCACTTGTACCTCTAAGAGTTCGGTGATTTCAACCTGAGAACCATTTTAAACTCTGGCTTCTGTTTGCAGCTGTTTTGCAAACGCTGATTATTAATGCTGATAATTTTTTTTTTCCCCTCAAGGAGACAAATAACGTGTCAAAAAACTTTAACTAAAGGGGGAACAGAACACTGCTCTAATAAAATACCAGACAGAGTGTGGTTTTCCAACACAAGAATTAAAGGCCTGAAACGAAAGTGCACGTTTTGAACTTCAAGCAGGTGACGTTTATAACTCACCTCTAAAATCACGGCAAGTTATGTTCAGGTAATGCAAATTTATACTCAGGTGATACAAATTTATATTCAGGTAATACAAGTTTGTGTTAAGCTAACATAAATTTATGTTAAGGTAATACACATTTATATTAAAGTAATATAGTTTTAGTCAAAAGTTGGACTCGGTGATGTTGGAGGTCTTTTTCACCCTAAATGATTGTGCAATTTAAGCAGCACTGAGAATATACTGATGTTCCTTTTTTCACTCCAATATTTAATTTAAAGTTACTTACTGCAGTGCTCCTGCTTATTTCCACTATTCTCTAAGTAAGGTGATGAGCCAGGCTGTTTGTAAATGTAGGTGAGACTTACAGGCCTTGAGGGCTGAAGCCAGAAAGGCCTGAAAAAACCTCCTGTTTCACCAAACAACCGAAAAAGTCGCTTTAACTTCATTTGTATCAGCACAAACAAGGCAATGACCAACTACCACAGAAGGACAACACTGGTGAAAAGCAGAACAGAGAAGCGTTTCCCTACGCGAACACTCATCGCCCTTCAGGGCAATCAGGGTTAAAATGTAATTAGGCCTCCTGCAACACAAGAGGCGAAGATTTGGAGCTACGAGTTGGCGATTAGAGGTCACTGCGCTCACACGGGCTGGGGAATCCCGACCCCGACTCCCAACC
>NW_021940851.1:778134-781715 GCF_001715985.3 Manacus vitellinus
GAGGGGGGAGCCGGGGGGGGGTCGGGCTCTGCTGCCAGGGAACAAGGGACAGGAGGAGAGGGAACGGCCTCCAGCTGTGCCAGGGGAGGCTCAGGTTGGACAGGAGGAAGAATTTCCTGCTGGAAAGGGTGGTCAGGCCTTGGCAGGGGCTGCCCAGGGAGGTGGTGGTATCACCATCCGTGGAAGCGACTGTGGCACTTGAGGACGTGGTTTATTCAAGGTAGTGGTGCTGTTTGATGGTTGGACTTGACCTTCTTAAAGGTCTTTTCCAACCCTGACAATTCTGTGATTTGGCCCAAGTAGCTGGGCATTTTGGGAATTTTGGTTGGCAGTCCATATCCACTTCCCAACCTCTTCCCTGTGCCCCACACTGTGCTGTGTTGTGCTTATCTCCAGCAGCCAGAACAAGGACATCTGTCTCAGACAGTGCTGTCCTACCTCCATATGGCCTCTTCTCCAGCCACATCCTGTTCTTTCTCACAGTGTCTTATTCCCAACAGTCCTTGGATGGCTCTGTGGCTATCGGTGTTTGGCACAGACACATCAGCCCCTCGTCTCCTGGGCTTCTGCAGTATCTCACCCAACATCCCAAAAGGTTTACAGGCTATGAGGGAAAGGGTGAAATCTGAAAAGCAGCTTTCAGGGAGTCATTTGAACCACACTCCTGCAGCCTGAGGAGTAAAGCCCAATGGAATGGAAGAGTTTTCTCCCTTCCAAAAGAAAAGGAATTTCTCCCTGGAAAAGGTGGTCAGGCCTTGGCAGGGGCTGCCCAGGGAGGTTTGGAGTGCCCAGCCCTGGAGGTGTCCCAGGAAGGCCTGGCCGTGGCACTCAGTGCTCTGGGCTGGGGGACAAGGTGGGCATGTGGCACAGGGTGGATTTGATGGGCTGGGAGGGCTTTTCCAACCTCAGTGATTCTGAGATTGGATTTGGGAGCTTTTGCAGAGCCAGACAAAAATTAAAGTCAGTGAGTGAGCAGTGAGGAGAGTTTGAAGAATAAGAACTGCATTTGAAAAGGTATTTCAAAATAACATTTAATATTATTAGAAGAATTACATTCATATATAATTTCGGATACATCACTTAATGCTCCACATTTCAAGTCCTGGGTTGCACCTACTATCTTTTTCTTTCAGGAAAATCAAATCCTTTGGATATTTAAAAGTCTCCCTCTGTGGCTCTGCTGTCTCGTCGCCGAAGTATCCGAAAGATGAAGCTGAGCTTGGTTAGACTGAAAACAAGCAAAGACTGAAAACACAGCAAAGCAAAAGCATTTTCTCTCCTGGTCTTGAGTTCCAGGCAAAAGGGTTTCCAGATTTTATTGACAGTGAAGTTATTCTGCTCTGGCAGGACCAGGTTAGAGCAGGCCAGCCCTCCTTCAGTGGACTTAACAGTGGGAGCATAAGGAGTAAAACAACTTTAGTTAGTCCCATATGGAAAAGGAATAAAGTTATGGAATAAAGGAATAAAATATGCTGGAGATCCCTTTGAGCCTTCCACTAGCCCAGGTTGCTCTAAGCCCTGTCCAACCTGGCCTTGGATACTTCCAGGGATCCAGGGGCAGCCACAGCTTCTCTGGGCAACCTGGGCCAGGGCCTCACCACCCTCATCTCATCAGGGTTTTAAGGGAAATATCCAAGTATGGAATGCAACCAGCAGAAAGCTGGAAGTAAAACTACCAAATCATCCTGAGTCACAAGAAAATAATCCGTAAAAACTGCTGAGGATATGTAGGTAATGGACACAAACATTTTAAAAAATAACCTGCTCCAATATTCAAGTAATGCCTTCAAAGGGGAGCTTTTCACTTGTGCTCATCCCAACAGCATTAGAGATCATTAATAAATTAAATCCCTAGAAATAATTCACATTCTTAGTCACCACACAATATCACACCTCAGTCTATCACTTTCCTTAACTGTAAAAATGCAAAGAGTTCATTTAAGTTTAGCACAAACCTACCCTAGTATGATTTTCACAGAGCATTCCAGTATTAGCAGAGTAAAATATGTTTCATTATTTTAGTTTATAATCCCTGGGTGAAAGCTTCATCTGCCTGAGGGTCAAACCCACTGCAGAGAAGCCTCCCACATTTGTTGTGTGGGTTTTGAAAAAATAAATCCTGCTGACACTAAACCACCAAACCTTTTCAATTTAGCACTGTGAGGATCTCCCTACCTGTCTTCCCATCTAGGAACAGCCAAATACATTCTTTTGTACAAAAAGTGTTCCTAAAAAAAAAAAAAAGACTATTATTTTCATTTTCATGAAGCTGCTGAATACAGCAATTTATATTTTTACAGAATTATCTCCATTTAGTTGCATTTCAGAAGTTGCAAAGTGGCCTGAGTCACTGAAAGAACAAAGCATTTTTTTTTTAATTTAAAAAACTGAACGATCATATTGTAATCAATTCATTAAAATTAAAAACCCCTCAAGTAATGCTAATTACAAAATGTTACAGCATAGGTTTGTCTTTTATGCACATTTTTATGTAGGAATTGCTAAGCCTGGAGGATGCTGTTATTGTACAGAGCTGAAATTACAGGCATGGTAAGGCTGCACAACGTAGGAGCCTTAGAAAAATCCATCTGGTTGGAATTTAGGTGATTTCTTTGGAATTTGGTAAGCTTTAGGCCAAGTTAAAAGGGCTTTAACCTCAGGAAATGACTTATCTGCAAACTGATTGTACACTGACATGCAAGATTAGCTTTTTCTCACCTCTGCCTTCAGAACACAGTTCCAAAAGCAGCTTAAAATACTTACTGGAGGAGTTCCAGGGCTGTTGCTACTTTCACCAAGTCAAAAATATTCTCCCCCTTATTTACAAAATGCCTTTAATTCTCCCCAAAGAACACCAGTAAAATACAGTAACTCTGATAAATTACCACCAAACTGCACATTTTCCCCCCCTCCCACCACCACAGGAACCCGAGATTCCTGCTTTTTAACACCATCTCCTGGATTACTGGAGAGCACTCCCAAAATGTAGCTTGAAAGCTGGGGGGGATAAAAAAAGGAATTGCAGCAAAGCTTTCCCTTGTTTTGCTGTTTTCCCACCACGATCCAAAGTGTCCAACACGTGGCTTAACTTTCCATGTTCTCCAGGAAGTCACATTCAACGCTGTCTTCCAGCTGCTGCAAGATCTTGGGGGTGCTGCTGCTTCCAACACAGTCCATGGAGACAGCTGGGGAAGGGTGGGAATTTTGGGACTGGCTCCTGTTTGCTGTAAATGCCCAGCAGAGAGTCTGGAAGAAGGGCATGAGCTGGGTGATGCTGGAGACGGAGCGCAGGGTCAGCAGGGGGAACCTGTGCTTCTTGGGAATTCCCTCGCTGTGGTTTGGTTCCTGGGAGCCAAATAAAAAGAGATTTACTAAAGGTCCTGTCAGAGAGGAGTTGTTTTCACTGGTGGTTGTGGGCAGATTTAAGGGAAAAATGGGAAAACTGCCTCTTGTTCCCTTACACTCACAAGCAGTCTGAAATCCTAAAGTTTGAAAGCAGATGATTTTTAAAAGCCTCATGAATTTTAGTAGAATATCGTGGAATCTCATGGTTTAGGTTGGAAGGGACCTTAAAGATCATC
>NW_021940851.1:783137-784655 GCF_001715985.3 Manacus vitellinus
CTCTTGTCCCCCTGGGCACACTCTGGCTCCTGTTCAGCTTCCCTTTCCTGCCTTTCCTGCCCCATGCAGGCCATCATGCCAGCTGTCAGGCCAGTTCAGCTGCTGCCTTGGTGTTCAGTTATGCTGAAGCCCTCCTGGTTCACCAGACTTGGAACACACATCCTTTTTTTGACCCAAGATGTGACATCCTCACAGATGGCAGATTATTCCATGTACTCCCTTGAAGTGTGGAGCTTCTCCCAGGAAGCAGGGATGCCTCCTCATGGTCACTGCCCAGGGGTTAAGGGAAAGAGAGACATCTGCCTGCTATCTCATAGGGTGACTTATATCAATCTCTACTTAATGATTGTTTCTTCTGCTGCTTTAACAGAATTGCTTTGTTACAGTGCATTATTTTGTTATATAACACTCTACTAGTAGATTTTTTTTTAGCTTTTACATCATGTAGTAAATAATTCTGATTAGGATCTTTCCTCTGTTCACCTGTTTGTTAATTTCTCATAATAAATCATTCATTTATATAAATCTTTGTAGTTTGCCATCATTAAAACCTGTGGGACAAAGGGGTTTAATAGCTCTGTAATTCCTTTAAATTTAAACTGCTACCACAGTCCGGGGCTAAGATGGGATTCAGCCACACCTGAACCCTTCCCTGGATACTAAAATGTCTGGATCTTAAAAGGAATAAGTTATTTATGGGGATGCTGAAATGTTCATACAACTCCATCCCAAACAAAAGGGATGTTTCACAGACTCTGAGTTTATCTTGTAACAAATTAAGAAATCAACCCAGAGATTAAATTAGCAACAACAAAATGAATCCAAAAGGAATTTCCTAATGACCATGTGAATTTTTATTACCCCAAATTATCAGATTAATGTAAAACCACGAAAACATTTCCAAACAGGGAGGAGGAAAAAGGTGAAGTGGGGAAAAGCCATCCCCTAATTAGTGTGAAATGACTCCTTGTTCCTTACTAATTCTGTTACCATAACTGGAGGAGGAGTTTAGAGAGCAGGGAGTCCTTCCTGCACCTCGACACTCGCCAGCAAGGCTTTGCATTTTAAAACTTTGCCTGAGCTTTCCACTCTCCCGGGACCCCTGGAGAGCAGGGACTTACATTTGGAACAAGTGCATCCTGTCAGGTGGGAAGGAAAGTGCTGTGTCCAAAAATTTGCAGGCTGAGAGGTACAAGGAGAGCTCGTTGTGTGGGATGTCAGACCCGCTGCCGTCCCCAGGGGCTCTCTGCTTGCTGATTTTGCTGTTGCTCCTGTGTTCAAATTCAAGAAATGGCCCATTAAAACATAAATTAAAGGGTTTTCATTCACACATTTACAAAAGCAAGCACTGGTACAGCTGTTTTTTTTCTGGAGGAGATTATAGGAAATTAATTGTGGGATTAATATGAAAAGGCAGGAGGAGAAAAATAAACCAAGAAAAAAAAGGCAGCATGTTAAAATATTCAAATGCTGACTTAGCATTTAATATTATCTTTGTATGCAATTAATAACTATTAT
>NW_021940851.1:786015-788604 GCF_001715985.3 Manacus vitellinus
CAGGGATCCAGGGGCAGCCACAGCTTCTCTGGGAATTCTATCCCAGCCCCTCCCCACCCTCACAGGGAAGAATTCCTTCCCAATATCCCATCTAACCCTACTCTCCTTCAGCTTGAGGCCACTTCCCTTGTCCTGTCACTCCAGGCCCTTGTGAAAGGTCCCTCTTCACCTTGTGGCAAAACAAAATGTTTTGCTTTATCATCAGTTTTGGGCTGAGTCCCTTCCATTCTATGAACAAAATTAGGATTCAGACAAAGCCTGAAGCTGTGGTGGGTTTACTGTACACAAAATTTGGTCAAAACTTGACTTTTAAGGAGAACAACAACAGCTGGAAGGTTGCCACAAAGTAATCACATTTCCAGACCAAAGGCCTCGAAACACAGACTGCTCTCTTTAATGAGGAGTTTAATTTAGAGACTGATAAATTTTATTAAAATTTAGGAAAAATGGAACTGTGTGTTGGAAAACAGGTGACATTCCTTTCTTACAGAATTTCTATCACAGAATGGTTTGGGTTGGGAGGGACCTTAAAGATGATTTTTTTCCCACCCCCTGCCACGGGCAGGGACACCTTCCACCAGCCCAGGTTGCTCTGAGCCCCATCCAACCTGGCCTTGGACACTTCCAGGGATCCACAACCCCTCTGGGCAAAGAGATCTGTGTTCCAGGTGGAAGAGGAAGGCAGATCTTACCCTGTATCAGGGGCAGGTAGAGGTGGTACTGGTCGGTCTCCCCGCTGAAGACGGCGAACGCCTGGCGCTTCAGCAGCATCGCCTTCTGCTCAAAGCTTGGGTACAGTTTTAGGGCACTGCTCTGCATGTCTGTGACAGAGAGAACAATTATCTAACCATGGAAAAGACTCCCTGTGATTTGGGCTGAAAATAATCCCCGTGTCCTGAAATCTAAAGGAGAAAAAAACCTCTCTTTTTGGGTCTGCCGGTGGCGAATTCACCTCGCGCTGTAAACCTTGGCTATCCTTCCAAAAGGGCTGAAAAAGAGACCAAAGCTGCTTGAGGCAAATTGAAGGGGTGCTATCCCATCCTTTCCCCCCAAGGACCTATTCTTCCACACCCTCCTCAAGCCTGAATTAGAGGTCAAAGCACCTGACTGCAAGGTTTTCTGCCCTGGCTCGTGCCAGCTCACAGACACCTGCAGACTTAGGCAAAGTCTCCTCCTGGAAAAGATCACACTTGAGCAACTCAAAATTAGGGCAAAACGTGGATGCAGGAGCCCAACACAAGCATTTCTACAACAAACCCACTTCTGGTGTGTTTCAGACGTGACTAAAATACAGATTTAACTCAGCACAGGCAGTAAAGTTGAGAATGTGGTCAATTATGCTGAATCAGCAGTGTCAGCATTTTATTGCTACATCAGGATATTAAAAATGCACCTGATACCTCAAATGGAAATAGATCCCAAACTGATGCAGAGGTGAGTCCTCAGCAGCTGATACTTACTCATCAAATCTTTAAACATGGTTTTCTCGTGTGTCAGGAGATGGTCAATAATGGATCTCCAACTGCAGGAGATAAAGAAGGGATTAGAGAAACAGGGAAAGCTTTGGAATAGATTCACCTCAGCAAAGATTGGGGTCAAACCTTTCAAACAAGGAAACATTTTCCAAGCATGATTCATGAGCAGACTCGTATGTGGGTTAACAAATAAGACACTGAGCAGAATTAGTGGGTGAGACCCATTTTTAACATTATTCCATGCTGTAAAGTAGTACCAAATGGAATTTTCTTCCCAGTGTTAGCCTTTTCCTTTACAGCCTTTCCTTGCCAATTCAGAATACAAGCTTGGAGTGCTACAATCCCATGTCTTACTGAGTGCATGAAGTGTCCATCTGGAAAAAAGAGGGATCCATGTACAACTCCAGCACTTCTTTTTTCCAGGCTCGCTTGGTGTAGGCGTATCCACTCAAGGAACTGAGCAACTGAGCACCAGCACGGAAACTGGGAATGTTGTAGGCACTGGGGGAAGAGAAAAAAATGATAAACAGGTATTTTTTTAAAGTAAAGCTTATGTATATAGGAAATAAATTTGGGACAGTGGTTTTAAACTGCCAGAGGGCGGGGTTGGATGGGATATTAGGAAGGAATTATTGACTGTGAGGGTGCTGAGGGGCTGGGATAGAATTCCCAGAGAAGCTGTGGCTGCCCCTGGATCCCTGCAAGTGTCCAAGGCCAGGTTGGACAGGGCTGGAAGGTGTCCCTGCCCATGGAGCAGCAGGATCTGGGCAGACCAAAGCAGTTTGTGCAGAAGCAACTCCCAGTCTGGGGGGGTATTTCCAGACTGGACACATCACAGCCTGTCTCCACGACAAGTGTGAACCAAAACTTCCCTCCAAAAAAAAATTTCCAATACACTTTGCATCCTTGTCAGCCAAACCCTTGGACATCACCCATCTCTCCCACACTTTTGGCTGAAAAACTAGGCATAGGATAGGGAGATATCCTGCTCTTCCTGCTTCCTGGTGGGTCCTGTGATGTGCCCAGTGCTCTGCTGCCCCATCCCAGTGTCTCTCCACATTCCCTGACAAGCACAGAGAGGGGAAGCTTTGAGGAAAGGCCAAAAATCCAGGTG
>NW_021940851.1:788769-790641 GCF_001715985.3 Manacus vitellinus
AGAGACCCACCTGTGGTTGCGCAGGTAAGGGAAGACGTAGTAGAGCAAACGTGAGATCAGTGGCACAGCTTTGTCCTTCTCATCACTCCTGTAAACCATGTCCAGAAGAGAGGCAAGGACCTCAAAAAATGAAAAGAACATCTCTTTAAACCCAAAGCTGGCATTTCTGGCAGAAGGGGAACGTGCAACATTCCAGGATGGAACGTGTGTGCCCACGAGATGCTTCAGGGAAGGTTTGCACTCCTATTTTATCTACCTGGGAAACTTAATGTTTAGTAAGTTAAATTAAACTGCTTAATAATATCAAGGCTTAATAATATCAAACCCACCTCAGCTTAATTATATCAAAACCACCCCACAGATGAGAGGGTCCTACTTACCTCAGCAAGGAGAGAAAGGGCTTGGACGCTGTATATGGAAGGAGCAGAGGCAGAAACCATTGATGATGGTGCCACTGAGGTATCTGAAAGAGGCAAAATAATTCAGTGTTCTTCTTCAGGCATGTCCAGATTTTGCTGTTTCCTAATTTGCCTCCCAAACAGAACTGCTGTTTGCATGTTGGTATCACAGTGAAATGTAAACCCATGCAAACCACACACTATCAAACACCTTCTGCTCTTCAAGGCCTTCAGCAGAGGAGAGGAGGGGGCAGGAAATCACAGAAAACCACTTTACCATTCACATCTTCCATGTTGAAGTCGTCTGGTAAAATCTGAGGCTGAGCTTTCACTTCCAAGTTCCTGCTCAGCCAACTGGTCTGTTCCAGAGAAGAACCAGCCACAGTCCCTACGGCCTCCAGGATTTTTTGGGTCACCTCCTGTAACATGAGCAGAAAAAGTGGCATCAGATGGACACTATCATCACTTGGCATATTTAATTCCCAGGAAAATGAGAAGCTGGTGACTGTAACTAAACCAAACCCCATCTGGCCAAAGCAAAGCAGAGGCCACTTGGGAAAAGGCTGTAAGATGGCAAAGCTTTCTGTCACTGTTGTTATTTTGTTGGCAAGTCTCTGAAGCAGAAGTGGAGACTTAATTGCTCTGTTGGCATACAAAATTACTATAAACATAACCACATCTCACCCCCTCAGAGCCAAAACTGCACCCACATAAGTGGTGCTTGAACTGTTGTGGTGAAATCACCACCAGGACAGGAGGAAAATCCTGCTCTGCTCTGCCCCTTCTTTACACAACAGGTGAGCTCAGAGTCATTTCCATTGCCAAACACAGCTGGGAGCTTCAGGGATAATTAGGCCACTAATTTTCCTAGATAGCTTTGAGATTTCAGTATTTACACAGAGGAGATGAACCCTTGACATCACACTTGTGTTACGACTCCAATTCTGAGAGAGATCGTTAAAACTACCCAGGGAAATCACCTTTGAAAAGTTTGTGGTTTCACACAACATTTGGACAAAATTTTGTTTGTCCCTCCTGTTTGAGCCTCCCTTATTTACCAGGCCTCAGCCAAAATGTGTGGATGCACATCCAGGCATTCCCAAAAGCACAGGGGAATTCAGATACGAAGAACAGAGCAGGTCATGTCCACTTTTACTCAGATGTACAGTGCCAGACTTAGGAACTGAAAGGTGAGCATTTATCCACTGTACCTGCAAGTCTTTTTGGTCTTTTTTGTTTTCCAGAGTGGGTGTCCTGGTCACAAAGTCATTCAGGGTGCTGTGGGAAAAGCAATTCCCTCCAGGTTAGTGGCTGTACATGTCTGTCAATGCACCTCTAAAGCTTCTCTCTTAGTACCTGAGGAGAAGGAAGTGTCCAGGAGGAGCCAAGTTCAACTGCACAGACTCCTTGAGGAGTCCTAACAAGGGCTGGAAGTTCTCCTGCAGGGCTGAGACAGGCAGTCTGCCAAAAAAGC
>NW_021940851.1:791326-806467 GCF_001715985.3 Manacus vitellinus
AGCTGCTCCAGCCCTGGGATCCTCTTGGTTCCTGCTCTGGCCTCTCTCCAGCAGCTCCATGTCCTTGCTGGGCTGTTCCCCAGGGCTGGAGCAGCTCTGCAGGGGGGTCTCACCCGAGGGGCACAATCCCCCCCTCACCTCCTGCCCACACTTTTTTGGATGCAGCCCAGTCTTGCTCATGAGATGCCTGAAGTTGCTCCATGAGCATGAAATGAGGTTTTCAGGCTGCACAATCAACAGAGCAATGGAACAGAACATCCCAGCCCTGGTACTCCATGTCTGTGTGGCAACAATGAAGGGACAGCACATTTCCTGCACAAAGGTGTTCTGTGACACTGGGACATGAAGATCAAAGTAAAGCAGAAACAGTGATGCAGAGTGTTCTCCTGACTAGAGTCAAACACAAAAATTCTCCTTTATAACATCTGACTGACCTTTGAATGAAAGCATAGCTGAACTGCAGCATTGGGATATCCACCAGAGAAGATTTCTGAAAAAGGAAAAAGCAACACCAGAATTATTTGCCATCAGAAAGAAAAAGAAGGTCCAGGCTGTGCAATGCTTGTGTTCAGTGGTTACCACACCCTTCAAGTGAAGCCACTTGTACTCCAAGAGGTGACCAAAGTATCTGTAGAGCAGTTCAGGACAGAAATGCATCCCTGAGTCATAAATGTGCAGCAGCTGCACAAAAATGTCACCGTCCCCTGCACTGGAGGCCCCCACACCTTTTCATTCCCAGCAACTTCTCCAGGAAAATATTGGAATCACAGACTGGTTTGGGTTGAAAAGGATATTAAAGATCATCCAGTTCCAGCTTCTTGCCATGGGCAGGGACACCTTTCACTAGCCCAGGTTGCTCCAAGCCCTGTCCAACCTGGCCTTGGACACTTCCAGGGATCCAGGGGCAGCCACAGCTTCTCTGGGAATTCTATCCCAGACCCTCCCCACCCTCACAGGGAAGAATTCCTTCCCAATATCCCATCCAACCCTGCCCTCTGGCAGTTTAAAACCACTCCCCCTTGCCCTGTCATGATCTGCTCAATAGTGATGTTCTGAAGAACTTTCTTACACTGAGGGATCAAAACACAGAAATCTACATTCTGGAAAACAAAACTTATTCAGGAGCAAAAGAGAATCCCACACTTAAAAGAGAAACCTTCTAACAATGCTGAGCAGACACACTGGGAAAGATCCAGGAGAGAATATATGAAAAAATGGAATTATCTCTGTGGTTACCTCTTCACCCTTGATCTGTGCTGGTTTCTTGACCACCTCTTTGATAAGATGTAAAATAGTGTCAATTTTCAGTGTGTTAAGGGCACAAATTAAGTCCACGAGAATAAGCTGAGATGCACTGGCCACTGGAAGGATCTGACAAAACAAGACAAAGCAAAAGACAAACCCCTCAGACTCCTGGGCCACACAAACCAGCTCTTTGTGTGACTACCCAAACACCAAAACTTATACAAAATGTACATTACAGAGGTTAAATCAAACACAGATCCCTTGGCCATATACAGGTCTTCTTCCAACACCTTATGAAAACAACTTTTTCATAAAAAGAACAGTTTGATTATGCTAAAATGAAAAGAAAGAGGTTCTGATCAGAATAAATGTTCAGTTCCAGAGAACACTGCAGCTCTGGCCTTTCTCTGGAAATGGAATTTGATTCACAGTTTTGAAACCATAATTGTCAAACTGCAATCCTAAGATTGCAATTCAGTGTTGAAGAAAAAACTGCCTGTTACTTCTAGACTTAAACTGCTACACTGTCCTTTATTTGATTATTTATTTAGGTTTAATTGTAGTCCTGATGCTTTTTATAAATAAGAACACTTCAGATTTTTCAGTCACTTGTAAAAAAACCCCAAAGAATCAAGAAACAAACCCAGAGTTTAGAACTGATCATACAAATATAACATTTGCCTTTACACTGGAAAACTAAGGGTGCCTTTCTTGAGTTTCACCTTGGTTTTACTTTGACTCCTGTGAGGTTTCTTGCTGTTCCAAACTGCTGCAATTGCTGCCATCAACTGGATTCCAAGTTGGGCTGTCAGTGGATTCAGGAAGTCCAATATTTTCATTCTTAATGTCTGCAGAGGGGAGGGAAGAATAACTAACTGTCAATGCCATCCTTTGTAAGGCAAAGACCCTCTCAAGATATTCAGAAAACACAAAATAAAAGAACTCTGTAAAATGCACTGATGAGGAGGATGAGACACAGGGCAGCTTAAAAGGACTCCTACTTTGGTTGCTTTAAAGTAGACTGAAGAAGAGCCTTTGGTTGTTCCAAAAAAGTCAGTTGGTCTTTTTTGAGAGTCTTCCCTCTTGATGACACTCCAAAGCAGGGACATGGTGTTGATAATTCGAGGCAGTTCTTCCAGGATGGCATTCCTGGCATTCCTCAGGTTTGCAGGTTCAGCTAAACATGACTAGAAAAAAAAAACAACAAAATATGGATATTAAAATACATCATATTATGCACCACAGAGGCTAAAAATTGTAGAGAACACACCAACATGTTATCAACTCAAAAGAAAATAGAAGGGTTTGTTAATGACAGAGCAGAGAAACTACACAGGACTAATATTTGCATCACCAAGAACATCTACTTAAAATTAATTTTCTGGCTTCAAATAAAATTAGGTTCATCCTCTATCCTTAAACTTTGTTTTGGTTCAATTTTTGGGGTGTGCTGTGAAGTTTCTTTAAGGTTATCTTTTTGTATAAGTGGTTTGCTACCTCTGTTCACCCCTGAGGAAAAAGGGATGTGGACTCTGCTGACCTGGAGCTGAGTTCTCAGGTGAGTGGTGGGCATTAAAACTTACCTTTTTTGTTGGACTAGGATGGTCCAGAAGGCAGAAGTGACCAATGGTTGTCAGACCTTCCAGAAGGGTTAGTGGGTAATCAGGTGTCACATTTTCTCTCTTGGAAGTTAAGCTTTGGAGGAGGATTAAAAACCCAAACAGGTTAACAGGCCAAGGGCTATTTCCTTGATTAAAAATTCCATTCTTGTTTCTATTCAACAGTTAAAACTGGAGTGACCAGACAGGAATATCAAAACAAAGGATTCCCAGACTATTCTTGGACAACCCCATTTTGTTGTTGAGACCTTTTAGAATTTTATTATCCACCTGACTATAAATCTTCAGCATTCAATTACTTTTCCCTACTCCTTTCACTTACTGCCTGTTCTGAACAGCCTCTCTTTTTCTTCTCCAGGGTGTCTCTCCTAAATTAGTCCTCCAAAATCCTCAGTCTTGTCAAAACTGGGAACTTCTTTTCTTGGATGGAAGGTAGAGGGGGACAGGCTGCTGGTTCTCTTTCCTCTCTTCCTCCAACTGCTGCAACAATCCTGTCTCCAGCTCCCCTGGGCTCCAGGGACAGGTGCAGCAGGATTTGGGGATCAGACTGTGGGAGCCACAGTGCTAAACCACGGAGTTCCTGCACACTCACTGCTCTGCACAACAAACCCCACCCTGCTGACTCTTACCTGGCAGATGTTTTGGCAGATGCCTTCACAGCTTCGTTTTCATACTGCTTGACAAGCTCATCCAGGTTTTTACAGATCTGTACCACGAATGGTGCCACAGTCCAGCCCAAGGACTTCCCAAAATAGGGTAGGGAAGAGGTGACCAAGCCCACCCAAGTGGGATGCATCCCATAGCCATACTCCGGCTGCAAACCCCGAACCACGGCGGAGACAAACAACCCCTGGGAAGTGATGGGATGTGGATAGACATATTGCATGGCACCAATGGCCTGCTGGAAGTTGAGAGCCTGCTGCCACTCCTTGGAGAGGTCTGGCTGGTTCTCCTGCTCCTCGGGGGTCTGTCCGAGGTGGTGCTCCAAGACAATCAGCACCTGCAGGAGCTTCAGCAGCTCGATCTGCAGCGGGTGTTCGCTCCAGATCTGGTCGTGGCCAAAGTTGATCAGGCTCTCTTCCCAGAGCTCCTCCTCGGCACTACGGCCGGCCCCGTCCGCCAGGAGCAGCTCGTAGCGTTTCTGACTGACGTACATGGAGGCCGACAGGGACAGCAGGACGAACTCCTGCACTTTGCACCTCCCCAGCAAGTTGCGGATGAACTCCACGTTCCTGCTCTCCGCCGCCTTGGCCACGGTGGCCAGCTGGGCCACCACCCGGATCAGCACCTCCACGCTCTTCACCTGCACGTCCCTGTTGCCCAGGAGGTCCCTGTGGGTGACCTTGAGGCAGCAGGGGTAGTAGGAGCGCAGGAAGCTGAGGCAGAGGTAGGTGAGCAGCTCTATCAGCAGGGAATGGGGACACACGGTCGGGGACTGGGGCTGGAGCTTCCCATAAAAACTCTGCCCTACGAGAGCTTCCTGGTGGCGAGCCAGGAGGTTGTAGATGAGGTTCAGATGTGCTGTGGAGCTGGTGTCCATGCTGGTGCTGGCCACGGCCTCGATGAATTCCTTGGGGTTGGTTTTGAGCACGGCCTCCAGCACGGAGAAGGCGTAGAGCACCCTCCTGGAGTCGTAGGGCTGCAGGTACAGCAGCATGTGCTTGAACAGAGCCTCCACCATCTCCTGCTTTTCCTTCTGCTGCTTCAGCAGCCTGGAATGGGTGATTTCCTGCAGCTCCAGGTCCACCTCTTCGTCGCTCGACAGGGACTCCGAGGCCTGAGTCCTCTCGGAGTCGGCGCGCACCAGGTTCAGCGCCGCGCTGGATTTGGAGCTGTCGGACAGGAGGGAGTTGAGCACATTCCCGGGATTTGGGGCCTCTCTGTCATTGTCCTCGTTGCTCACCTCCTGCAGCTCCAGAGAGGGAGAGAAGGAGGATGTGTTCTCACTGTCGTGGCCCGTGCTGGTGTCCGCGGACTCCGTGTGCTCGCTGTTGTCTTGGTCACCATCTGCTTCCTGGGACATGATGGGATTACAGGGTCCATCATTCTCAGGTTTTAACTCTGGATCTTTTTCCACTTCTGCCCAAATTGCCTCTCTATCCACAGTAGTAAACTGGCTCAGTGGAAGGTTTTCCTCGGAATTGCTCTCGGAGATGGCAGACTCTTTCACAGGGGCCTTTTTCTTGCAAAGCCAATCATGGATAAAGTCTGAAAAAAACACATTTTTTTGGGTCAAAAAGAGCACATAATTGTCTTTTCCACACATAAAATCATATCACAGTTTGGGTTGGAAGGGATGTTTAAAGGTCATCTGGTCAACACAAGGTGCTTTATATTGAATAAACCATTGCAAGAAAAAAAAAGGTTACAAATCTACTCTGCTCTAGCCTCGTATTAATTGTGAGGAGTGGGGTAAAAAATAGGTTAAGGCAGGAATTATTTCTTTTTTAAAGTGGTAGAGCAGCTCTAACCTGCTGTAAGCAGAGAGAACAGGATCCAAACATAAAGCACGTGCTGGTTCTCTTAGGCTGTGACTCCCTGGATGTGACAATTGCCTTTTTCTGTGCTTCCTGAACATTAAATCAGGAGATCAGGAGGGAAACGAGAAGCTCAATCAATCAATTAATTAATTAATTAAAGAGCTAATGTTCTCCTTGATTAAATGCTGTGGAACAAGCTCTGTGTTTCTGTAGCATCTCATAAACAGGTCCCTGTGGATGCTATAAATGGGTGACATCCAGGTATTTGCCAATCCAGACAGGAAAGCACTGCTGCAGACTGACAGCCTGCTAAGAGTCTTGAGACAGGTGACATGGAAGTTCCTTTACACAGAACTTCCAGCTGCTTCTGCACAGCCCTCCTGCTCTGCTCCAGGAAACCACCTTGGCTACTTGAGCCAAATCATGGAATTGTTAAAGTTGGAGAAGACCTTTAAGACCCTCGAGTCCAATCATCATCCAATTCACCACTAAACCACATTCTCAAGTGCCATATCCATATGTTTTTTGAACACTTCCAGGCATGGGGACTCCACCACCTGCCTGGGCAGCCCCTTCCCATGCTTGACAACCTTTTCTGTGGAGAAATTCCTCCCAGTGTCCAACCTGAGCCTCCCCTGGCACAGCTGGAGGCTGCTCCCTCTCCTGTCCCTTGTTCCCTGGCAGCAGAGCCCGACCCAACCCCAGCTCCCCCCTCCTGTCAGGGGGTTGCAGAGCCAGAAGGTCCCCCCTGAGCCTCCTTTTCTCCAGGCTGAGCCCCCCCAGCTCCCTCAGCCCCTCCTGCTGCTCCAGCCCCTTCCCAGGTCCGTTCCCTTCCCTGCACACGCTCCAGCCCCTCCATGCCTCTCTTGCCACGAGGCCCCAGAACTTGGCATGTTCTGCCCTGCCACATTCCTAAATCTTCCCAAATTCCTGGGTGGCTGGAAATCATCTTCAACTCCAAACATCTCTCTTTGCTTTTCCATCTCAGCTCTGCTCTTGCATCAGGGCAGATCTTTGGACACAGGTATTTTAATTTCCAGAACTCAGAAACATCAGGTGGGGTGTGCCCACACAAGCAAAATATTCCTCACAACTTGGCTGATTGTTTTAATGTCATGCTGAGGGAATCATGGACAAAAAGTATTTGGAATAAAGAAACCTGGGGCAAGACTGGATGGAGAGAGTAAGACCTGCCTGTCCATCCTCCCCATGGAACAGTTCCTGGACTGACACAGTCACCAAACTGCTTCTGGATTTCTTTTGGTTGCAGACCTAGTTTTGCTCAAGAAGGGATCCTGAAAACAGTGGACATGCAGTGTGGATCATCTGGGAATGGCAAGGAGGAGTGTGGGATGAGATCCCGGAGCAAAGCAGGGAGCAATCCAAACCAACAGACCCCATAACAAAAATGATCATTTAGGCCTTCAACCAGCACGAGCTACTCCTGAACCCTGCTTCAGGCACCACTGTAGGGACTTGGACGAGGAGGAATCCACGGATCTGATGGAAAACAACTGAGGGGAGCAGGATGCCATCGCGTTTCGGAGACTCCCCTCAGGAATTCAGTCTGATCCAAGAGCAGCTTTACCTGCTGAGTGTTTCTGTTTGATGTAGTGGATGGAGGTGCGCTGTGTCCTGGGATGCAGCAGGAGCAGCAGGATTGGCTCCAGGATCCGGGCCACGTCGTTGAGGGACAGAGCCCGGATGAGCCAACCCTGCGCCGCGGCTCCGATGGCACCGTCGGAGCAGTTCAGGCTGTCCAGGACCACAAACAGGGACCTGAGGGGAGAAACCACAACAGAGACAGCTGAGACCCCCCCCAAAAGGGTTAATGCATCCAGCAAAATCCCGGGAACACACAGGGAGCACGGTCAAGGAAGCACCAGCCAATGGATCACGTCTGCTTCCAACAGCTGGGTCATGCACATCCTCCTGGGCTGAGCTCAGGAACACATGGATTTGTAGGAATGAGGCCACACATTTCCTCACACTCTGCAGGAGCAGCAGATTTCAAAGTTCTTCCCCATATTTATTTAGGAGGAGTCTCATTTTACATCTTCCCCATATTTATTTAGAAGGAGTCTCATTTTACACAAAGGTCTCGTAAAGAGGAAGCAAAACTAAAATAAGATCATTTTTTCCCCTACTTTTTCCATAAGTGGCTGGTGCTATTTTCCTTTTGTCTCGTTTTACACAAAGGTCTTGCAAATACTAAAATAGGCAAAACTAAAATGAGATTTTTTTTTTCCTACTTTTTTTCCCCTGACTTTTCCCACAAGTAGCCGGTGCTGTTTTCCTTTGGAAGACAAACCTAACCCACCCCAAGACAAAAAAAAAAAATATCTGCTATGCAGGACCTTGTTTGCAAACTACTCTTCACAAATGAAGCTCTTTCTATTTTTCCAGCACCTTCCTTCATCCAAGAAACCACTCCCTGCACTTGGAGTGCTCTGCAAAGGGAACAGTGCCAGGAAGTGGAAGATCTTCCTTTTGCTCATTGTTTACTCTCTCTCTCTCTCCAGAGGCCTCTTCCCCACATCAGAAAAGAAGAGACTAAAGCGTGAAATAATTAAATATATAATTGCAATGATATAAATGCACGATGTAATTAAATATAAATGCAGTTCCAAGCCAGTGGAAATGGGAAATACCTGTCAAAGGAGCGGTTGTGAGAAGTCACTCTGCTGCCTTGGATCTCTCTGGTCAGATGCCACATGACAGAGAACCTGAACAGGGCCTCCAGCCTTGTCCCCTTGGCAAGGAAAACGAGACAGACACAGATTTAGAATCATGGAATCACAGACTGATTTGGGTTGGGAGGACCTTAAGGATCATTTCCTTCCATATATCTGTGAATGCACAGTGGAAACCCAACAGCCACAGCGTTTCTGGAGCATAAAAAGATGTGCCAGGTACACCAAAAATGTCCTTCAGGACTCCTGTGCATGGACATTTTAGTCTTGGTTTGGTGTTAGGGAGGTTTAAAAGTTGGGTGACAGCTGGGAGGACATTGGTGTATCAGGCAGGGGTGGTTGTGGGGCTTTTTGTTTGGAAGCTTTTAAAAGATTTCCAAATGTTCTCAAGCCTCAAAATTGCAAAGATACAGGAAAACGACAGCAAAGGGGCTGGGTTGGGTTTTATTGTGCAAGGCACTTCTCAAAAATGTACTGGCAGCTGTTAAAGAACTGCTCTGTCATTAAGGAAAGGAATTAATAACTGGCTCACTTTAAAATACAGCTTAATCTGAGAACCAAACACTAAGGTGGACAGGGGGTCAATGTGATGATGACAAACATTTACAAGGTATTAAAGTCTTTTGTTGGAGTATGAAGCTTATAAAATCAATCCAAAAATAAAGTGATTTTACACTTACTGGTGGAAATACTGACAAAAATGACAAGGTTTTAGATACTGCAGGATTTGGGCTGAAACTAAGAAAGCTCCAGCACGGACTGACAGAGTTTGTATCCATGGATTAAGTTCAGAAGTAGCCACATGATGAATAAATCCCAGGGAATTGTAAAGGCATGGACAGAATCTGTGAGGACAGAGGGATGATGGGAATGAAGACAGGGGGTGGAAGGGAATTTGGGAAGCACTGGAACAACTCAGCAGTGATGAAGGGGCTTCAGAGGATTCAGGACTCACTTTATCCCTGTCCAGCAGAGCATGGCAGATGATGTCCTCACAGATATTTGCTGATGGGGCCAGGCAGTGCAGCCTGTAGAACAGTTCCACACAGGGAATGTGGTGCTCCCGAGTCTCCTTGTTCAGCTGGTTCCAGAGCACACAGGCTACTCTCTAGGGAAAAAGAAACAAATAAACATAATAATAATAATAATAATCCTCATCATCCTCATTTCTTTCCTGACTTCCAAGCTTTCCATTGCATAAACACCCCAAATGTTACCAATACAGATTTCCAATTTGTCTGAGAATCGTGGAATTCTGTGAGCCAGAGGTTCAGGGTAGGAAAAAAAGGAGAGGAAAAAGGACAACCTGGTAGAAATCTGTTTTCTCAGAGATCATCTTCAGGACTCCAGGAGCGATGGGAGGGAGGGTGACCATCTGCAGCTTGCCCAGGAAGGGGTTGTGGCTGGACACTTTGTAGCGCTTCATCCTGTCCTCGATGACCAGAGCCAGGGACTGGGAGTGGTTGATCACCTCCAGCAGGGTGAAGATGGACACGTTCTGGACGTAGCAGTCATTCACACAGCAGCAGATGGTCATCAGGGACCTCAGCCACAGAGGGAAGCTGGGATCACAACCTCCTCGGAAGGGAAGGGAGACAAAGGGTTGGAATAATCTCCAGGTCGGGGGCACGTTCCCAAGAATTCTCCAAGCAAGGTCACAGGACAAAAGAGACAAAAATGACTTCCTAAATCCAAGTATTGTGCTAACATAGAATCACAGAACCAGCTGGGTTGGAAGGGACCTCTGAGATCATCAAGTCCAACCCTTGATCCAACCCCGCCGTGGTTCCCAGCCCATGGCACTGATGCCACATCCAGTCTGTCCTTAAACACCTCCAGGGATGGAGAATCCACCCCTTCCCTGGGCAGCCCATTCCAATGGCTGAGCACCCTCTCTGCAAAGAAATTCTTCCTAATATCCAACCTAAACCTCCCCTGGCACAGCTGCAGACCCAGCCCTCTTGTCTTGCTGATGGTTGCCTGGGAAAAGAGACCAACCCCCCCTGGCTCCCCCCTCCTGTCAGGGAGTTGCAGAGAGTGAGGAGGTCTCCCCTGAGCCTCCTCTTCTCCAGGCTGAGCCCCCCCAGCTCCCTCAGCCTCTCCTCACAGCACTTGTGCTCCAGTCCCTTCCCCAGCCTCGTTGCTCTCCTCTGGACCTGCTCCAGCCCCTCCATGTCCTTCCTGAGCTGAGGGCCCAGAACTGGACACATCATCAGTATTTCATACAATCTTAGTTTGGGTTGGAAGGGACCTTAAAGATCAGCTTGTTCCAATCCCCTGCCATGGGCAGGGACACCTTCCAGTAGCCCAGGTTGCTCCAAGCCCTGTCCAACCTGGCCTTGGACACTTCCAGGGATGGGGAGTCCACAACCTCTCCATGTTTTCCCTACTTCTCCCAGCAGAAAGCTCTTGCAGGACCCCAGCAACCCACATAACTAGTGGCTTTCTGCTTTCCAGTTTACATTTATTCACAACTAGTGGTCAGAGCTGCTGTTTTCCAGCTGCCATTGTCACAGCCAGCTCCAGAGGGCTGCTGATCCAGGGATGTTTTTCCAGCAGCATGGAGGTGTGTCATTCCAGAACCCACCAAGCACACAGGGAACTGGGATGGCTGACATCCAGTCAAGCCATCTGCCTCTCCTGAGGGAATAATGCCAAGTCTGCCATGTCCATGCCAAGCAGAACAGTTGACCCATGGAGATGATGGGAATATCACCACTTGGTTAAGGAAGGCAGCAGAAATGGGTAGTGAGGTGAGGAAGAGAACCCCATTTTCCAGTTTCTCCCCTCTCCATTCCCTACAAACCTATTTGTCAGTTGGTCTTCAGGCCAATAACTGAAGCTGAGGAATGAGCTGGAATTCCAAGAACAGGCCCTCCAGTTATACAAGATGATTCTTACATGTTACATTGGACTCCTTTGAATTCTGAGGGTTTGGGAAAGAGATGGTTTTGCTTTTGTTATGGTTTAGAGCTCATCTGCCTCTAAAACATCTTTTTTGGGGGGAAACATGGCATGTGGACAGTGGGGGATGTACATCCTGAAAATCCTGAACTGTGCCACAGGGTCTTTTCATCCCTTCAGCTACAAGTTTTGTAGTGAAACTTTCAAAGGAATGTGAATTTGCAAAGCTTGGTAAATCTTGTGCCTCAGCTGCAGGACACAACACACACGCTGAGGTGGGCAAGTCTTTAATTCACAGGCAACTTCAGCCCTGCCAGAAGGGTTTTTTACTGGCCCTGGTCACGTGTCTTTGCAAATCCCTAAGCTCCCACTGCTATTTCCATCTTCAAATGCTCAAGTTGCCCAGGAAAGGAATCTTTTCTTACCAGGAACCTCAAACAGAGAGAGATACAACTGTTCCATCTCCTCCTCCGACAGGTAGACTGGGAACGTGGTGCAATCCAGCAGAAGGTGACAAGCTGCAGAGAAAGCTTCCTTGCAGTCACCTTTAAGGGGTCCCAAGACCAGCATCACTTGTTCCAAATCCCACTCTTCTTCCTCCTTTTCCTTTTTACTCCCAGAGTCGTGGTCAGGGAGCAGAGGGCTGGAACTCTTGCTCCTGAAGGGAGAGCCCCGGGCTGAGAACAAGTCTGAAAGCATTTGTTTAACCTGAGGCACAGTGATCTGCTTGGCATCCCAGGGACTCTTTTTCTTGCTGGCACTCTCAGGGAACCTGTATCCATTCTCCTTTTTCTCCTTCCCACTGGGACTCGTTGCTGAAACGCGCTCGTTACTCGTTTCTTGGAGCTGCACCCCAAAAATGTATTTACTGGAAAACTTGGCAACCAGCTCTTGGATGCACAGCAGAGTCTTCTGGATGCTCCCCCCTTTCTTCCAGACATCATCCCTCTCCAGGGTCACTGTGGGCACCCCCAGGTGCTGGGAGAGCTCTGGGGATGAGGCACTCAGACCAATTCCACTGTCCTCTGACTTGAGGGGCTGGAATGGAGCCTCCTCCTCCTCCTGCAGCACTGACTTTGTCTCCAAGGTTATGTCCACATCTTCCTTTGGCACTGGGCTCTGAAACAGGAATGTTCATGTGGTTAATGTGGCACTGGCAACAGAATCTTAAGCTGGGGAACAGCAACCTACTTCCTAAAATTTGTAATTTCCAGCTACTTTTACAAAACCACAGGATCACAGTTATTTCTAAGCAGTTCCATTTAATTGCCTTTAAAACCCAGCAAGTGTTTGTATAAACCTCATGCCTGGACTCAGCAAACACCAGTGGATCTGTGGCTACAGGTACTTAGCAAAGGAATATTTCCTTAAAATCAATGTACCACCAGAACAATGTCACAAACACTGGATTACTTCCAGCCAAAGGCACACATTTGTTCTGCTGGAAAACTCTGGCAGGCTGTGCTTGTGTGGCTGCTTGATGCCATTTATTCCTCATTCCTTATCATGGGCTCTTGCACACAAACAATACCCCATTGTGTTCAACTGAAATATTAATTGAAAGCCTTGCAGACCTAACCAGCTGTGAAGCTGGGCTTGATTTGGCAACTCAAATTTTGAGCTGCTCCCTGCTGCTGAGTGCCTTTTCCAAAACCATTAAGCTCACACTCTTCTCAAGAGGCAGGATTACAGCCCCAGTGTCAGACAAGACTAAACTCCTTCAGTGCCACAAATAACTCTAACAAGCCAGAACTGAACATCCAGTAAGAATAACAAGGCATCAGATTGCTCTGGAAGGAGCAAAAGGAGATAAGCTTCAAAAAAATCTTTACTGCTGCAGTTCCATATTTCATGGAATCACAGAAAGGTTTGGGTTGGGAGGGACCTTAAAGATGATTTTGTTCCCACCTCCTGCCATGGGCAGGGACACCTTCCACCAGCCCAGGTAGCTCCAAGCAAGTGTCCAACCTGGCCTTGGACACTTCCAGGGATCCAGGGGCAGCCACAGCTTCTCTGGGAATTCTATCCCAGGGCCTCCCCACCCTCTTCCTGATATCCCATCTAAACCTACTTTCAGTTTGAAGCCATTCCCCCTTATCCTGTCACTCCAGGCCCTTGGAAATATTCTCTCTCCATCTTTCCTGTAGGCTCCCTTCAGGCACTGGAGCAACAGTCATTATCTGGGTCTTAAGTTCAGAGAATTTGCATTTTAAAGAAGTTATGCCAGAGTTTTAAACACCTGTGAGGAGTTCCAAAACACCTACCCCATTTCCACTCCCTGTCTCGATGTCCAGGTAGGAAGGGGGCATTTGCACCTTGCTGAGCACCTTAAAACAGGTCTTTAAGGCATGAGTGAGTTCTGGCAAACCCAGCAATTCCATGTTTTCCAGGAGAGACTGCACCATGTAACTGAGCATCTGGGGCAGATACTGAGTCTGCACTTCAGAGTAGAGTTCCTAAAACAAACAAGCAGTGTTTAAAACAGTTATCACACCCTCATCCTTCACTGATCACTGAGGGATAAAGTCAGGGGGCCTCACCAAAGGGATCACATCGAGAAGGAACACCAGTAGTGTGCAGAGCTCTGAAATTGTAGGAGGAGTGCTAATATTTTCCAGAGGGTATCTCATCTCTGAGGATTTGTTTCTGCAGTGAAAGAAAGACATGTTGTTATGGGAGTTTTTGACGTCAAAATTGCAGTTACAATCAAAAAAGCCTCGTTAAAACCAGCACAAAACACTGAACAGCTTTCTGGAGAAAAGGACTTTTAACACAGCAGGATAAAACACTCTGTCAAAACCACCTCAAACTGCACGTGGGATGTTAAAGTGCTGCCAATTTTCAGGTTAAATCTCTATACACAATCTTATTACTTAAAGTATAATCTTTCTTAGAGTTAAAAAGGGTTAAAAAGAGATAACACAGCATCACAGAATGGTTAGGTTTGGAAGGGACTCTGAAGATCATTTAGTATCTTTATTTCTCTTCAATCTTTCTCCACCTCCCCTCCCAACCCTTTTTCCTCCTTCAGCTGTCGTTTAGAGAGCAATTTCTTCTGTTCTCAGGTTGATAATTTCCATCTAATTGTTCACCTGCTTGCATTATTAAATTATCTTAGGACACAGCTTATATATCTGGCTGGTTCTGACATGTGTTATGTCCCTTCCAGAATTTAAAAGCTTCATTATTATCTCAAACAGACAGCTCTGGAATGGCATTTTTTTAAGAGGACACTATTGCTGGAAAACACAAACACCTGAAACAATCTTCAAAACATCTGGTCATGTAATCCCAGAGGAAATCCGTGCTCAAGGAGGTGATCAACAAATTGACTGTTTTGACAATTTCTGAGGCGTTTTTGTTCTCTTTGATTGCACTGTTTGAGGGGAAAAACAAGGGAGAGAAGGAGCAGATGTCAGTGAGGATTCTGAGAGCACACACATCATAAAAAAATAACATGGATTATTTCAGATCAAACACTAAATCAGGCTGAAAGAGCTGGAGTTGGAGCATCTTTCTCCCAGATGATGCAAATCCAGCTTTGGAAGTCACCAGGCAGAGCTGTGCCACCACCCTGACTCTTGGCTGATGTCACTGTGGTTACTCAACACCCATCACATGCAGTGAACTTTATTTTTTTCCTCTGCTAATGCAAGAGAAATCCACTGTGTGTGGGGAAAAGGGGAAGCCAGAGAAAAAAAATCTCATTTTCTCTACAGGAAGTCACTTTGTTCCGACCCAAACCTTCCTTAAACTGCTCGATTTTAGCAACTTGGCTTAAAATAAATGATCCAGTTTCAGGTCAGGGTTGAAAAACTTGCCATTGTACCTCGCCAGGATGTTGCCACTTTGGTTGTAGCTGAGTTTGAGATCAGAACCAAGGGCATCTTTGCAGTAGGAATAAAAGGCTCTGATAACTTCCAGGAACAGATCCCCAACCACCTGTGGCCCTGCAAGAGAAGGGAAAAAAGAACTCAGGAATTTTATGGCACTGGCTCTACATTACGCTTTAGCCACTGGAATAAGGCACCTACAGGAACTTCTACATTAATTTGCAGTTCAAGTGCCAAAAACAGTCTCCATGGCTGTGTCCATAAGGAAAACAAGCAGGTTTCCCAGTACACATTTATCCCAGTAGCCTTGCTCCCATTTTGAGGGACAGAAGCTGGGAAAAATCAGCAAACTGAGGAAGTTCAAATG
>NW_021940851.1:807305-808613 GCF_001715985.3 Manacus vitellinus
AGCAGAAAAGGCCAAAAATTCTTGTTATGTGTTAGTTTGATACTTTTAAATAAGAGTTGCATTGCTAAATCCATTTCCTAAGGAAGTTAAAGTTTTATTGGCTTAAGGCTCTAGAAGTTATATTTTGTGTGCTGGCTGGAACAGAGAGATTAAACTGGATAATGCAGTTTAGCTAAATATCCCTTATTTAAAAGGGATTTATAATCCCTTATTTGCAGTTCAGATTAACCCTGTCTGTCACTCAGCCAAGTAACACGTGCAATAAGGGAGTGTCTGTTATCTACTTTCTAAATTAACCAATTTATAATTATTATTAATTTAAAATGTAAACAGCCTCAGTCTCTTTGGCATTTTTGCCAGTGAAATATAAGAAATTTTAATGGCAGTAGATTTTTTTCCTAAAAAACCAGCAAAAACCCACCTAAAACCAGCAGAAGGGGACATTGGCACCACTTGCCTTATAAACAAACAACTCCTTCTCCTAAGGTAACATTTATTTCTTGGGTAAGAACTACAGTATCCTCATTTTTGCTGGTAGTGCTTTGATTATTTTTTACCAGGAAATGTGCTTAGAAGGATTTTCCTGACTCAGGAAAGAGGTATGAGCTTCCCAGCCCCAGGAGCCTGCAAAATGAGCTGCCACTCAAGTATTTATTCTCAGTACACGAGTTTTATTCTGAGTGTCCAGGCTGACTCAGTGGGAACATCACTGCCCTCCCAGAATGCTTTTAAATCCCAAATATCTGTCAAGTCATTTTGAATTAAGTCTTCATTAGAAAGGGGAACTTGCCCTTTAAAATAGGGATGGGCAGAGTGTCACCCTTGTGGTGCTGGCAGCTGCAGGGACACAGCAGGACAGTTATGGGACAGGGAAGAGGAGTTCAGCAAATGAACTCCAAGCAACAAATTGAGCAAAATATTCAGACAAAGGCAGAAAGGGGTTCTTTTTAACTGCTCCCCTCAGATGGCAGAGCAGGGCACAGAAACACAGAATCATCAAGGCTGGAAATCCCTTCAGGATCATCCAGAGCCACCCTCACCCAGCACCACCAGGATCACCCCCAATCCATGTCCCCAAGGGCCACATCCAGACACCTCTGGGACACTCCCAGACACAGGGACTCCACCACCTCCCTGGGACACTAATTCCAAGGCCTGACCACTCCTGAAGGGAAAAATTGCTTTTGATCTCTGATCTGAACCTGCCCTGGTGCAGTTTGAGGCCATTTGTTCTTGTCCTTTCAGTTGGGATGTGGCAGCAGAGCCCGACTCCCCCCGGCTCCCCCCTCCTGTCAGGGGGTTGCAGAG
>NW_021940851.1:808793-810566 GCF_001715985.3 Manacus vitellinus
CCCACACTATCCCTGATCCAAACCAGGTTCCATTGGCCTCTTGCCCCCCCTGGGCTCATGTCCAGCCCCCAAGCAGTGACCAGCAGTGAGAGGAGCAGTGAGAAGCTCGTTACCTATCTCAGGTTTGTCCAGGAGGCTGATGAGGATGCGGAAGGGTTTCAGGTAAGCCTGGTGCTGCTCCTCTGTATTATCAGACTCGGGGAATTTCTGATGCAAAATCACAACCAAACTCTAGTGAGAAGGAAAACATCAGCATGTTACAGATCAAAGAGAGACTGTCATTTTATTAAGGGCTGAAGTGTTTCTAAATTTGATTTTTGTTTAGGACCGGCTACAAATGGAACTTCGGTTTTCCATCCGGGGCAGACAAATCAATGGCATCTCATCATCTGTTCTCAAGGGCTGGCATTGTTCAGAGAAGCATTTTTCAATAATTCAGGTAGTTCAGCAAAGATGCTTCCCTTTGGTTTCCTTAGATTCCATTTGTATTGTGAGTACATAAATATTGGGATAAATACAGCCCAGCGGGCACCGAGAGAGGTGAAAATACAATCACCAAAGGATGTTATCTTTGGGGACAAAAGTGAAGGACAAACCAAATGGCACATTTGAGAATAATTCTGGACAGTTTGGGGCAGTATTTTAAAGGGTCATGAATTTATCTGTGTACTAACCTCAACCAAAAGATCTTTAGAATATTTCCCAAAGAAATAAACAGCCTGGTCTTCAGAAGTTGTGGAGTCTGGAGCAAAAGTACCACCTTTTATATCAGAGCCTGCAAGAGAAACAGAGGCAGCAGGAGTAGAGAGGCAGCACAGAACACTGAAATCACACTGCACTTTTAACCTTTTCATTTCAACACTTGGCTTGAAACTAATTGTCCAAAGACATGTCTCAGTTTGAGGCATCCAGATACAGCCAGTGCAGCCCATAAATCAAAAGCAAGGCCAGATCCAGTGATGGAATCAGCAAGGGCAGCCTTCATGCAGCTCTTGCCCTGTCCCTTTTAGCCTCAGTTAAAGGAGGCAGATGTGGAGAAGTTGTAGCTCTCTTATCCTGGATAATTAAGCCTGTGTGGGAATTACCAGACTATTACCAGAAGAACAAAATTAAAAGATTGCTCCTTTCAGCCCACTGAGCCACTTCCCAGCAAGCTGTGGATGGGGCCACAAATAAATCAGATACCCTGGAATTCAGCTCTGAAGAGAAGAGCTCTTTGCCAAATGAATGCTGAATTTTATTTAACCCCTAACAAATGGAAAATAAACAACACTTTATTTTACCCTTGTTCGTTAACTACTGAAAAAGCTAACGAGTGCTTAAAAAAATTGCCTTTTTAAGCATTGATTGTTCTGCTTTCAGGCATTCAGAATACTGATTTATCCCTGGATTTTGGACAGTACCTAACAACCATGCATACAGTCTTCTGTTGAGGGACATGTCTCTCCTCAGCAGTGTCTGGGTTGCTGCTGACAGGATGTAGATGAGATCAGCCCTGGGCAGCAGAATTGTGCTCTCATTGCAGTCCTGGGGTGGAAAACAAAGATATTTCAGCTCTTTGTGAACATTCAAACAAGTCAAATTGTTTTGTTTTGGTTTTTTTAACTGGGGATATTAATGTTTTGAAAAAAAGGCGACAAACATCAACAACAAAATACTTTGTATGGTAAAAACCTCAAGAAAGGGAATGTGACACGACTGTGATCACGGAATCATGGAATGGGTTGGGTTGGAAGGGACCTGAAAGATCTTCTAATTCCAATCCCCATGGGC
>NW_021940851.1:810743-812458 GCF_001715985.3 Manacus vitellinus
CTCTGTCACTTTGAAGCCATTCCCCCTTGTCCTGTCACTCCATCCCTTGGAAATAGTCTCTCTCCATCTTTCTTGGAGCTCCTTCAGGTCCTGGAAGGCCACAATTAGGGCACCCCAAAACATTCTCTTCTCCTTAAGACTTAAAAACATTTGCTGTATTCAAAATACTGCCTGTCCTAGCAGGTAAGTTGGGAAACAATGGGAACAACTCCTCTTTCAAGTTAAATTTTCTCCCCTAGTCTCTACCAGAAGTACCTTAGTTTAGTGCAAACAATCCCAAATGCTGAAGTTCTACTTGAAAAAGCTCAGTATTTATTCCACATGAGTTTCTCAGGCCTAAATACTTCAAGCACATCCCAAATATCACAGAATAACCCCCGTGAAATCACATCTTCAGGCACATCCTTTGGAGAGCCTGAGAAGCAGCAGAGTCTCCCCCACTACTAAAATTGATGGGGCACAAGAAACCACAAAATTCATTGATTTTGAAGGTACAAAATTCAGCTTTTTTGGCAACAACAGAGGTGGGAGCTGGGCTGGTTTCACAGGACACACCTCCCATGTGACAATCCCAAAATAGTCCTCTTACCAAAGCTGTGTAAAATGGGAAGAAGAAGAGAATTGCTTCCAGAGTGTTCCTTTGCACAAGGACATTGGAATCCAATACTGACACACACAGAGACTTGATCTGCAAAAGGAAAACAACAAACAGTTTTTTACTCCTTAACAACATTTAAGGTACAATCAAATAATCACAAGAAGGAAAGGAAGCAAACTTGGTTACCTGTGAACAATATTTATTTCAAATAAGAGGATAATTTAATAAACTGAGTCATTTAACCCCTGCACCCAAAATGAGTTCAATTTTTGTGGATACCATTAGAAGAATGGTTAATATTTAGGAAACACTTGATTTTGTAACAATACAGAAAATCCCAGAGTTACACCACCAGCTACCAGACAGGATGTGAAGCCTCACAAAATGCAGATATACAGGCACTCTAATTAGCCTTACAATTATCCCATCCCTCAAGTTAACATGAACTACCACCTCCTGAGGATTCCCATGTTACTGGAAAAATAAAAAGACACTAAATTGCAGAATTATCCTGCAGAACTGACTTTGGGAACTCTACATTAAATAGTGTATCACAGAAAAGCTGGTCTTCAACATTAAATTTCATTTAAGTAATTGTATTAAGCAACTTCAAAGCAAGGACCTTTCAGCCTCTTTCTCTGGCTCCAAAATGTTTTTAAAGAGCCTGTTGTTGTTCTGACTCAATGCAGGGAAGGCAAGATAATGTGGTAGATAATGAACTTACTGTGAGCTTGTGATCTGTGCCAAGCATGTACTTCTGCTGCTTCCCAGACTGCTCCCTGTTGATGTGGCTGACCACAAAGAGGGAAGCAGGAAGTCTGATGGATGGACTGACCAGGACACTGCCCCAGAGAGCTCCATAAAACACCTCCTGGCCCATCAGCAGGGAGAGCTTCACCAGCAGAGCATCTGTCCTGTAGGGAAATATATTGGATTGGAGAAAAGATATCTTTGTTGGTTCAGTTTTGCCCCATGCAAAGGCAATTATCCACAGAAGTAGTGCTGGAGCTGATGTAATTTGATGTAATTTAATATCTTTATTAATGATTTAGATGATGGGATTGAATCCATCATCAGCAAATTTGCAGATGACACTAAGCTGGGGTGAGTGTGGATC
>NW_021940851.1:813578-815942 GCF_001715985.3 Manacus vitellinus
AAATACCTGCAAACATTAAGCCCTGACCAAGGTGCTGCAAAACATTGATGGTGAGAATTGGGAAAAGCTGAATTGGAAGCAATTTCAGCTGATGTCAGACCCTGAAAGGCAATTTTAGCAGTTTGGGAACTGGAAGTTATCCTAAAAATTTGTACTTTGCAAATCAACAGGTTGGATTTTGAAGGCACTGGACAAATAAAAATTAGAGATGTGAACTCCCCATTCCTGGAGCTGTTCAGGAACAAGCTGGATGGAGCTCTGAGCAACCTGGTCTAGTGGAAGGTTGTCCCTGCTCATGGAATTTTAATCCTTAATATTGAAGATCCTGAAAATGTTCAGCCTCAATACTGAAGAAGAATTTAAAAATCCATCCAAGGCATCTTCTGACAAGATATCTTGGTCTTGCAGAACTATTACAATGAGTAAACTAAAGAAAAGCTTCCCCTTGTAAGTTTTTGCACTTCACAAAGTAACATTTAATGGATTTTAACATAAATTTCTCACAGTTTATTGTCAGTTCCTGTCTTTGATCCCATCTGTTCAAGGCAAAGAGGAAAATGATGCCCCCAAGAATAGGGAAGAAAGGTATAAAGCCAGGATTTGGAAGTTCACCTGCAGTTCCCATTAAACTCACTGCTTCAAATTTAGTCAAATGATGCAGAAATACTGGAAGGAAATCAGCTGCTCTCTTGTGTTCTGACATTTAAATCGAATTTATTGGCAGAGTAGTGGTTTGGGGAGTCAGGTTAATTATTCAGGAGTTCAGAGGAGCTTTGAGAAACAGTTTTTATTCCTTTCTCTCAGCATATTTATTTTTAACCCTCCTTTTTCTCTTCTCTTCTCCTCCTGAGATGAAAATAGAAGGGGAAAGGGTTTTTCTGCTTCAACATCTTTTTGGGACCCACCATTTTCCCACTTTTAGAAGCTGTTTTATCCACTTTTCTGCATAGAAATCTGAGAGAGGTTTTTTAAGAATTCCCTAAAAACACAAAATACTGCCTGTTGCTTTTAAATTAACACTTAATAATAGATATTACCTGTCATAAATTTCTGATCCTTCTTCCAACCCAGGCAGGAGCCCAATGACAAAGGCTTGAAGACCAGGCAGGAGGGACTTTTGGAGAGGAAGAAAATATTTCTCATACAAGCCCAGGAGAACAGGCCTCACTGACATTGCTGCATTTGCCAGCAGAGGAAACAACCCAGAGCTTTAAAAAAAAACCAAACAAAAACACCCAAAAGAAAAGACAAAAATTAGTCAATTAAAATAGACTGTGAAATACTTATGCCTTAGGACAAAAAAAATAATAAAATTACCTGTACAGGAATAAATCCTTGGCAAGCCATTTGGTCCCAATGATCTTAAAGATGATTTCATAGGTTTCCAAGGCCTTTAAATGCACTCCACTGGGAAGGGCTGGATGCAAACACTGGGATAATCTTTTACTGATGATCAGCCTTCTTGGTAGGAGAGAATATTTGAGGTTACTCTGAAGAGCCTGTGGGAGAAAGGAGGTGAGAATAAATGGTTGTAATGTAAAAATATGACGTGTAGGATGACTGCAGGTCAAAGGTTTCCTATTAGCATGGGGAAAAGCTAAATCCATTCAAGAGTTTTCTCTCATAAATTAATTTTGTTGCACTGAAACAGCAGAATTTGAGTTTTCATGTGGAAGCAGCCATGAACAATCAGTAAGTTTAATCACCACTCTCACTGCCCTGATGTGCAAGTAAAAGATCCTCAGGGCAGGGAATGGTTCACAAAGTGCTGCAGACAGGCCAGGTTTCCAGGGAAAAAATAAAATCTCCTTTCTTTGGAAAGGTTACTCCTTTCCTAGAGCCACCAGGGCATGTCAGCAGGGTAAAGAAGTTGTCCCTTTAATCCAGAGACAACCAAAGAGAGAAGTTGAAGGTCAGTGGCCCTGTCTGCAAACACAAAGAGATGGAAGTTTGGGATGCTTTCAGGCAAATCCTTGGCTCTCCCCAAGGTTGAATCATGGTCTTATCCTCCCTAATTGTTTTCAGCTTGAGAAAATGTTTTGGAAAACCAGCAGAGAGGGGAACTAACCCTGGAAAAAAACCCAAACCAGGTCAGTGATGACCTCAAAGTCACTTGAATGCTGAACACTCGGCAGCAGGAAGAGGAGGAGATAAAACCCATCACCTTCCAGCAAAACCAGCTGTTAAAAAAGAGCTTCTGGTAATAAAATTGACTCAACAACAGTAAATAGAAATATCTCCCCATCCTGGTTCACACACAGATGCCACTGGGAGCCAATTCATTTCCTTCCCTCCCTCCCCTGGATGAGCAGATTTTAATGGGTAATAAAAATTAGAATCCAAGAATCCAGCAGTGCTTGCCAC
>NW_021940851.1:819398-820433 GCF_001715985.3 Manacus vitellinus
TGTTACTGGGAAAAACAAACAGCAATTGTGCAGCTGCAAGGACTTTTGGGCCTTGCTTTCCCCTTCTGAGGCAAAAAAATATCCCCCCCCCCAGAAACAAAAAATAACAGACTCCTTTTCTACTGAAAGTTACCTTTTTATAAAAAAAATTCCTTTGAGATGGCAGAGTAAAGATTAAAACTTGGTGTTGTTATTACAACCTAGGCATGTGCACCCTTGGGTTATGCCCAAGGATAAAAAGCAGCTTGAAAGTGCTCTTTTAGAGCAAATATTATTTATTTAGGGTAAGAAATATCATGGAATCTTGGAATGGGTTGGGTAGGGAGGGACATTAAAGGCCATCCCATTCCACCCCCTGGCCTTGGACAATTCCAGGGATTCAGGGGCATCCACACCTGCTCTGGGCAACCTGGGCCAGGGCCTCCACAGCACAAATTCCAGAGACTTTTTAAAAAAAACCCCTCCTTTTCTTCCAAAAGCAGGCTGTGGAATCCACTATTTTCTGCTTCATTTTACAAATCGTGCCACTGATCTACTGTTTGCCTGCAGCCAGAGTTAAAATGTCTGGAAAATAAATGTCAATAATCTGGATTAAAAACCCCAGTGCAAACAATGCACTTGGATTTTCCCAACTTCATCACATCTCTGACCTCTCCACTGCCTGAAGTTCCCCCTCCCTGACACTTTTATATGTATTTTATATAATGTGCAACCTCTGTTTATACTCTGAGAAGCATTTTGGAGAAGAAAACAATGTTAAAAGTATTCATTGATAATGAATGAATTATTCATTATCAATAATTACTCATTATTCATCCACCTAAGATGAGCCACCACCTATTTCTAGGTTTAAAAAGACACCATCCCTCCAGTTGATCAAGGTATGGAAGTTATTTCTCACTGAAAATGAAGCTGAAACCCTCCTTAAAACACTAACATCCATATTTCCTGCCTGTTTGATCCACCCAGTTGCACCTGCCTATTTATTTATAAATAATAAGTAAATATTATTTATAAATAATAAGTAAATATTAT
>NW_021940851.1:820628-827160 GCF_001715985.3 Manacus vitellinus
GATGCATCACGACCTCAACTACTGAAATTAAAACCCCCCAAAACCTTTCCCTTACAAACTTGGGGTGTAGAATAAATTCCTGCCAATCCTTCCCTCGTGTTCACACCTGGGACCTGCAGCTCTTTTTTTACCACTGCAGGGAATTTTCATCTTCCCTGACCTTAAAAATCCCAGGTCAGCTCAAAAAACGTGGGTCAAACTGCAGTAACTCACCTCAGGCTCCCCATAAAACCTGGGAGGGACACACAGAATTTTAGGACAAGGTTCCTCTGACCTACTTTAAACAGCAAGAGATGAGTCACAAACCAAAAAAAAATAAAAATAAAAAAAATAAGCCCCCTTATTCCTCTCCCTGTCTAAAAAGAATTCAAGGTGAAGCTGTCAGCACTGAAGCCCTGTCAAGTTAAATAAAGGTTCACCTCTCTGAAATGACAAAATAAAATCTTTGCAGATCTACAAACTGCCCCATTTAGTTGAACATTCAGATTAAAGTCACTTGGTTCCTCTGGGTTTTTTTTCCCTGGTTCTGGAAGCCACCATGAAACATCATTTAGAGCTGTAGAAGCAACAGAGAAACTGTGAAAAACAACTTTTAGTTGTTTTCTCTGAGTAGAACCAGAAAATCATCGTGGTTGGAAAAGACTTTTAGGGTCATCAACAGATGTTGGATCTTTTCAGCAGCAGCAAAAGCTCCAAGGCCACCTGGAGGGATCCAGAGTGGATCCAGAGCAGCTCCCTCTGCTCTTTTGACCTCATCTTTAAGGAGCAAGAGCCTGTGTTGCTTCCTCCAGACCTTGGATTAACTGAAGGATAATTCCATGGAGCTTCTGATATGTAGAAATAACAGAGAGGTGCTGTGTGTGTCTCACTAGTGTCCACAGGAGGAAAAGCCTCCCAAAATATTGCACCCTCGTGGGCAAGAACATCTTCCACGCCGCTCTGGAAGGAGGGGAAGAACTTCTGGAACTCAACTTACTCCTTCTCTTTTGTCCTTCCCTCTCTCAGCACCTTCACACGTGCTTAATGCCCGTTATCCCTGCACATCCTGACACCCAGGATCCTTAATATAACACAATAATTACATTTTTACCATTTTTACTGCTGATCTCCTCTCTCCTGCCCAGCCTCTCTCCCTGCTCGTTCACCTTCACTGCAGGAAAAAATTAGGCTTTTATGTTAAAAACACCTCCCCCAGCACTGACAAAACCCACCAATATTTATGTTTTAGGATGTAAGAGACCAAGTAATCACAAGAGTTAAGGGAACAGTTGCTGACATCTTATTTCAGCCTTTTGGCAACTCACTCCCCTGCCACATCATCCTCATTTTCAGATAACACACAGACACAGATGAACACTGGGGATGATTTGCTCTACCCATTCTTAAGCTCCTAAAAAGATTAAGTCCATAAAATACCACAGCAGATGGACTGATGGATCAGTTAAAAGCTTTTTCCCTTGGTTCCTACTATGCTGCTCCATGTATTTGGCAATTCTTGCACCTGAATAAGAGTTTGAGACAGGTGTTAAGCAGTTCAGTGTGCTCATCTAGGCCAAGATCAGAGATCAAAGCCTACCCCTCACTCTCATTATTTCATATTTTCCCTTTTGAGAAAAGCATTTTGAAGGCTTCTGGCTCTTGACTCAACAGGAATCATGATGAAATAGTGAAGGTAGAAATGTGCAACTCCTGCTCCAGAGTAACTCCTGGGTAACTCCTGCTTCAGCTTCTCACCTCTCTGAAGAGGGAAAAACATGGTTGCTCTTAAAAAAACCCCTCCATTTGGCAAATGTTACCCCAGTTTTGGATTTTAGCCGAGTTTTTGATGCTCTCACAGTGTCCTGGATAACCTGCCCAGCACAGAGGTGGACAAATCCATCCCACTTTGGCTGAACAAATGGCTCAAAGGGTTGCAGTCAATGGGGTGACATCAAGTTGGTGGCTGGTCACCAGTGGGGCTCCCCAGGGCTCAGGGGTTTAGGGCCAGTGTGTTTTAATGTTTTTATAAATTATCTGGATGAAGGAATTGGTGATAATATTAAATTCCTGATGATACTAAACTAGCAGCAGCCACTGACTCCCTGGAGGGTAGAGAGGTCCTGCAGAGAGATCTGGACAGATCAGAGAGCTGAGCAATCACCAACTGTGTGTGATTTCATAAGAGCACATGTTGGATTATCCACCTGGGATGGGCTAAACACACAAATTGGGGGATGACAGGCTGGAAAGCAGCACCAGGGAAGAGGATCTGGGGGTTTGGGTTGATGGCAAGTTGAAATAGAGCCAGCAGTGCCCTGGCAGCCAGGAGGGACAACCATGTCCTGGTCGAGGGAGAGGATTGTCCTGCTCTGCTCTGGGGGCACTTTTGGGACATCAAATTATTGGTGTGCTGAGGGGAGGGTGACCAAGATGGTGAAAAGTCTCAGGGACAAGATTAAAAGGGGCTGAGGGCACTTGGCTGGTGCAGCTGGAGCAGAGGAGCCCCAGGGCAGAGCTCAGCGGGGGCTGCAGCTCCTCCCGAGGGGCAGCTCCGACCTCTGGGAGCAGGGACAGGAGCCAGGGAAGGGCTGGAGCTGGGACAGGGCAGGCTCAGGGGGGATCTCAGGACAAGGTTCTTCCCCCAGAGGGTGGTGGGCACTGCCCAGGCTCCCCAGGGCAGTGGGCACGGCCCCAAGGCTGCCAGAGCTCCAGGAGGGTTTGGATGACACTGAGTGATGTGGTTGAGTTTCGTGTTGTCCTGCAGGGAGCAGAGACTTGGACTTGATGCACTTATGGTCCCTTCCAACCTGAGCTATTCCATGGCTCCATGAATTCTATGGATTCTCCTTCCCCTTGAAAACCCTGCAGAATTAAGGGTTAGCAAAGACAGCAGGGGCTGTGAGGCTCCATCAGGGAACAACAGATGTTTCCTCCCGAGTTCTGCAGGAGTTGCCTCCTCCCACCCCTATTTCCTCAAGGACTGTAACTACTCACCCCACATACACTGAGGAGGAGTTTTATATCAAGAGAGACCAAAAGGGACACAAAAAACATGCACCTTGTTTCTTGGGCAGGAGGAAAGGACACACATCCCAAGTGTTTTCCAATAAAGCCTTTTCCTTTCTTTCTGCCCGTCTCTCTCACTCCATGGTCACACTAAAGACATCACCTAATCAATTATTCCCTCAAATCCAAGGGAAGGGCATGGTCAGGGAAATGGGATCATTAAATACAAGCTTTGAGTCAGAAAAAACACTCTAAAACTTGTGACCTGTTTCATATAAAAGCTTTTCAGTTGCTCTGAAGTGAGTAACCAGCACCCTGAGGTTTCTTGGATGCAAAAATTAAATTCTCTGGACAAAGGGAAAAAACCACCATTTGAAGGAAAGCTCTGTTGGTTTCACCAGAATTTCTCACATTTATATAAAATATACTGCTTCCAATACCCTTTCTTTATAAACTTATATTTTTCTGGAGTGAATTTTTAATTTTGCAAAGCATTAGAAGTCACAGAAAAGTTAAGAACAATACAAATATAATAAAAAAATACAAAAAATTATTCCTGTACCTTGTTGAGTTTGCCAAGGGAAGATATCAGATCTGCCCATTCACTGGATGATTCAAAGTTTCTCAGAGCTTTCTCAATTGCTGAAGAATAATTCCTGTATCTGTAATCCCCCAGCAAATCCTGCTCTTCTGGATCCATCTTCGGTTCTCATAGCAAGGTGGAACCTCCTGGTGAACTAAAACATGCAAAGAGTCACAAAAATAACCCACATTTTCAGCTCTGGCAAACTCAAAAGTACTGTAAGATAACAATAAATATGCAGAAGCCCTGGCAGAGCACAATAAACAGGTCAGCAGAGCAAGTTGAAACACAAAGTTAAGAGTCATGCCCAGGGAATTATTTTTAACTCCCCAGTGCCTCTTTTGGAAGCTTTGCAGTCACATTTTCCTACTCATGAACAGTGTTTTTCCCCTCCCCTGCACGTGGATGTCCCACAAAAACAAAGGGAAGGATGACAAAGTCTCCCCCACTGAAGGAGGAGAAGGAAATAGTTTTCATAACTCGTTATCTGTGCTGAGCTTTGCAAGGTCAGCATGGAATGGGAAACATTCCATCTCAAAATGCAGCTTTCCAGAGGAATCCTGCTCAAGGGCCTCTCAGCAGAAGGAGCTCTCAGGGCTCTGCATCTCAACTTGGCAGGAGCAGATGCTCCAGTACCAGACCAAGGTGTGGTGCCAAAAAAGCTCAGCCACGCATTTTAGTCTTCCTTATTTCGACAAAAAAAGCATCCTCACGTTTTTAGGAAGGAAAAATAAGTTGTTCAGATCTCATTTTCTCATATTTTGCAAGGTATTTAGGTTAAAAATCCAACATACACCTTGGTTTAGAACAGTGGGAAACGAGCACAGTTGGATTTTCTGTACTGAAAAATAATTCCTTCACTCCTTTGTTACCTCTGACACCAGTTCTCCTGATAGAATATATAAAAATATTCTTCTGGAAGATTCTAAATATGCTTAGGTTTAGGAACAGCAGGTTTAGGTCAATCCCTGCTACATCACTGATGGAGAAGAGAAAGCACAGCTCAAAACCAAAATATTTAATGTTTCTGAAAGACATCTGCGTTCACTTCCCTGTGGTTAGAACACAAAAATACACCTATATTCTTTTAGAGCAGGTCTCCATTAACTGCAACACACAACAATAACTAAATCAATAAAGGAGTTTTGGCAGGAAACTCTCAGAAAAATGCCTGATGAATCCCCAAAAGAGAAAGGATTTTAAATGCACCTTTGCACTCCCCTGAGGAGGATTCAGCCACTGCCAGTACAACCACCCTGTGCCATCCAAACTAGATCCACCTCCAGGGAAAAAAAAATAAATATCACACAGTGTCATCAGGGCCAGATTTGGTTGGTTGGGTTGATTTGTTTGTTTGGCTACAGTGAGGGTTTAATTTTTGTTTTTCCCAGGATGTTTGCAGGGCTTCTCGCAGCAGAGAGAGTGAAAACCCCACTGCCCTGCAGGGTAAACCATTTATCTGGGATACAGCTCTTCTTGCTCCAACAAGGATTTAAAAGAAAAAAAAAAGCCAATTCTCCCATAAAACCCAACAAAGTGGAAAATACAAAGTGGAAAATTGCAAGATACTGTCAGCAAAAATCAGGAGTAATCTGATATTAAACACTGCCAGGGCAAGAAATGGAACCCTGTTTCCCTCATCTCATCCAAGTACCTTAATCACTGGATTGTGTTCATACTCTTTAGATCAAAGCATGAGCTAGGAAGTTATTCCAGCAGCTCCCTGCCAAGTCAGGGCTGCTGGCACTTCCTTCAACAGGAGATTTGTCTGGATCCCCTGGAATGGGGCAGCAGTTCTGCTGACAGGACACATCAGATCTGGAAATGCTGTAAAACCACTCAGAGAATGGGAATCGACCCAATTATCAGCAGAATATAAGAGGTTCTAAATATCCTATAAAAATCATGTCCCAGAGCATTTTTTGGAGCATTAAAACCTGGTGTGTTTATCACAGAGTGGTTTGGGTGGGAAGATCATCCAGTTCCACCCCCTTCCCATATCCCAGGTTGCTCCAAGCCCTGTCCAACGAGGCCTTGGACACTTCCAGGGATGGAATTTCTCTGGGCAACCTGTGCCAGGGCCTCATCACCCTCACAGGGAAGGATTTCTTCCTAATTTCTAATCTAAATCCGTTCTCTCCCGGTTTAAAGCCATTTAAGTAAAATCTAATTCGTTTCTGAGGGTAAAAGAGAATGTATTACCCAAAAGAAAAAAAACCCCAACTAACAAAACTTCATTTAAGGGGGAAAAAAAAAAAGTGTCATTCAGTTCTTAAGACACTGTATTTGGATTTTGCAGTGAAAGGACAGGTAAATGGTGTATTCCCAAGCAGAAAAGCAGGGATGGATGGAATGCTTTGGCGTGGATTGATGGCCATGCACCTCAGCTGCCAGATGTCAGCGAGGTTTGACAGAATCCAGTAATCTAAACATGGCCAACAGATCGTGTTTGGGCTCGGACACAAAGGCAGGAAGATTAAAAAAAATATAAACAGTTAAAAAAAAGCCAAACAAAAGCCACTTGCCGGCGACCTTCAGGCACACCTCCCAAATCCTGGGTCACAAACTTCCTTAGTGAATCCTGATGTTAATAGTTTCTCATCAGCTTCCAGCACTGATGGTAAAAACACGACAAGTTCCACCTCAATACGAGGAAGAACTTCTTTCCACGGAGCAGGGCAGAGCCCTGGAACAGGTTATCCAGGGAGAATCGCGGAATATCCTGAGCTGGGAGGGACCCCCCGGGATCACCCAAGGGTGCCCAGGACACCCCAAGAATCCCCCCCTGTCCCTGGGAGCGTTGTCCAAACGCTGCTGGAGCTCTGGCAGCCTCGGGGCCGTGCCCAGTGCCCTGAGGAGCCTGGCAGGGCGTGGATTCTCCCACTCTGGAGACATTCCCGACCCACCCGTGTTCCTGTGTCACCTGCCCCAGGTGACCCTGCCCGGGGGGGGGTCGGACTGGGC
>NW_021940851.1:829690-830848 GCF_001715985.3 Manacus vitellinus
CCAGAGAAGCTGTGGCTGCCCCTGGATCCCTGGAAGTGTCCAAGGCCAGGTTGGACAGGGCTTGGAGCGACCTGGGCTGGTGGAAGGTGTCCCTGCCCATGGCAGGGGGTGGCACTGGATGGGCTTTAAGGTCTCTTCCAACCCAAACCATTCTGGGATTCTCCCTCAGAAAGTCCCAGGGCCCTGGCACAGTGTTTATACCCAGCTGATGTGGCAGCAGGCACAGCTTCCACCCCCAAAAAGCCTGGCTGTGTCCTGCAAGAGCTGTGGCATTCCCAAGGAACTGCCTCCCCTGAGCTCCCACAACTGTGAATCCAACTCCTTCACTGTCCCATGTCACCACAGCTCCAGCATTTCCAGGCATTTCCTCTGGCTAACAAATTCCAAAGTAAAACTGGGGAGTGACATGCCCCCAAAAGAGAAGCAGTAAATCACAGGTGGAAGTTTCCTCCAGCACAACAGACCAGAATTATTCCAGCCCTTTCCTAACCCTTAAACTGGACACAAGAACCACTCTGCAAGAGCCAGAATCTGAGAGCAACAAAACACTTCAGACACAACAGGCACGGGAGAGAAGCAGGGAGGGAGCTAAAAACCCCCAAGTAAATAGATAATTAATAATTTTTGGTTGGACAATGCAGGCCCTGTGCAGAGACCCAGCCTGGCCCTGGCTCTGCTCTCAGCAAACAGCCCTTCCCTGGCACTCTGCCCTGTGCTGTCCCAGCTCTCTTCCCAGGACACATTCCCACTGCCAGTGTCAGCAGGCAATGTGTGCAGCTTCTTCCTGATTGATCTTGGGAACAGCCAGTGTGTTCTGCCTTGTTTCCACCTCCAGCAGCTGAGGTTGGATCCACCCACACAGCTGATTCTCCATCCTGGAATACCACAGCACAGCTGCAAAGGTTGGGAGAACATCTGTCCTCTGTCCTGCTTCCTATTCATTCCACAAAAAAATGTATTCTAATCAATATTAGCATGAGAAATGACATTGCTGGCAGTGACAATCCAGCCAAAACCTTCCACTTTGTGTCCTCATCCTGACACAGAATAGGTGGGTTTAACAAACAGCAAACACTGTGAAAGAGCTTAATTTCAAATACATGAAATCATCATGGAATGGTTTGGGCTGGAAGGGACATTAAAGCTCATCCAGTGCCA
>NW_021940851.1:831358-836035 GCF_001715985.3 Manacus vitellinus
GTGGATACTTAAGAAACTTAATTTGTATTTAACACTGGAGATACTATTTACACAACAGACTGTGGATCTTTCAGTCAAAAACTTTGCACAGGGATTTTGTAAGTGTTGCCCTTAAACCAAAGGCCTGTGAGATTTTTTTTCTTTTTTTTTTGTTCCCAGAGAATAGATTTCCATGGGAACTTTTGGAGCAGCACTCGACCTTGTCTTCAAGGAGCTCTGGGCCATGACTCACTTGGCAATTCCTCACAAAAACAATGGCTCCTGGATCCTTAAAAGACCAACTCCTAATCACACTTTGTTCTGTGCTGATAAGCAATTCATAAACCCACACATATTATTTATCTCCAATGTCCTTCACTCCTGCTCCAGTGCACTTAATTCAGCTTTTTAATAAAGAAACTTCTGGCTGTGCAAGAAACGAACTGAGGGAGAGTTTGATGTATCAGTTCTGTGGTTTATTTTCTCTTTCTGTAGTGCAGAAATCACACATTCCAGCCACAAACTTGGCTGCAGGAAATCAAAATGCATTTTCAAACTTCAGAAATTCTTAGTACCAGAAGAAGCCAGTTGGATGAACACAAATCAGTAAATAATTATTTCTTGACATTACTAATAAAAACAACTGATTACATGTTTCTATTAATGGTACATCCTCGCTATTTTTATTTTCCCCTAATTTAATTTTCTTCTGAAAGTAAGGAATGTCTCTACACAGCAGTGATTTTGTTCTGGTCTTATGAGTCTCCCCCCAAACTGGTCACCCTGAAACCCTAAAACAACTCACTGTCCTTAAGAAACAGCCTCAAGAAGCAGCTCTGGACCTCCCAAAGATCTGCTGTGCTCAGAAATAATAAGGCACCTACTTCCTCACCCCAGCTCCATGCCTCCTGTGGGAAAAGGGGCTGGCAGGGGAGTGGGAAAAGGGCTGGCAATGACATAATGAAGAGTAAAATCAGGTACACAAGGTCAGGCACCTTCCCATTCCCACTCTGCTCAGCTCACCAGGGGCGGACAGTTTTCTCACTCACAAACTGCCCATGAGGAGCATCAGCATCTGAAGGCAAAAGGGCCAAATAAACTGGGGTCTCAGCCCCTTCCTCGGGGGATTTGGTGGCCTGGGGACCTGCCATGTCTGTCCTCACCCAGCCAGGGCAGCAGGCATTGAGCAGGATGTGCTCCCCTTTCCTGTTTTGGTTTAACAGCCGGGCTTGGATCCTGGACAGGACGGTGACCCCGATTTTGGACACGCCATAGGCGGTGTTTGGCCAACCCTCTTTGTCGTGCACACCTTTCCTGGTGTCCTCCACGAATTTGTTCATGAGCTGCACCAACTCCTCCTCTGTGATGGTGTCACTGCGGAATTTCTGCTGCAGTTCTGGGCTGCAGCGGCCCAGGGCCGAGCAGCTCACCATGCTGGATACATTCACCACCCGGCCTGCAAAAGGCAAAAAAACCTGATTATTTTGACACTTCTTAAGCCCAGCACTGAGGTGGGGCTGCTCTACAGCTCAAATATTTCGTGTGGGCTATTTTGCAGAACTCTGGGAAGATCAGAGTTAACTCCACGTGTCACACATTTCTAGGAAATCCCGTTCCAGAGGTGATTTAATTAAACCCTCAACATCTGTTCCTGGATGTATTTCAGAACAGTTTGCACTTTATACTTGTCCTTCCCAGACTTCTAGCTCCAAAACAGCCCTTTTCTATGGCCCTGAGCAGATCAGCACCACAATACATGCATGTTGCCAGCAGGGAAAGATCCTGATTTAGTAAGTTTGGAATAAAGAAAGGTAGCAAGCAGCATCTCCCTGGAGTGCTCTGTTGTTTTTGCAGAACTCTGGGAAGATCAGAGTTAACTCCAAGTCACACACTTCTAGAAAAATCCCGTTCCAGAGGTAATTTAAGCTGTGCACCTGCAAAAGCTCTCTATCAAATGTCACATAAACCTCCAGGAAACAACCTCTTACAATCTGTAGGTATTTTCACAGTGCTAAGAATACCTGAAGATTTCCTAATCCCAGCCCAAAAACCTGCAGTGTTCATCTCCCAGCACTTCAGTACAGAGGAGTGAGTCAGTTAATCAATAAATCATTCATTGTCTCCAACATTATCTTGCAATGTTTTCCCTCTTTCTTGCTACTTCACAGCCATTCAGGTGATGAACATGGGGATTTAACCTTATAAGGCACAGAAATTAATCCTTTCTGTTAATGATTTTATTAACACACTCACCCTTCACCCTTAGTATAAGTTGTAATTTTGGCACTGTTTACTCTTTCCCTAGCTGGCCCCCAAAATTCATTTATTCTGTCTTCTCCTTCTCCACCAGGAACTAAAAATTCCCAAATTCTCTTTCATCTGCTTGACTTCTCTTAAAAACCTGGATGTGTTTAAATGTTAGTATAAACTGTAGTTCATTTATAGCAGCAAACACATCTCAGCACCACGTCAAACCCAACTGAAAGGCTGGTTTTAGGTACATCCCTATCCCAGTTCTGTCATCAAAATGTCCCTTCTGAAGCAAGAACAATTTATAGAGGCAAAGATCATGGACAGAACATGAGGAAGTTCTCTATGGCTTCACTTCAATCCACAACAAGAACGCAACCAGCTTGAAGGCAGATTTAAATATACACAGCAGAGACATTTTGGGGGTCAAGAAAGGCCCTTTTTGGGGTCAAGAAAGGCCCTTTTTGGGGTCAAGAAAGGCCATCTGTCCTTACCTACAGCACAGCCCCTCTTGCTATGGGGCAGTGTCTGACACTGGAGAGGATGTTCCCATTTAATAAGGGTCAAAATTCATACAAAACTATTTCTGTTTCACTTACCATAGGGCTTCATGAGAGGCAACAATTCTGTGCAAACATTCTTGGTTCCAAAAAAGTTTGTCTTCAGTGTGACCTCAGCTTGGACTGCAAATGGAGTCTTGTCCTGAACTTTTCATGGCAGGTGGGAAAGAGGAGAAAAAAAACCCCAACCAAAAATCAGAATTGTACTGGTTGAATAGAAGTTACCAACCCCCAAAAGTTTATCTTAGTTATTTTTTAAACTACCAAACCTCAAAAGTGTAGCTTATTTTTTTCCCCACTAATTAGAAAACGGGCATATGATCAATTAAAATCTATAAGAAAAGCAACATAATTGACATTAATGAGAAGACCTGGCTCTGCAATACTGTATTAATGAGTTAATTATGTTTTTCACCTCTTCTTAGCTGAAGGTTTTGGCTTTACCCCAAACTGGAGAGCCAGTTGTGTTCCCTCTGCAGGGTCATTTGCCACCCCCCAGGTTGTTTGGTCTTTCTGTCTTTTATACGGAAAAGCCATGGAAAAAACTGCTTTCCTGGGATGTGCTGCCCAACCTGCCCAGTGATCTGCCAGGACCTACCCACACCCAGGTTCTCAGCTGGGGCTTGAAGTCACCAACACTGTAGGATTTGGTGCAGCCTGAATACAGAAACTGCCAAAAAACCCCCAGCCACCCCCAAAACTGAGCAGTACTTGTGTCATAAATCACATAAATCACCCCCTGAAGTGACAGATCTGTGCTAACACGTGGGAAAGAGTGGGAATTAGCAGGCAGGAAAAGGAGCTGCCTGACCTATGGCAAAGAGTTATGGCAGTGGGAGAGCTAAAAACCTACACAACTCCAAACTTTTGCTTCCACACCCTCCCCTCCTTGGAGAGAGGAACTTCCTTACACTGCCAAACCCACTTGGATATACTGTAACATCCTACCCTTGCTTGATTTAACAGAATTTATAACTGTTCTCAGAGAGGCTCATCCAGAATAGGACCCGCAGCCCCACAAGCATTTCATCCAGGAACAGTTTTTGCTGGACAATCTGGGGTGCAGCACAAAACCAGAACGATAAAATTTAACAGCAAATCTAATCTTTGACAGACTGCACCAGCACAAGAAAGAAGGGAAAGCATAAATCCTGGGATGGCAGCAGGAATTTGGTGAGGCAAGAAGCAGGTTTGGGTAGAAACAATAACCTTGGGAGGAAGAATTAAAACAAAAATACGGGATCAGCATCACAGCAAGTTCTTACAGAGATGTTACACCCTCTAAGCTTTGTGTTAGATACACAGCAACAACCACAAGAGGCTCCTTTATCACATTTCTGAATTGTGGGACATACTGCTGAGTCAGAGTTGGTGTCAGCTTGAACAAAGTCTGGGCTAAACACCTGGAACTGATATTTTAACTGCTGCTGCAATGTTTTAATACCTCTCTATCCTGAGCACACCCTGAAGCTCAGAATTGTATTAAGAGTTGCCTCCCATTAAACTGATCAAACACAAGCAATTTTTCTATAAAGTAACGTGCAAAACATACAGTGAGTGGGTTTTAGAAGACCATCACTGCACTCCCACTCCATGAGAAGTTCCATCTTCAGAGGCAGGCGAGGTTTGATCCACACTCCCAGACAGGCCTCCTTAACCCACCCTGTGAGCAGAGGAGTCAGCACAAGGCTGGGCCTGAACAGCTCCCTGTCCTAACTGAGACAGGCAGAGAGACTAAAACCAACCAAAACCAACCAGAAAACAGGGTCACAGAACGGTCTTGATTGGAAAGGACCTTAATCATCCCCTGCCATGGGCAGGGACACCTTCCACCAGCCCAGGTTGCTCCAAGCCCTGTCCAACCTGGCCTTGGACACTTCCAGGGATC
>NW_021940851.1:836062-838508 GCF_001715985.3 Manacus vitellinus
CAGCCACAGCTTCTCTGGGCAACCTGGGCCAGGGCCTCCCCACCCTCACAAGGAAGGATGTCTTCCTAATATCCCATCTAACCCTGTCCTCTGTCACTTTGAAGCCATTCCCCCTTGTCCTGTCATTCCAGCCCTTGGAAATAGTCTCTCTCCACATTTCTTGGAGCTCCTTCAGGCCCTGCAAGGCCACAATCAGGTCACCCCAAAGCTTCTCTTCTCCAGGCTGAACAATCCCAGCTCTCCCAGCCTTTCCTCCCAGCAGAGCTGCTCCAGCCCTGGGATCCTCTTGGTTCCTGCTCTGGCCTCTCTCCTGCAGCTCCATGTCCTTGCTGGGCTGTTCCCAAGGGCTGGAGCAGCTCTGCAGGGGGGTCTCACCTGAGGGGGCAGAGGGGCACAATCCCCTCCCTAGAACAAGTAGTCATGCTTATGATTTGCTTTATCTATCATGATCTTGACTTGCTTTTATAAACACTTACAAGAAGAATGCACTTTTCCACCTTAAAACTGCTGTGGCTTCCTCACTTTCCCTGTGTTCCTGTCCACTAGGAGATGAAATGGTTGCACTCTTGCTCAGCACAGCAAGGTTTGGGTTAACTGGATTACAGGTAACTGAATAGCCTGAGAAAGTTAGAGATAACAGAAACCACCCAGGGCCAAAGTTTCTTTTTTATCAGCTGGATGCCTTGAGGAGGTAACACCCAGAACAAAGTATGAGGCTTGTGGAAGAGAGAAAACACAGATCCCCAAGGAACACTGGCTGATATTCACCCTCAGGACGGGCTCCCATGGCCCTGGTGAGGCTCCTGGGCATTGAGGCAATTATCCCAACTCCACTCACATGCACTGCCTGCCTCAAGTACTTCCATGCTCCCTGAGTGATGCAAACACAGCACTCCAGGGAAGGATGTTTACAGAATCACAGAATTGCTGAGGTTGGAAAAGACTTCCAAGGTCATCGATCCACCCTGTGCCCGATGCCCACCTCGTCTCCCAGCCCAGAGCACTGAGTGCCACAGCCAGGCCTTCCTTGGGCACCTCCAGGGCTGGGGACCCCACCACCTCCCTGGGCAGCCCCTGCCAAGGCCTGACCACCCTTTCCAGGAAGAAATGCACAGGCACAGGCAGCCCAAGAGATCCCAGAAGACCCACTTCACATTGTCCTCAAGATAGGAAGCCTGCCCAGCCAGAAGTGCAGCATGCCACTAGCATACAAATACCAGCTGCATCCACAATCCTCTCCACACAGCTTGGCAGCAGACAGGACTATCCCAGTCAGAGCCCCTCCTACCTTTGAAGGCGATGCCCGCGTTGTTCACCAGCACGTTCAGCCCTCCGTATTTCTCCTTCAGGAAGTCCCGGAGGGCTCTGATGCTCTGCAGGTCATCGATGTCCAGCTGGTGGAAGAGGGCCCGGAGCCCTTCCTGCTGGAGCTTGGCCACTGCCTCCTGCCCCCGGCCGGGGTCCCGGGCTGTCAGGTACACATCCCCCTGGAACTGCTTGCACAGGTCCCTCACGATGGCCAAGCCAATGCCTTTGTTGGACCCCGTCACCACAGCCACCGGCACGCTGGACATGGTCCTCCCCGGGTGTGTGCCCAGGTGACGGCAGCTGCCAACAGCAAAGAAACCTTCACTCAGATGGACAGTGTTGATGGAGAGGTACAGAGACACAAAGCAATGTCCAATTTATTATTTAAATCAGTTAACTTTTACACAGTTCAGTTTGTTCCGGGTACAAGCTCACAACAGGGTGATTGGATAGCTCAGTCTGTGCACGCCTCTCAGTTTATTGGACCTGGTTCTTTGTCCACGAGGCCCAAGATCATACTTGGCATGCAAAGCTCTTTCCATTCGAGATCTGCAGGTGTTTCATTATCTCCAGTTTCTCAAGGCTTTCTTACTATAAACATAATATGTTCTCAAACCTTATAATTATAAACACACGGCTAACAAGTATAAACGCTGCATATTTTCACACAGCTTATAAGTATAAACATTACACCGTTTGCCACTTCCAAAGTCATGGCAAGCAAGGCCTGCAGAATGCAGGAAAAGTTGTTCAGAGAAATCTCTCTGTTCCGGCCACAGGACAAAGGTGGATATTGAAAAGGAATTAAAGTCAGGGAATGGTTTAGGTAGGAAGGAACCTTAAAGATCATCTAATCCAACCCCCCACCATGGGCAGGGACACCTTCCACTAGACCAGGTTGCTCCAAGCCCCGTCCAACCTGGGCTTGAACAACACCAGGGGTGTGGAATCCTCAACTCTTCCAGCCAATTAGTGTTTTTTTTGTTTTTTCTTTAAAATACTATTTCAAATTCCAGCTTGAATTATGTGAAGCTACATTACTGACTCTAACTTCCTAAAGTAGCCTGAGGTGTCCACAGAGAAAACACACCCAGTGCTAAATGTTTCAAAGAAAACCCAGGCAGTGACTGGGCAAAAA
>NW_021940851.1:840293-846485 GCF_001715985.3 Manacus vitellinus
ATCTGTTGCTTGATATGAAGAAAAACAGAGGTCGGACAGGCCGGAAGAGAAGAAGAAAACACTCGCAGAGTTTTGTGGATGGAGGTACTATCCCTGAAAGTTAAACAATAAAATAAACCAATTGCTTTTCAAGGTATCTTTCTATGGTTTATATTTGCAAACACCTTTGTGTTTTTTTGCTCTCAGGCACGTGGTAGGATTGTTGGGATTGCCCTGGGCAGGGCCAGGAGTTGAACTCAATGGTCCTGATGTGTTCCTTCCAACTCAGGACGTTCTATGATTTGCAAAAACCTCTGTGTTTTGAAAATGATATTAATAAATGTTACATTTTTTTAATATGCAAATATTGTAGCATTAGTTTGCAGTCACCAGCACGGCATGGTGAGTACTGTGAGCTCTCTTTTCTGGCTCCTGACAAGTACTACATTATTCTTAAATTCCTTGAATATGCTGAATAACTCACACAATTCTGAGACCTCCCAGTAACCAGAGGCCCAAAATTTAGTTGGTTAGTTCTAGGGCAGCCTTTCTCGCTATTTTTTTATGCTTTAAAATGTCTTAAGATTTGCTTGTCTGACTATACAGTGAAATTTTTTTATTTCCTTTCTTTTCCAACAGGAAATTATAGCCTTTTATAGAATTAATTTTTTTTTAAATTTATTTTTAGTGAACTGCAGTCACAAGCTGGAGTACATTAAACTTAAGAAGTGGCTAAAAGGCAGAGGATTTGAAGACAGTACGTTAAGGCCAGCAGAGTTCAGGGGTAATGTTTTAATTCTTTTATTGATGGTACAAATTTCTGATTCTTCTGAGAACGGTAGATTCCTGATGTAAGTTTTTTTACACCTGGGTGGCATCAGGAAAAAAGCCAGTTACTGTTAGTCTTCTGAGGATTTTTGGCAAATGCACATGAATCTCAATTTAACAGAAACAAAAGTTGCACACCTATGCTGAATTCCTGGTAAAAGCTGAAATTTTAAGTGTTAGTAGCACAGTTTTAAAGAAGTGTTTCTGTGTTTCCAGCATTGGAACCTAACCTTGTTATCATTTGTTCATCTTTTTTTTTTTCCTCAAGCAAGTTCAGCAGATCTAGTGATACACATAAATTCTTTTAGAGCTGGGATTCACTTAGTAATGTTTACAGTAAAGGTATATACTTGTATTTTTTTCTCTTTAAGTAGGTTATGTTTCCAAATTTTTTGCAATATTAATAGAGAGTAGAAAGAATAGAATGAATCAGAGAAAAATATTGTGACTGGAAATTATAAAGTTCAGTTGAAACTCTGAAACCAAGAACTGCAGCTGGTGATGATAGATATGTTTGAAGAAAAAATTGAGAAAAACAAGTGGAATAATTGCTAGAACTGGGAGCAAAAGGAGTTGAGTAATGGCTAGAACTGAACAGCAAGTGCTGCAGGGGATGCAGGGAGAGGATCCTGAGAAATAAAGAGAGATGGAGAACAAAAAAATTAAATATATGTATGGAACAACCCATAACTGGCTTTTATGATTTGGAAGAGATAATGTCTATTCTTGTAGAACTTTTCCTTGCTGACCTGATCACAGATTCCTGATTTCACATGTATACATGTATTTATTTGTGCTTTTTGTTCCTGCCTCAGAGACAGGAAGAGGACTGATGGCAACAAAAGCTCTTCAGGTCAGTGATGTTTGTCCTACTGCAGCATCTCCTCAGGTTCTTTTGAGGTGGAATGAGTTTTTGCAAGAAGCAAAACTTAGAATTCCAGACAAGGAATTCTGTTGTGAATGTAATTTCTGGCCTCTGACCTTCACTTTGAAGCTTTTGTGTTGGTAGATTAATTAATAGGAACATCATTTCTCAGGCATTCCCAGCAGAAAAAGGGAATAATAGAAAAAAATTCCTTGCCCTGTGGATATTGGAACTCTGACTGAAAAAGCCTCTTGGAAAATAGGTTTGTTGGAGAGGTTTCCTAAGTGGTGTGAGGATAGTAAATGAAATAATGGTGAATCAGAGCCAGGATCTTTGGCAGAACAGGGAGCAAAGCAAGGGGTGGGAAGGAGATGCAGTGGCAAAGTCCAGTGCAGAGGACAGTGTGTGTTCTCATCCTGCTCAGGTGGAGACCTCAGAAGCCAGAGGTTTGCCCCAGTGCTGGGAGCCTGCAGTGGGTGCAGAGCACTGAATCCAACTGGGCTGGAACAAGGCAGGGAAAAATCAGGAGCTGAATGGGAAGAGCATTGCCTGGATCCATGTGCTCTCCCTGCAGCAATGGGCACACGTGGCTCCAGCCAGGCATGAAAGCTGATTTACCCCCAGCAGCCTGGCAAGCAAGGTCAGGGCAGACATGACCTAAAATATCCCTGCCACGTGCTGCTTGTTGGTGGAAATTCAGCTGTTTGTGAGACCTGATCTAGAATATATCTCAGTGCAAAGAAAGGGAGGGGCCAGGCACAGACTTTCTGTGAACAGTGATGGTTTGTACTGGCTGCAATTGTCCTCCTTCCCTGGGCTGGGACTCTTCAAACCCTCCCAGTTCCCGTGGGAGTATGAAATGAGTCACCTACACTTGACTTCTACTGTTCTTTGTGTGTGATTATTGTTTTTTCCCTTCCCTCAAAGGCAGGGGATCTCATTATTTCACTACCTGAGAAGTGTTTACTCACCACAAGCACTGTCCTTAGGAGCTGCCTGGGAGGATACATTAAGAAGTGAGTGAAAAGTGACACCTGATGGACAAGTTGACCTGAAGTGTGGGTTGTTCATTAGTAGATGAATCATCTGAAGTGGTGGGAGAGCTTTAAACTGCATTCCCTGAGTGGTAACTATTTCTTGTGGCCTTTCATGAGTGTGGAATGCTCAGATAGGAAAGGTTTGGGCTGAAAACATCCCCTTTTAGCTCAGCAGACTAAAGCACAGACTGGAACTTGGCCTGCCTCAGAGCCAGCTTGGACCTAAATGTCACTTAGGAATGATTTCTTGGGAATTTGTGAATAAGCTTCAATAGGAGAAGGAAGATAAAAAGGGGTTGCAGAGCAGTCACATGAACATGACCTTTTAGAAAATTCAGAACAAAGTCCTATGCTGGACATTGAGTCCTTGTATATCCTAAAAAACCCCACTCCACCCCCAAAAAAAAACCAACCCAAGGGGTGAACCTGAAGTTGTTATTCCAAACCAGCTTTTATTGCCCCCTTTGAAACCATCCAAAGGGCTTGGAGATGAACTACAAAGCAGTTTAAAATAGAAGCTTTTCATGACATCTAAAAGAACCCTTGGAGAGATAAAACACCCAATTCCCATCTCACCTCTGAGTATCTGCTGGGTTGGTATTTTTATTTTTCCTTTCTTTTCTGATAGCTGGAAGCCTCCTGTATCCCCTTTGATGGCACTGTGCACGTTTTTAATAGCAGAGAGACATGCTGGACAGAAATCCCCCTGGAAGCCATACCTGGATGTTCTCCCCAAGACTTACACTTGCCCTGGTTGTTGGGAACATGATGTAGTGACCCTTCTTCCAGAACCTTTAAGAAAGAAGGCTCAGGAGCAGAGAACAACCATCCACGAGCTGTATTTGTCTTCCAAGGCTTTTTTCTCTTCCCTGCAGCCTTTGTTTGCTGAGGACACAGGAACTATTTTTACCTACAGTGCTTTGGAGTGGGCTTGGTGCACTATTAATACCAGGACAATATACATGAAACATCCACAGAGGGAATGGTTTTCTCTGGAGCCAGATGTTTATGCACTGGCACCGTATTTAGATCTGCTAAACCACAGTCCAAATGTTCAGGTGAGAAACTAAAAATAGATCACTTGATTTCTTTATTTGCAAATGCACTGTCTCAATACAACAGGCATTTATGGGATGGATGAGGAGGGTGTGGAGGTCAGGGAAGGATCTCCCAGTGGGAAAGATGTCAGTTTGGGAGCATGTAAAGGGTGAGGACTCACGGGTCATAAATACACTGGAGTTTGTTCTTCAGCCCAAGGCAGTTGAATAAAGATAATTGTGGTAAAGATCAGCAGGAGCTGGAGTGACAGGACAAGGGGCAAAGGCTTCAAACTGCCAGAGGGCAGGGTTAGATGGGATATTGGGAAGGAATTGTTGGCTGTGAGGGTGGGGAGGGGCTGGGATAGAATTCCCAGAGAAGCTGAGGCTGCCCCTGGATCCCTGGAAGTGTCCAAGGCCAGGTTGGATGGGGCTTGGAGCAACCTGGGCTGGTGGAAGGTGTCCCTGCCCATGGCAGGGGGTGGCACTGGATGATCTCTGAGGTCCCTTCCAACCCAAACCATTCTGGGATTCTGGGATTCCACAATTCAAATTCAGTTCATGCAGCAACAGGGAGAGCCCCTGGGTGAGATTTGCACCCAGGGGAGCTTTTGGGAAGGGCCATTTGTAGACATAACCCTGCTCTGCTTCCCTAAAAGGCTCAGCTCCTGCCACAGATTCCAAGTTACACAGTCCCTGTGTTACTTCACCTCTCCCTGAAGCTTCTGAGCAGCCTTAGGGAAGTGTGGAGAGCAGTTCCACCTTCTGCCAGGGACTGAGAGCCAACACAGAGCTGGGACAACACAGGAAGGGCCAACTCTGCACAAAACCATCTTTATTTGTAGATTTGGAGCCTCTCTAATAAATCTGCACAGTGGGTGGCACATGCTGCAGGCCAGGGCTTTGATCTTAGTTCTTCACACTCATGGGCTGCCTTCTCAGACCTCTGAAACACTTTTCTTCCAGTGTTAGAGAAATGTTCACTACTTTTGGATCTTAATATTCGAGGTTTGGTTCCTTTTTTCACCCTGCCAAGAGCAAAACCTTTTCTCTTTTAACTCCACCTAGGTAAAGGCTGCATTTAATGAGCAGACAAGGAGCTATGAAATTTGGGCAAATTCCCAGTGCAAGAAATATGGAGAAGTTTTTATCTGCTATGGACCTCATGACAATCAGAGGCTACTCCTGGAATATGGATTTGTTGCCATGGATAACCCTCACAGCAGTGTTTATGTCTCATCAGGTTGGATTTATAAATTGTCACTGAAAGCACTTCCAAGTAGTGGAATAGGCTGTGATACCTCTGCATAGAAATTAAGGATTGGAGTTTTAAAATTGAAAATGCTCTTTGTGAACATTTTCTTTTACAAAGTTGTGATTCCTAGCAGAATCTATGTAGAAATTCCAACTGGATGTCTAAGGTTTTACCATTGACTTGAGGATTGAAGTCCTGATCCTCACAAACTGAAGTTGCTGAGGGTGGTTCAGAACTTCAGTTTGAGTCAGGATTTTTGCTTTAAGGACACAAAAAGCACTTTTGTTCTGTGAAATTTCACTAAATTGTAGCAGGTTTTTTTGTTTGTTTGTTCCTTTCAACCTTGAAAAATATGGTTGCAGTGTTATTTCAGAATTGATGATTGTGCTTTATTCTATGTGGCATTTCTTTAAATATCTAAAATGTATTTTTTATGCAGATACTCTCCTCAAATATCTTCCACCACTGGACAAGCAGAGAAAGGCAAAACTATCCATTCTAAAGGATCATGATTTCCTAGAGTAGGTATCTGGAGTTCTTTGTTTCCTGATGAGCTTTCTTTTCAGTATTTTCTGGGAGGCAAATTTTGCTTCTAGTATCAAAATCCTGCAAAAAATGATTATTTGGGTTGGTTTTTTTTTTAACAAACTAATATGCTTGTGAGAGGATGTGGAAGTTGTAAACACCAGTATCAAAGCTTGAGATCTCCCCTTGTCAGGAAGAAAACTGTCACACTGTAAAAGCTCACTTATACTTTGTTATCACTTTGGACTTTTTAGAAACCTGACCTTTGGCTGGGATGGACCATCTTGGAGACTCCTCACAGCCCTCAAGTTGTTAAGCCTTGGAGCAGATGAACTGTAAGTTTTAGCACTCAGAGTGTTTAGTCCTTGTGCCATTTTCTTCTGTTTCACAGAATCACCAGGGTTGGGAGAGACCTCCAGGATCATCCAGTGCCACCCTCACCCAGCACCACCAGGATCACCCCCAATCCATGTCCCCAAGGGCCATATCCAGACACCTCTGGGACACTCCCAGACACAGGGACTCCACCACCTCCCTGGGACACTTATTCCAAGGCCTGACCACTCCTGCAGGGAAAAATTGTTTCTGATCTCCAATCTGAGCCTGCCCTGGGGCAGTTTGAGGCCATTTCCTCTCCTCCTTTCCCTTGGGACATGGCAGCAGAGC
>NW_021940851.1:855654-857177 GCF_001715985.3 Manacus vitellinus
TCAGGTCCTGGAAGGATGACAGTGGAGAAGAGGGCAGAGGGAAAGGGTTGGGAGAGGAAACCAAAGTCCTTTCTGGAGCTGGAAGATCATTTCTTGCAGCTTTTGGGCCAACTTACTTTCAGATTTGCCTAAAACTGTGGTTGGAACCCCTACCAGCCACGAGATTTTTACACTCCAGTCAGTCCCAGTGGGTTTAGGTTGGATATCAGGAAATATTTCACAGGAAGGGATGTAAAACACTGGAATGGGCTGCCCAGGGAAGTGTTGGAGTCCCCATCCCTGGAAGTGTTGGATGTGGCACTTGGGGCCGTGGTTTAATGGTGAACGTGGTTGTGCTGGTTGATGGTTGGACTTGATGAGCTTAATAAAGGTGTTTTCCAACAGCAATGATTCTGAAGCGCTTCCTGGGATGAGATGACTCTAGATTTGGGAATGCTGTACCAATGTCACTGCAGGGAATTCTTACCAGCTTCCCTAAAGTTCCTTCTGTGCCACTGACTTTGTCTGCAGGGCTGAGCCCTGACCCTGTGACTGTTTGACCTCTTGCTTTCCTTCAATAAAACCCTTTTAATTCCTCACACCAGATGTGGTTCCAACTTTACAATTTTATAACGAGAGTTAAAGAAGATAAGGATGTTTGGTTGGTTTATTTTCCTTTTTTTTTCTTTTTTCCCCCCCCCTGGAGATGGTTATTTTAAGAACAGCTCCCGTACGACGTGTCCTGCGAGGTGAATACGAGTCTGACAGGAGTTTATTTGCTTCGAGGTTCAACTGCAGGCCCCACATTTCTACCAGGTGGTTTGAATGCAGGCTCTGCTCCTGGAACTCCCACACACCCTCCAGGGAGTGCAGGAAGAGGGTCTGGCAGTGCAGGAAAGCAGGCAGAGCACAGCAATTTATATATTTATATATTTATACCTAGTCAGCAAAAGCTTAACTTCTTTTTTGACTCAAACCCAAACTATGTGCCAGACAGGGCATCCTAAACTGAGGTGGCTGAGGAAGTAGCAGTGCTGGGAGTGCTCTCCAGCTCTCTGACAGGACACTAAATCAGGATTTCCAAGAGTGAAAATCCTCCCTCTTAGTGTCTTGTTTAGTCAGAGCCCCTTTGAGCTGCTTTGCTGTAGTGATTTGTCTCTCTGTGAGTCTGAGAAGGGATTTACTTGGGATTTTAGTATGGAAATCGTGCTTTATTTCCCTCTTTGCATCAATTCCCTTTCAGACTGGATCTGCAAAGCTCAGAAGCAGGAGGAATAAATCCCATCTTCTGCCCAGTAGTGATACAAACCTGGTCTAGACCACGGCAGGGAATTAAAATCTCTTCCAAAAATGTGACTCAAAAGGGACATGGAGGGGCTGGAGCGTGTCCAGGGAAGGGAACAGAGCTGGGGAAGGGGCTGGAGAACATGTCCTGTGAGGAGCAGCTGAGGGAGCTGGGGGGGTTTATCTGGAGAAGAGGAGGCTCAGGGGGGACCTCATTGCTCTCCCCAACTCCCTGACAGGAGGGGGCAGGGAGGGGGGTC
>NW_021940851.1:857924-858942 GCF_001715985.3 Manacus vitellinus
CTCGGGGTATAGAGCCTCTCCCTGCCTAGACAGTAAAGAAAGCCCCTTTAAAAGTGCCCCCCTTGGGCAGAATTCGAAGTGTTTGGTGGACTCAGCAAATCTGGGACTTGAGTGGTGGAGGTGATGAACTCCAGGGCAGAGGGAAATTGTCCCAGCAGAACTTTATGGGTTTCTTTAGACAATCACAGGAACAGGTTGCCCAGAGAAACTGTGGCTGCCCCTGCATCCCTGGAAGTGTCCAAGGCCAGGTTAGATGGGGCTTGGAGCAACCTGGAATAGTGGAAGGTGTCCCTGCCCATGGCAGGGGGTGGCACTGGATGAGCTTTAAGGTCCCTTCCAACCCAAACCATTCTGGGATTCTGTGAATGAAAAGAGAAAATTACATTTTCATCTCATTCCCCTGGATGTTCTAGTGGATACCTGTAATTCCAGAACTCAGGAAAGCTCTGCAGTGAGGTGTGTTGGGGGGAAAAGCAAAGATAATTAATCCCAAGCTAATTGTGTGTAACTAATGCAATCTCTGTGCTGTCCACTAGATGATGCAGCTGCACTGCAGAGAAATAAGGAGTTACAGTATATCCACATCCAGTTAGAACCCCATTTATATTTTTTAACCCTGGATTATATTTTTCATAGTAAAAAGTATTGTCTTCAATGACACACAACGATTGGATTTTGATAAATAGCTGAAAATTCCATTTTCTTTCTGCTGGTTTCAAGTGAAACTTGGAGCTTTCTAGTCTTTCATCTTCTCTCAGTTTTATTGTATTTTAACTTGGTTGGAGTTGCTCCTCTCTCAGCTTGAATCATGTCATTCCTCCTTGAGCCTGTCACTCAAGACAGAATTATTAGTCCAAATTTTGCTGCTTTGGGCTGGATGATCTTGATGATTCTGTGAACTTTAATGGTTTAGTTACTGAGGTTGCAGTGGAGAAATTCTCTGTTCATGTGTTTTATTTCTTCAGAATTAGGAGCCAGATGAATCTTTTGCACAGATCCCTCTCAATAATGTCCTTTG
>NW_021940851.1:860858-862979 GCF_001715985.3 Manacus vitellinus
GGAGGCCGTTCCCTCTCCTCCTGTCCCTTGTTCCCTGGGAGAAGAGGCCCCATCCCTGGAAGTGTCCAAGGCCAGGCTGGATGGGGCTTGGAGCAACTGGAAGGTGTCCCTGCCCATGGCAGGGGGTGGAACGAGATCTTTAAGGTCCCTTCCAACCCAAACCAGTCTGGAATTCTGTCATTTAATGAATGTGTGCCAGGCAATGGATCTGCCCTGGGCACAGACTGCCATGTCACCTCTACACTCTTGCCCACCTGGGCCTTATAAATAAAGGCAAATATGCCCGAAAAAGCCACCACGTTCACACTCCTGGGGTTTGTCCTGGTTTATTCCTCCCTGAGAATAATCAGGAAGCCTGAAGGAGGAGACCTTCCCTGAAGTCTGAAGGAATATCCTGCTGAAGTTTTGAGCTGTAGCACCAAAAGTAGGTGGAACCTCATAGCACAGCCTTGATTAATTTTTACTAACACATTTCTTGAAATTCTCATGATAATAACCTGATGGGTTAAACATTCCTAATTTCAAAATAAAGTGGTTTTGCCAAAGTAAACATGCAGAGAACTGGGAAACAAAGAAACTCCAGCCCGTTGCAAAATGAACCAGCATGAAAAATGTCCTTGTTGTCCCCATGTTCTCTGGAGTGTCCCCCCCCTGCTCTCCCCACTGCTTCAGGATGAAAGTAAGGTTTGAATGGGAGTCAGAAACACAACACAACTGCTGAATGTCAGGCAGGGGGGAAATGGGAGTGTTACTGGGGTAATTCAGAAAACAGCTGCTGCAGTGTTGGGTTAGTTAGAAAAAGATGCTGCTCCCCTTGGGAGGAAGAGACAAATTTCTGGTAACTTGGTGTCCTGGGGGCAACAGGCAACAGGGCTGTGAGGCTGTGAGAGCCCAGACAGGCAGGAGATGTCACAATACAAGGACCTGGAGCAAATCCTCTTGACAGTCGAGGTGGTAAATGTAGAGCTAAATGGATCACAACCCTCTGTTTGAAAGGAGGGAAGGTCAAAAGAGTACTAAGAGTAAGTTATTTAAATCACTCTTTAAATACCTCTTCCAGTCCTAGAGCTTGAGCTGGTTTTACCTGTCTCAAAGCTCTCCATGACTAATAAATGCTGTGAAAATATGGAATATGCTGGTTGTTACTGGTTGCAGGCTGCAGCTGATACATAAATCAAGCTCTGCTGACAGAAAGCTCCACTGTCCACCCACTCTGCCCTCTGACCACTTCAATATTAGGGACTCATCCCCTCCATTAGTGCACTCATGTTAAGAAGAATGATGTGGAACGGGGCGGGGGGGTCCCAGCAACTCCTTTGTTTATAACCAGGAACCATCTGAGTTCTTAAAACCACCCGAAACCCCAGCTCCTGTCAAACAAACCTCCCCTCCGCGCTCGCATTTGTCCCCGGCAGGAAGCTCAGACCCAGAACTCACAGTCACTCCAGAAAGGGGGGGGGGAAAAAAACCCAGAACCCTTTCATCACGTTGGGGTTTTCTTCGCTGTTTTGTTTCACTTAAGACATCACTCAGGAGCAAATGGGGTTTGTCAGGAGCAATTGGCGAGCGCCGGGGGCGGTTTTTTTTTCCGGGGCCGGCTGGGGATGGAAAGTGTCTCAGAGCGGGTTTCGTCTCGCGCCGAAAAGAAAATATGGCATTTGATCTTTTTGTGATTCTTGCAGACATGATGTATGTCTGCATTCCTCGGCCCGAGGAATTCTTGGTGTTCGGGTTTCGCTGCCTTTAAGTGACAGGAAGCAGCGCTTCACCCTTATTTTTGCAGTATTGTCTGAGAATTAACCACAACATGATGGTAATGTACATTTTTTTTTTTTTAAGCTTCACAGGGGTTTGCTTTTATTAGCCATTTCTTGTGGTTTCGCTTGTTGGCGCGTTTGAGATCCTCCCAATGATAACTCTGGCTATTGTGTTTCATCTGTGCTTGGATTCAAACACAAATTTCTTCTGGAGTCTTCTTGCTAAACTGTGGCCCCCTCAAAGATTCCCTTCCAAGAAATCAGCTTTGCCCCGATGCAGGTTGTGCAAATGTGTCGTTGCTCTTGTCACCTCTGCCCCTCAGCTTTTTGGTCATCGAGACAAAGGACAGATAATTTTACATTA
>NW_021940851.1:863188-864213 GCF_001715985.3 Manacus vitellinus
CCTCCCCAGCCTCACAGCCAAGAATTCCTTCCCAATATCCCATCTAACCCTACTCTCTGTCAGTGGGAAACCATTCCCCCATTCCTGTCACTCCATCCCTTGTCCAAAGTCCCTCTCTTGGAGCCCCTTTAGGCCCTTGAATGGGTTTTAAGGTCTCCCTGGAGCCTTCTCCTCTCCAGGCTTTGGGGCATCTTCCTAATGCCTTCCTAGTGCCACGTAAAACTCAATACCAGGGAGTGAACAGTAACTCCCAGAGCCCCTGACAGCCCCCAAAACTGCTTAAAACCACCACTGTGGGCTCCTCAGCATTTCAAAACCTCCTGCCACATCTGCCATCATGAGGTTGGCCAGAGCAGGACAAGATGACATGAAGAAAAGTTGTTAATTTTTGGTGGTGTCCCCGGGTGTCACCTCCGGGCACCTCTAGGATATTTCCAGACACAGGGACTCCACCACCTCCCTGGGACACTTATTCCAAGGCCTGACCACTCCTGCAGGGAAAAATTGTTTCTAATCTCTGATCTGAACCTGCCCTGGTGCAGTTTGAAGCCATTTTCTCTCCTCCTTTCCCTTGGGACACGGCAGGAGAGCCCAACTCCCACCTCACCAGATCTGGCAGATCCAGACCCTTGGGAATGGGGGGGTTGTTCCTTTTGCTGCCTGTGGAATAACTCGGTGCAACAACACACACAGTGCAGAATTCAATAAGAAAAAACACCATTTTTTTGGGGGGCTTGAGCTATTCAGCCACATCTGCTGTGACTCTGTTGATTGTCACTTTTCCACAGTTCCCAAATTAATGCCACATCAGAGATCCCCGAGCCAACAGCACAATTAGTCAACAAAGCCGTGTGGGATCAGGAGCAAAATGAGAGACAAACTGTGATGAGTCTCTTCTATCCCCAAAAGCTTTGTGGGCCTTGTTTAATTATCATCCCCAAGCAGTTGCTGTTGTCTTCTTGTAAATCTTGTGTGCGAGTGTTCAGGAGTGTTTTGCTTTATTTTTGTCACCAATCAGCAGAACA
>NW_021940851.1:865373-866178 GCF_001715985.3 Manacus vitellinus
ATGGGATATTTAATTTGGGAATTTCACTGGCTGCAGGGTACTGGTGTCACCTTGTGATGGCTGGATTGTGGTGTGTGAAAATACTGCTTCAGTGCTCAGCTGCAGTCAAAAATGAATGAACAGAGCATTTTTTGTCCCATGTATAATTCATACCTCCTTTTAGACAGGAATAAGATAGCGTAGCATTATACAATATAATGCAATAATATAAATAATATAACACACTCTGCTTTGGGCATCACTTCTTGAATCCAGCAAAAGTAAGACAAGCAGAACCAGCAGAAGTAAAGAGGGGAGCAGAGACTGAAACGATCCCTTCAGGAAATAAGTTTAACCATAGTAATTTTCCTGAGTTTGGGAAAATGGACAAACGGGGTAGGAAAGGGTCATGATGGGTGACTATAAAATCCTGAATAGCATGGGGAAGGCAGATAGGGAAGGATTAAATATTCTTTCTCAAAGCACAAGCAGCAGGGGGTGCCTGGTGGGACCATAAAGCACAAAACAAAAGGGAAAAGCTTTTCACAGTCATGCGTAGTCGGTTTGTTGAGCTCATTCCCTCAAGATTGTCCTGGAGGCCAAAAGGAGAAATGGTTTCCAAGAGGGTCGAGACAAGGACAGAGCCAATGGTCTGGATGCAAACTGGAACAAGACCATCATGTTTGTTCTCTGTCTTGTGCTTTTCCCTGGAGGATCTGTCCTGGCTGCTGGAGGTTGGGAGGAGTTATCTCAGCTCCCACAAGGAATTGCCATTTCTTCCTATGTTGTTCTATTCAGAAGCTGCCAGATGGTTGCCTCACCCATG
>NW_021940851.1:867605-869113 GCF_001715985.3 Manacus vitellinus
AGCCCAGGTTGTTCCAAGCCCCGTCCACCCTGGCCTGGGACACTTCCAGGGATGGGGAGTCCACAACTTCTCTGGGCAACCTAATTAAAAACTTCAGGAAGAGAATTGTTTTCTTCTTGATTTTGAGAAGCCTTCCAGCAATTTTTTTTAGCCCTCAGAGTTCAGCACAAAAGAATCTCAACCCCTGAATGATCCCAGAATCACCAAGGCTGGCAGAGACCTCCAGGATCATCCAGTGCCACCCTCACCCAGCACCACCAGGATCACCCCTAATCCATGTCCCCAAGGGCCACATCCAGACACCTCTGGGACACTCCCAGACACAGGGACTCCACCACCTGCCTGGACAACTTATTCCAATGCATTTTGGGGGGGAATAAAAGCAGTTTCAACCCCTGTTGTGGTGCAGAGATTACTCTGTTGAGCGTTCAGCAGTGGGGTGTGAACCACAGCATTAAACTGTTTGCTTTCATAAAATATACATGGTGCAGGAGGGGTCACAGCAGATATTTGCTTATCTTTCAGCTTGTTTGAAGACCAAACCACAGCCATGTTGGGCTAAAACAACTGAGGTTAGATAGTGCTGTTAACTCCTCTCCCAGCTCACCACGAAAACCTCAGTGCTGATACACTTGTGCAGAGTGTACAGACCAGCAGAGGAATGAAAAAGAGCAGTGAGTGATGTCAGGGAGCTGCAAACCTGGGCTGGAACACAGTGAAAGTGGTGCCACAGACTTTCCAAGCGTGGCCACGCTCCCAGGGGGATGTATCTCCTTGGAAAAACACACCAGCTGGGGTTTTTCAAAGGTGTGCCCAAAGAAAATGAACGTGTGTCAAGGGCCTGGTTGCCTCAGGCAACTTTGGGAGTCCAAAGCCGAGGTGATATCATGGCTGATTCTTCCAACTTACCTACAGAGCCAAGGAAATGTCTTAAAGACAAGAGTTTTACAGCTTTTCCCCTGTAATTATATTTTTTTATGATGCTTCTGACTGATTTATAGAGAACTTTATCAAGGAAACGAGACGTGGGATATGTGTTGTGACAGCTCCTGCAGGCTTACCTGCTCTGCTCCAGGATGCCAGTCAGTTCCCAGATACTGGAAATATTAATGATTTCATGGAGTTGTAGAATGGAGGTGTGGACTCCTCATCCCTGGAAGTGTCCCAGGCCAGGTTGGACAGGGCTTGGAGCAATCTGGGCTAGTGGAAGGTGTCCCTGCCCATGGCAGGGGGTGGGACTGGATGAGCTTTAAGGTCCCTTCCAGTTGGAACCATTCTTTGATTCCAGGATTCTGTGATTCTATCTAAAAAGCTTATTAATACCTATATGGGTAACTCCTGCAGTTTATGCAATGGACATGGAAAAAGTGTATCCAAAGAAGGGCAATGGAGCTGGGGAAGGGGCTGGAGAAGATGTCCTGTGAGGAGCAGCTGAGGGAGCTGGGGGGGTTTATCTGGAGAAGAGGAGGCTCAGGGGGGACCTCATTGCTCTCCCCAACTCCCTGACA
>NW_021940851.1:869267-876543 GCF_001715985.3 Manacus vitellinus
GTGGAGTCCCTGTGTCTGGGAGTGCTCCAGAGGTGTCTGGATGTGGCCCTTGGGGACATGGATTAGGGGTGACTGTGGTGGTGCTGGGTGAGGGTGGCACTGGATGACCCTGAAGGTCTCTTCCAAAGCTGATAATTCTGGGATTCCTAATGTCTGCAAGGGCTCTGTTGCCATTTCCTGAGGAGTTTGTTCTTTCTGTGAGGAGAAGATACTGCTTTTTTGGAGTAGCACGGACCTTGGGACCTCAAAACAGGAACTTCTTTGAGCTGAGCCGAAAAAAATTCAAACCCTAACTAACTCCTGAAGCAGTAGCAACCAGTCATGTGGCCCACCCAGTGGTTAATGCCCCCAGAGCACCCCTCTGAACACGAGTGCCTGGATGAGGATAAGCCACTCTGGCAAGCGGCCTCTTCCCGTGCCGAGGTTTCCATCCGTCTCCACTCGCTCCGGAGGGATGTGGGCAGCACTCCTCCTGAATATTTGAAGATAACAGCACACTTCTGCTCTGAGGAGCAAAGAACTCCTCGATGACAAGATCTGTGATGACATCTCGTGGTTTCCTGCAGCGAGGGGCTGCACGTGCCCTGTGCTGCACAGGGAAGAGCTGATGGAGAGCTCACCGGGTGTGACATCCCCACGGCCTCCTCCTTCCCAGTGTATCCCAGTGCATCCCAGTGCATCCCCAGGCAGGGAATCTGACCAGGACCACACCTGCTGTGGTGTTGAGCAGAGGTTGCAAAGGGGCAGCGAGGTTTTTGTCTGGACAGGAGACGCTGACCTGGATGAGAGAGCAGGTCTCTGGTTCATCAGAATGAGGGTTAATGTTGTGTTTACAAGCGAGATTGTCCTGGAAAAATCACACATGATCACAGAATCATCAAGGCTGAAGAGACCTTCAAGATCATCCAGTGCCACCCTCACCCAGCACCACCAGAATCACCCCTAAGCCACGTCCCCCAGGGCCACATCCAGAGGCTGAGGAGATGCAGAAGATCATTTTTACAGACTCCAGGAGAATTATTTGTGGGGTAGGAGTGAGTGAGTCGAGTTCTAAAAACCTGACCCAAACAAAACTCGAGCAGAGCAGCAGCAGCTCTGCTCCTTAACCCTTAACCCTGCCACTTGTTTGCCCCATGAGCTGCTTGAGGTAATTCTTTATCATGTTTTGTGTTGCAGCAGGTACAGAAAATTCGGATGACGCAAAAGGGAGGGTGTGTTTGTCTTGGAAAGAGCTGAGGTAAATACCACGTTTAACATCACAGTGAAAATAGACTAAAAAAAAAAGGGTGCACGGCCCTTTTAAGTGAAGAGCACTGTTGCCAAAATATGGCTGGGAACTCCCTGAAAGGTTGGAGTGAGGTGTGAGTTGGGCTCTTCTGTCATGTCCCAAGGGAAAGGATGAAAGGAAATGGCCTGAAGTTGTGACAGAGGAGGTTCAGATCAGATACTGGGAAAAATGTTTTCCCTGAAGGAGTGGTCAGGCCTTGGAATCAGTGTCCCAGGGAGGTGGTGGAGTCCCTGTGTCTGGGTGTGTTCCAGAGGTGTCTGGATGTGTCCCCTGGGGCCATGGATTAGGGGTGATCGTGGTGGTGCTGGGTGAGGGTGGCACTGGATGATCCTGGAGGTCTCTCCCAACCTCGATGATTCTGGGATTTTGGGATCCCCAACCCACTTCTGAGGATTTCAAACCTGGGCACACGAAAGGGTGCAAGGGAGGGGAGTCTCCTTTGGGGTTGGGATTCACACTCTCGCTCTGGAACCCCCGAGGCTGAAGGCAGAGGGAGAAACCAGCCAGGTTTACCCTCCCTTAGTCGGGAAGGACTTGTGGCAGCTCAGGAACAAAAGCAGGGAGCACAAAAGCCAGACCTGCTCTGCAAACCCGGCACAGGTGGCTGGAAATAATACTGGGCAAATACCCCCAGTCCCTGCTGAAAGTCCCTTTGTAGGAACATTTGCTGTGGGTGGTTCACACAGCTTGGCAAACAACCTGCCCTGGGACAAAAGAAAAAAGGCTTCCCAGGAGCCACTGGGCACGAAGGAACCTCCCGGATAAAGTTATCGCCGGGACTTTTCCTGCCCTTGTGACCTTTAACTCCCTTCTCCATTTCCATCTCCTGCTTGAGGGACTTCAGCCTTCAAAGGTGAGGAAGTTTTTGGCCAGCAGACCCCTTGGAAACCCCTCAATGTGATTCCCCTTGTCCCCCAAAGTGCATTTTGAGAGGGAAGAAGAGTCCAGTTGACCAGGTGTCTGCTGAGCTCCCTGATTCTTCCCCAGGGATGTGGCTAAACTTTTAATATTTTAATGTTTCATATCTCAATTTCCCTCTGTAAAAACTGGAAAACTCCTCTGTGTTATCCCCTGAGGAGTGTAGAATTACCCATAGACAGATAGATATGCACTGTGGATGCATATTTCTATAGGTAGGTAGGTTTTATTCAAACAGGGAATTCACATTTTTGAAAAAAAAAATTAAAATTAAAAAAAATTAATATTTAATGACATGGTCTGTTGGGTGGTCCGGGGAAAGATTTCTGTAATGAGAAAATCTGGCCTTCAGACCCTCCAGGGATGGGTGGGTGAAGAGAGGGAATTCCTTCCTTAGAGAAGGAATTACCTGTTGCAGTTTTCAATAAAAGTGGGGCCACGGCCTATTTTTTAGATCATTGTTTCTTTCCCTGTTCAAGGTCAGCCTTGAGTGACCAGGTCTGGGGTTTTCCTGTGGGCCTGTCCAATGTATGAAACACCTGAAAATGTTTAATTCTTTGAATCATAGAAGGGTTTGGGTTGGAAGGGACCTTAAAGCTCATCTTGTTCCACCCCCTGCCACGGGACACCTTCCACTAGCCCAGGTTGCTCCAAGCCCTGTCCAACCTGGCCTGGGACACTCCCAGACACAGGGACTCCACCACCTCCCTGGGACACTTATTCCAAGCCCTGACCACTCCTGCAGGGAAAACATTTTTCCTAACCTCCCATCTGAACCTCCCTGATTCCTTGGCCTCTTTAGGACAAACAAAACGCGGGAAAACGATCTGAAATTCTTTTTAGTAAGGACACAACAGATGTTTCAGAACATTTCAAGATGCCAAACATCTCATCCTGCCCTTTGAAGGTGCCATCCTTGCTCTGGGTGCCTCCTGCTCCCAGCAGCACCACGCAGGGGTATTCCCACAGGATGTTCTTGCCTTTGCAATAACTTTATTACTCATCTGCCAACCAGCCAGAGCTCTGTGCTCACAGATGTGAAAAGCAAGGGGGTTTTAATAGGATAAATACAGCTCCTCTGGGGATAATTCCATCCCTGTCGGCTCAAGCAGAGAGATGCTCTTGCTCCTGTTTTTAGGGGAAGGAAAACAGGCTCCTCAGGCCTTTTCCCCCAAAGCACTTGGGACCACAGGGCTCTTCTCCTCTAACTGATTAATATTTAAAGGTTCTTTTGAGAACATAATCACAGAAGCAAAAGCAGAGCTCCAAACACTGTGGATCTCACTTCTGTGAAGTTTCCCTCTTGACTCCAGTCTGGGATAAGCCCCAAGAACTTCAGGATCTCCACGGGGTCCCAGGAAGATGTTGACCACCCCTGCACTCCTTAGTGGAATAAAACCCCACCAACAGAGCAAGAAACAGTTCTCCCTCCACAGAATTGTGATTTTTTCCCCCCCTAATTTAATTACTAATAATACACTGTATAGCTTTAATTTATTCATTAATTAGAGCTCAGGAATTTGTACTTAGCATTGATATTTATATCAGTTAGGAAAGCCCTAGAACCTGATAGTTTATCTTTCTCTTGCAGCATTATACTTCTGGGACTGCTGGAAATGCTCACCCTGATAAACCTTCTCCATAAAAGAAACCTCCCAGCAGCTCTCAGGTGGGGAGCAGTGGGATTTTTGAGACACCTGCTGGTGGATGGTCCCTTTTCTTTGGAGGTCAGCTGGGCATGGGCTTTGCTGCCCCATCAGCTTTTCCTAGAAAATCACATGCTGATCATTGTGAAGAAGTTTTTCTATGGAAATCATTACCTGATCTCACCATTTGGAAATAAAAAGAGATAATTTTTTTCCTGAAGAAAAGGAGGCTCAGGGGGGACCTTCTGGCTCTGCAACCCCCTGACAGGAGGGGAGAGCCGGGGGGGTCGGACTCTGCTGCCAGGGAACAAGGGACAGGAGGAGAGGGAACGGCCTCCAGCTGTGCCAGGGGAGGCTCAGGTTGGACAGGAGGAGGAATATCTTCACCCCTGAAAGGATTTGCCTGTGAAAAGGGATATTAGAGCTCTCCTGGAGCACCTGGAGAGGGAAGAACACACAGGAAAAGAGCAGGACTTTATCAAAGGATGATGTTGATATTGGGAGAAATGGAATTATATTGGCCACAGGTGGATTTAGGTTGGAAACCATGGAAGATTTCCCAGCCTTCTGAGGCCTGAGGCTGTGGCACAGAATTCCAGGAGGAGCAGGAGGGTGACCAGGTGTGGGAAGGTTTAATTTGAAGAGGCTCAGGGGGGACCTTCTGGCTCTGCAACCCCCTGACAGGAGGGGGGAGCCGGGGGGGGTCGGGCTCTGCTGCCAGGGAACAAGGGACAGGAGGAGAGGGAACGGCCTCCAGCTGTGCCAGGGGAGGCTCAGGTTGGACAGGAGGAGGAATTTCCTGCTGGAAAGGGTGGTGAGGCCTTGGCAGGGGCTGCCCAGGGAGGTTTGGAGTGCCCAGCCCTGGAGGTGTCCCAGGAAGGCCTGGCCGTGGCACTCAGTGCTCTGGGCTGGGGGACAAGGTGGGCATGGGGCACAGGGGGGACTGGATAGCCTTGGAGACCTTTTCCAAGCTCAGTGAGCCTGTGAATTCTGCAAATTCTGTTTTTCTGATGCTTTTGCCCCTGTTGGCTGACCCCCAGCAGCCCCCCCGTGCCAAGGGGGCCGTGTTTGCCGTGGTCACTCCGAAGCCGTCGCAACAAACCCGGAGCCACTCGTTGCCCCAGCAGAGGAAACCAGAGCCCAGCTCTGCAGTCCCCACTGTCCCTCCTCCCTGACCCCACTCCAAAGCTTGGCTGTAGGTGGGGTTTGTGCCACTGCTTTGTTCCCAAAGTCCTCTTTGAGCCCTATTTGCCCAGCTGGTGTCAGCTCAGGGCTCTGTTTGGATTGCTCCGGAGAAAGATTTGCCTGAAAGGTTTGCATATTCCAAGAAACCACAATGATTAAGTACACACGAAAGAAAGCCTTATGATGAATAATCAGGACATAATCAATGATACCCTTTCTGCATTATAAATGATGACGCTTATACTCAACAGCTTTTAGGCAGAGCGTGGGTGTGACAGCTTGAAAAACAGTGTAGAGCATGACATGAGACCTGTCAGCTCTTAAATGAGGTAATTAATGACCTGCTAAGCATGCAGATTTTAAATGTCAGTTAATTTTTTTTTTTTTTGAAGCATCTCAAGAGTAAAAAAAAATTATTTGCAATTTATCATTTTATTAGTAAAAAACTCCGGGTAAGAGCGCTGTGAGAAGTAAGAGTGTTATGACAAAAATGCTTTGTGCTTTCAGCAGTAAAATATAAAATCAAACCTCCCTCTGAGGTTCCTCTCACTCAACATCCTCTTCAGTGTATCACTTTAGAGGTCGACAGCTTTATTTTATGTAAAGAGGCACTGCCTGGATTTTCGGACGCTGTCCTCGAAGCCAGAACCAGCTGCTTAAAACTGAGGCTCAGAAGAAAAGCAGGAACGAATTTCTTCTGCCAGATGTCGGTTCTTAATCCTGCCAGGTCTGAATTGTTGTGTGACCCCCTCCTTCCAGGATTTGTCTGGTGTGGGGAAAAGCACAGGTTTCAGTTTTAAGGGAAGTTTTTAAGCCTAATTCTTAATCTGAATTGGTGTGACCCCCTCCTTCCAGGATTTGTGTGGTGTGGGGAAAAGCACAGGTTTCAGTTTTAAGGGAGGTTTTTAAGCCCTGGGTTTTCAGCTGGTTGATGAGTCTCTGGGAGCTGAGACTGTGGCTCCCCAACCATTGCAGCTCTGTAATATTTTTAGCGTTTTATTTTTGGGAAAGAATGGATACCACATGAAAAATGAAAAGATTTCTTCTCCACATAAAAAAAAGCCCACCTTTAAATATCCTCTTCTACTTCATGGATTAAAGAGGGGTTTTAACAAGACTCCACATGGTGGGAGGCTACAGGGTTGTACCCACGGAGCGGGACCTGCTCATCCCAGACACACTCAGTTTGTCAACTCAAGCTTCCACCTGTTGGAAGCCAAGAAACCCTGGTGGAATCCCTCGACTGTGGCCAGGAAATTCTTCACACAGAAGGTGAGGAGGCCCTGGCCCAGGTTGCCCAGAGAAGCTGTGGCTGCCCCTGGATCCCTGGAAGTGCCCAAGGCCAGGTTGGATAAACTTGGAGCAACCTGGGTTGGTGGAAGGTGTCCCTGCCCATGGACTGGGTGATCCTTAAGGTCCCTTCCAGCCCAAACCATTCCATGATTTGATCTCTGATGGTTGAACACTTGGAATACTTCCAAATCAGAGTTAATGTGCCACTGGCAGAGTGTGCAGAGCCTCCCTGCATTGTCACCCTCAAACAACGCCGTGAGTTTGTGTTCTGGTACAGTAAATCTTCCCTTTTAATATGGGTTTGCATCCTGAATGTTTAAAACAAACAAGGCACTGAAAAGGTGGATTTTAATCTCTCTAACGACACCCAAAATACAGGGTGAAGCTCTGGAGATTATGATTTAACAAAGATTATTTCCTAAGTGCTGATTTAAGGTTGTGTTTACCCTCTGCATGCACAGTGAGATCTCGTTCGGGTGCTTTAAGAAATGAAAGAACGTGTTTGGAACTCTTTGTGCCAAGAATTGTAACCACTGAAAACTAATTTTAATCCTGGCTTAAAATCCAAAATGTCCAATTTTCTTTAGATGTGAGTCTTGTATTTTTCATGTTACCAGTAACAGCAGCTCTGCCAACTCATTATAATAAGATTTTAATGAAAATTAACATCCAAATCTTGCAAGGCTCAATGGGTATTTTTTTTTCTCAGGGAAGAAGAAAGGATGCAGGTCTTCTTCAGCCTTCTTCCCAGGGCAGAACTGCCCTGATCCATCAGAACATTGTTCCAGTGGATGCCTCCAACTCCAAGCTTTTATTACCAGCATGGAACTCAGTTTATTGGTTTGAGCTGCACAGAAGAAAAAAGAATCAGCAGTAAAACAAACCACAAAAAATAGGAAGCATTGGTGTCATAGAAGAGATTTGATTTCATTTGGTGAATATTTTT
>NW_021940851.1:877831-878674 GCF_001715985.3 Manacus vitellinus
CAGCCACAGCTTCTCTGGGAATTCTATCCCAGCCCCTCTCCACTCTCACAGCCAACAATTCCTTCCCAACATCCCATCTAACCCTGCTCTCTGGCAGCTTAAAACAATTTTCCCTACCTGACTAACTTTGCCTCCTGACTGAGCTCCAGCTCTTTGCTACAACACCCAGAGTGATATTTTCTGAAAAATAATTCTCCTTTTCAGACTTTGGGAAGCAACTTGGGCCCCACCAGGTGTTTCCAGCTTGAAATCAATGTCTTATGTCTTTGGATCAAGCGAGAGAAGCATCTTTGCAACAGATTCAAGACTTTTCTGACAGTGCTGGCATTAAAAACTCACTCTCTCAGCTTTTCCTCTGCATTTTGCTGCCCCAGCTTCTGTTTGGTGCTTCCTTCCTTCTTTGTCAGCTTCTTTGGTGCTTCTTCTGATTTTTATTTATTTATTTATTTTAAATTCCAAGCAAAAGAGCAGAAGGAAAGCCAAATCCATTGATCAGCAGCCTAAGTTCTCTTTTTTTTTCCATCTTGAAACCAAATGCCTTTAAGCCAGATGGTTTGTCCTCAGGCCCATCTCTCCCCATGCTTTGATCACCAGTGGGTGTTCTCACTCTTTTAGTCACCTGGTTCCATAAAAGAGCTTGATATTTTCCTTGCTCACCTCTGCATCCAACCTGGCCATTGATTACACTTATCACTGATTTAATCTGTGACACCATTTTTGGCACCTCCTGGATTTGTATCAGAGTAAAATTTCTCTGGCTCCCGTTGCTGTTTTTCAGGTGCAAATTGTTGATTGAGCCATTTCATAGCCCTGTTTCCCACACCCCAAATCCTGAGCCCGTTT
>NW_021940851.1:878978-879966 GCF_001715985.3 Manacus vitellinus
AGTCCCTCTCCAGCTCTCCTGGAGCCCCTTTAGGCACTTGAAGAGGCTCTCAGGTCTCTCTAGAACCTTCTCTTCTCCAGGCTGAACCCCCCCAGCTCTCCCAGCCTGGCTCCATGGCAGAGTTGCTCCAGCCCTGGGACCAGCTCAGTGGCCTCCTCCGGACTCCTTCCAACAGCTCCATGTCTTCCTTGGATGTTGGAGCCCCCAGGCCTGCAGTTCCTGTGTGAGAGCCCCCCTGTTGCACCATCAGCACTGGTGAACATCCCAGTTGATCCCCACCCCTGGAGAAGGCTGTGCCACCACCCTCTGCTGTGCCCAGGGAGATTCCATCCCCGGAGCGGCTCCGGGAGAAGGTCGGTCCTGGCGGTGCAGCGTGGATTGAAACGTTCATTTCCTGCTGTTCTGGTGAGCTATGACTGAAATCTGGGACAAATATTGGTTAAAATTAAGAGGGTGTTCTAGAACAATTCAGTTTGCCAGAATTATTCCACCCCCTGGAAGCAGGAATAACCCCGGTGTGGAAAACAACTGGAAGACGAGGCCTCTCTCCTCTGAGGATGACAGCTGAGTTTACATTTTTATGACATCTTTTAAGGCTGCTAAACTGCTGCCTAATCCTTACCTGAGGGCTAAAAGCCTTTCAGGAGCACAAACACGTGGAATATCAAACGGGAGAGCTCCGTGCTGCCCTCCCCAAAACTCCTCACACGAGCAAACGTGACAGAAGCGCGGTCAGGGATAACCAAACCCTCCATCAAAGGCATCAGCTGCTCTCCCGTGCTCCAAACCTGACTTCTGAAGGCTTTGAAAGAGCAAAAACCAGCACATGTGGATGAGGCAGGGCTTGGGAATATCCTCAAGTTATCAAGACAGCATCTGTCTGGGAAAATTTGAGAGTTTTCACCTTCCTGCCCTCCCAGAATTGTAATAACTGGCTCATTTTTTTCCTTTTTTAAGTGGCTGGATTATAGTATTTAGTGGCAGATGT
>NW_021940851.1:883206-925415 GCF_001715985.3 Manacus vitellinus
CCATGGTCACTCCACCGAGCAAAGCAGTTTTCCCCCATTGCCCAAAACCTGAATTCTGGTTTTTTAACACTTCAGATTTCTGTGGAAAATGCCATTTTCCCTGCAGAAACAAGGATTTGGGCAAAGAGCCCTTGTTTCTTCAGCCCTGGAGGAGCTGTGGGCACGACTTTCCCAAGGGATTCCTCTCCTTTCCCTCAGGCTGGTGGGGAATTTTCCCTCCTGAGATCTTTCTCCTCGGTGGCTTCCCAAGTAAAACAACAATATTCCCACCATGTGGCTGCTTCCCCGTGCTGCTGGATAAAAGCAGTTGTCATTAAACACATGTAAACGAGATACACACATCAGTGTCTTTAATTGCTGCTATGAAAAAGGGATTTTGCAGGAATATCCCAGTCATTTGGCAGGATTTGGGAGAAGGGGTGATGGTCACATAAGGAAAATGGGCTGGTGATCACCTTTCATCTGAGTATTCTTTAGGAAAAGCAAAAGGAGGGATCACTTTTCCCTACCTTGGAGTCACCAGACACCTGTAGGGATAATATCCAGCCACTCCCTGGAAAAATGTGCTCCTTAAACCTTAGTCCAAGCTCAGGGTCTTAATCAATGTTTAAGCAAAGCTTAATCTCCACTTTGGTAACTCCCATAACGTTGAATTTATGTATGAAAACCAGTTTTCTTTTAACTTCCTAGGCCTTTCCTTGGAATATTTTCCCATATTGACAGTTTGTATCCAAGTGCCAAGTCTTGGAATCAGCGGAGAACTTCAGTGGATAATAATTAATCAGCAGAGCTGATTGATTTCACCCCAATTGTAAAATTTTTTTGCACCCCAAATGTCAAATCCTTCACCTCAAATTCAATTTCAACACGGAGATAAAGATACAAGAATTTTGGGGAAAACGACAGAACAATTTAAAAAAAAATCAGTGAAGGGGAAGCAGAGCGTTTATGGAAGTAATTTTGGATTAATTATAGAAACAAAGACTTACCAGTTCAAACACCCACATCCTTTGCTGAAATGTTCTTGAATGTTTTGGGTCAAAACCAGGGATATTTTTAATAATATGTGTATTCCCTGTGGGTGGAAATCCTCCAGCCAGACTTGGCTGTCTCAGGGCCCAGGGCTTAATCTAAGCCAGCAGCTCAACCTCTCTGCTTCCAGGATTTATCCCATCCCGGGAGAGATGAGTTAGACCAGGAGGATGAATCCACCTGGGCACCTGCAGAGCCCAGATGGCTTTTTTTCCAGGGAATTCAAGGGAAAAGATGAGAGGAAATGGCCTTAAATTGTACCAGAGAAGGTTCAGATCAGAAATTAGAAACAATTTTTCCCTGCAGGAGTGTTCAGGCCTTGGAATAAGTGTCCCAGGGAGGTGGTGGAGTCCCTGTGTCTGGGAGTATTCCAGAGGTGTCTGGATTTGTCCCTTGGGGACATGGATTGGGGGTGATCCTGGTGGTGCTGGGATGATCCCAAAGGTCTCTTCCAACCTTGATGATTCCATGAACTCGGAAAAAACTGGACGAGAGAAGAACCCAGAGGAAACCTTGAGAAGAAGCAGAAAACACCCAGAACAAATGGGAAAACTTGGAGTGAAACACATTTTTCCAGTTAAATGGTACCTGCCTGATGAAAAGCAGGTTCTCTAATTTTTTCTCAAGCCCAGCTGTTGTCAGCAGGAGCTTTGTGAATTGGGGTATCTGAACCTTTTAATTTATCACTGCTCTTTACCTTAGAAATATCATTTGTCTCTTCTCTCCTGCACCAGAAAGGTATTTATTTGAATCCCTCAGAAAGGCAGGAAAAAGCTGAAACCACACTCTTTGTCTTTTCTTTTTCTTTTCCTTTTTCTTTTTCTTTTTCTTTTTCTTTTTCTTTTTCTTTTTCTTTTTCTTTTTCTTTTTCTTTTTCTTTTTCTTTTTCTTTTTCTTTTTCTTTTTTTTTAATCCACAATGTACCAAAGTGCTAAAGACCAGGAGACAAGGAAAAAATTACGTATTATAGGGCTGGTAATTCCAACATCCATAGGAATGGTGATCCCAATATCCAAAATCCTGTATAATTTCCTTTCCAGGATTTGATAATTCACAGTCACATTGCTCTCCTTTATGATCTGTGAGTAAATGTGCTTTGGATCCCTTCTGGAAATCTCACCCTCTCTTTCATAATCCAGTCCAGACCACGTTCAGCCCTAAAAAAAAAAAGTACTTTTCTCCAGGATTTAATCTGGGGACAACTTTTTCTCTACCATTGCTGTGAAAAAGAAAAACAATATTGACCAGAATTTGTTTTTAGCCTGTGGGCAACTGGGGCTTCTGGTGTTTATTTAAGAGGCAACAAATTACCAGATAATCTGCTAAAGGTAGAACCCACCAAGTACAAACAACTGGAAAAGAGTTGACTGTGAAGTTGTTTTTTTTTCTAGTGAGCAAATTAAGCAACATTTTCTTGTTTCATTTCCCCCCAGCCAACAAAGAGCCTAAAAAATTTGGAGGTTATTGTGTGGTTTTTATAGTTCTTATGCACTGTGAGGGTGGGACTGGGTGATCCTGGAGGTCTCTCCCAACCTTGGTGATTCTGGGATTCTGTTTCTTACAGTCCAGCTGACAATTGGTTGTCTGCTCTTCCCAAAATTCCCTTCCCAAAATTCCCTTCCCAAAATTGCTGCCTGCAACATCATTTCTTGGCTGCCTTACTCTGACTTGATTTTACACACCCACCTCTGCAAAGTCCCTTTTCCAAACATGCCCTGCATGGCTCTGTGGCCCTGACACCCACATTTATTAATTTATTTTTTTCAATTTCAAGAAAGAGAAGAGGAAAAAAAATAATAATAAAAAAAGAAAACTTCCACTTGTAATTAAATTTTGCATGTGTGGAGGGACTGGGTGATTCTGAAAGTCTCTCCCAACCTTAGTGATTCTGGGATTCTGTTTCCTACAATCCAGTTGACAATTGGTTGTCTGCTCTTCCCAAAATTCCCTTCCCAAAATTGCTGCCTGCAACATTATTCCTTGGCTGTCTGACTCTGACTCAATTTTACACACCCACCTCTGCAAAGTCCCTTTTCCAAACGGGCCCTGCGTGGCTCTGTGGCCCTGACACCCACATTTATTAATTTATTTTTTTCAATTTCAAGAAAGAGAAGAGGAAAAAAAATAATAATAATAATAAAAAAAAGAAAAACTTCCACTTGTAATTAAATTTTGCCATGTGTGGAGGGCAGCCTGCAGATTCAAATGTGTTAAGTATCCACAGAGTTAACAACATGTCACTTGGTGAGAGAATTTTCATAATTAATGAACTGGTTCAATTTGCTCTGCAGCTTGACTTTGATTAATACATTTTTGAGTGTTCCCACTGGGACTCTGTCCAGTTTGTTTAGTAAGCTCTTATGTCTATATCCAGTTCATGTGTATGGATCAAAGTGTTGGCACCAAATCCTGGCAATGTTCAGCTTTGGTACAGCCATTCTGACTCCACTTAACAAGGAGATAGCAATATATCTTAAATCAGGTTCTTTGTGACTGGTTTGGAGGGAAAAAAAAAGAAGAAAGGAAAAAGAAATTTCACACCCTATTGTGTGGAAATGCAAGTGATTTAAAGTTTCTACTCAGAAGCATTTGCCAATTAAAAGAGGTCTTTGTGCAATCCAGGCAGTAATTTGTCGGCAGGCCGCAAACTGGCAAATTGGTCATACTGAAGCACTCGCGCATGCACAAAACTTCCATCAATTAACAAATTAATGAACATCACCCTGCTTTTGCTCAGGCCTGCTAGGGTTGTGTTGCGCTCACTTACCTCGCTCTTGTGGTTTTGGCATTCCGCCAAATTTCTCTGACAGAGCACGGAGCGATGTGCACCAGGCTTTAAAAAAGGGGTCAATCTGTGCTTTGGACACTGTGGGAAGCCTCCGGGGGCTGTGTCTCGTTGGCAAACGGGTGGTCCCGTCAAACAAAGCAGATTAGAGACTCGCCGAGGATCCCAGAAGGATTGGAAAACAGAGCTCCAATTTTCAGGTCAATCCAGTCCCCCTCGTGCCCCATCCCCACCTCATTGTCCGCCCATCGCCCAGTAGCAATTTCTGAGGTAGCTCACGGCAGAGCCTTCCTCGGGACACGCGTCCAGGGCTGGGCACACTCATTAACCTCCCTTGGCAGCCCCTGCCAAGGCCTGACCACCCTTTCCAGCAAGGAAAATTCCTCTCCTGTCCAACTTGAGCCTGGGCCCCTGGCACAGCTGGAGGCCGTTCCCTCTCCTCCTGTCCCTTGTTCCCTGGGCAGCCCCTGCCACTGTCCCAGGTCGTGTCTTTGGGGGCACCAGTTGCAGGGGTGAAAGTTTCTTTTTCCTGTGCCAGGGGAGGCTCAGGTTGGACAGGAGGAGGAATTTCCTGGTGGAAAGGGTGGCCAGGCCTTGGCAGGGGCTGCCTTGGCAGGGGCTGCCCAGGGAGGTTTGGAGTGCCCAGCCCTGGAGGTGTCCCAGGAAGGCCTGGCCGTGGCACTCAGTGCTCTGGGCTGGGGGACAAGGTGGGCATTGGGCACAGGGGGGATCCATGGGCTGGGAGGGCTTTTCCAACCTCTGGGATTGTGTTTTGCCTTGTCGTGCCCTCACCAGTCAGGGCAATCCCAGCCTTATTTCCCAGGCTGACCTGCAGGGCTGAAGTGCTTCCCTGGCTCTGTTTCCTGGGCTAAACATCCTCCCCAGGAGAGCTGGAGGCACGAAGGGGACCAATGGCAGAGTCAGAAAGTCCCCTGAGAAATATCTTGTAATAAGAAAACATGAGAGGACTCACTCAAACAAATTTTCAGTGAATGTCATATATCTATATATCTACATATCTATATATCTACATATCTATATATCTATATATCTGTGTATCTATATATCTATATATCTATATAATATCTAATATCATTATCTATAGATCATATCTATTATCTATATATTATATATTGTAATCTAGATATCTCTACATACCATATTATGCTATATATCTATATATCATACTAAGTTTCTATATATCTAATAACTAATAGCAGATATTCACAATCTACCTCACATCCTTTACTCTATTATACTACATACTGTATACTATCTATCTATATATCTATGTCCTATATATTCTATGTATCTATAATCTAGGCTTCATACTATCTATGTATCTAATCTGTATATACATAGATCTCTAATTATCTCTGTATATAAACTTTAATATCCTATATCTAATACTGGTTAATCTAACATAATATCTAATAACATGTATCTATGATCTGATACTATAATACCTCATATCTATATATCTATATAATTATATATCTCTATATCTCTATACCTATATCTCTCTCTATCTCTCCACACCAGCTCAGGGCTCCCAGCTCCCTGCCCTTGGCTCCCAGCTCTGCACTTCCAAACCACAGCAGTTGCAGGAGTGGATCTGAAGCTTGTGGGCTTTGAATTAATTAGAGAAATTCCCCTGAGCTCCATCTCAAGCCTTCCCTGGGGTGACAGGGCACTCCATCACCGGCAGGACCAACGTGTCATTCCCTCTGCCCTGGTTTTGTTCAGGTGTTACAAGGCTCAGTGATGTTGGATAATGGACAATGGGAGACAGGCTGATGGAAACCCGGAGAGCAGTGGCAGATTTAAGTGCACATTGTTTAGCCACTGGTAGGAGAACGGCCTCAGAAAAAAAAAAAAGTATTCTTTTTAATTTTCCCATGAGGTTCCCGCTCCCAGAATACTCCAGTGGGTTTTATGAATGTTTGTTCTCCTGTGGAGAAGGGCTGAGAGAGCCTGGAGAAGGGAAGGCTCCAGGGAGACCTGAGAGCCCCTTCCAGGGCCTAAAGGGGGTTATAAAAAGGAGGGAGAGGGACTTTTTATAGGGGCAGAGAGTGACAGGACAAGGGGGAGAGGTTTTAAACTGCCAGAGGGCAGGGTTAGATGGGATATAAGAAGGAAATTCTTGGCTGTGAGGGTGGGGAAGGTCTGGGATAGAATTCCCAGAGAAGCTGTGGCTGCCCCTGGATCCCTGGAAATGTCCCAGACCAGGTTGGACAGGGCTTGGAGCAACCTGGTCTAGTGGAAAGTGTCCCTGCCCATGGCAGGGGATTTAAATTTAATGATCTTTAATGTCCCTTCCAACCCAAATCACCCTGTGATTCTAAAACCATTTAGCCAGTGGTGATTTTTAAATCTTCTTTCATGTGTGGTATTAATGAGCACTGGAACAGAGAGCAGAGAAAATGCTCTTTTTCAGTTTGTTTGGTTTATGTGTTTGGTAGATATTTTTTCAGGGGTCTGTTCTGTTCTCTGTACTTTGATCAACCAGTGGTTTCTCTTCTTCTGTGTCCAGCTTTCAGCAGTGATGCTACAGGATGCTTAAAAAACGAGAAAAACAAAAGTGAACGGACAGGAAGACTCATAATTAGGTGTGAGAGGCAAAAGAAGTTAAAACCACGATTTCTTTTTGACTAACTGGGGAGATAACCTGACAAGAGGCTGTACTGAGGTGGGGTTGGTCTTTTCTGCCACGTCCCAAGGGAAAGGATGACAGGAAAAGGCCTTAAATTGCACCAGGGCAGGTTCAGATGAGAGATTAGAAACAATTTTTCCCTGCAGGAATGGTCAGGCCTTGGAATAAGTGTCCCAGGGAGGTGGTGGAGTCCCTGTCTCTGGCCACGTGGCCTCCAAGGGTTTTGTGTAAAGTGCATGAAAATGTGATGGTTTCACACTCCAGGCCTTGTCTCACCATAAATCAATTAAAGTTTGCTTTAATTTGATTCTTTTGTGGCATTCCCCACGTTGGCCTTTACATCCTCTCACTCCAGGCACACCAAAGGCTCTGCTCCCAGCAGATCCATTCCCACTGTAGATCCATGCTGGATCTGTCCAGGCTTTAACAACTATGTCAGGCTTTATTCTGTATTTTTTTTTTACACCAGGATGAATTCACAACCACCTTCTGCCCTCCTGAGAATGGAAACATCGAGGGAAGCTTCCAGCTGGGAAAACTCTTGGCAAACCTTTTGCCTTCTGAAAATATCTGATGTTGATTCCAGTGTTATTGTCACCTTTTTTTTTTTGCAGGCTCTTCCTCCAACAGAAACCACGAGGGGTCACAGGAGATAAGGATTTAAGAGGGGAAATGTCCCAGGTCGTGTCTTTGGGGGCACCAGTTGCAGGGGTGAAAGTTTCTTTTTCCTGTGCCAGAGGAGGCTCAGGTGGGACAGGAGGAGGAATTTGCTGCTGGAAAGGGTGGTGAGGCCTTGGCAGGGGCTGCCCAGGGAGGTTTGGAGTGCCCAGCCCTGGAGGTGTCCCAGGAAGGCCTGGCCGTGGCACTCAGTGCTCTGGGCTGGGGACAAGGTGGGCATCGGGCACAGGGGGGATTCATGATCTTGGAGCTCTTTTCCCACCTCATTTCTGGCTGAGATTCTTCTCCTTTGTAGGAAGCAACAATTGCTGGATGGGTCAAAAAGGATGAGTCAAAAAGGGTTCCCTTGTCTGAGGCAGGACCAGTTAAAATTCCTCTTTGTGCATCTCTGTTTTTGGCCTTCAGTTGGGAGACAAACTAATTAATTTATCTAATTCAGCCCTTTTTTTTTTTTTTTGGTAATTAATTCAAGTGTTTATGTCATGCCATTGCTTACCCCATAACTGATATCACTCCCATGAAGAAGCACCTCTGTTACACATCCCAAGGGATTGGGCAGCGGGAAAACAGTGGAAAAATGATATTCCTTACTCACCAGAAGCACAGTTTTCAGTTCTACCTAATAAAGGTCTTACTAGTTCAGTGAGTTAACTCAAAAATCGCTGTGCTGAGGCTTCTGGCTGCAGAAAAAATGCTTGATCAAACCAGGGCCTGTCACTGTTGTCTGATAATGAAACACTGCAATTGTCATTCCATGATTCCAAGAAAAAAAAAAGGGAGAAGCACCGGTGCTGTTTCCCTGCTCCTTGCAGAACACAAAGGTCAGCAAATGGCATTTCATCAACCAGACATTCCCACCATAAACATTATTCCCAGACAAGCAGGAAAGTCCCCCCAAAAAAATCTGAGTCACCGGCGTTTGAATGGAGGTTTTGTGAGGCCTTTATAAATAAAGCATTGATGGAATAAACAGTGGCTTTGTATCAAAAAAGGGAAAGTTTCTATACACACACACACACACAGGGTTTTCATAAAACAGGGCTGTGATTTAGTTCTTCTTAAATAAAAATAAAAATTGTAACGCTGTGGGGAGATTTGTTCTGTCCAGCCAACATCTCAACTGACTGATGGTCCAAAGGGTGTGTTTTTAATTTAATATATGTTTACCTCAGCTCGTAGTTGTGCCTAATTTATAACTTTTTTTTGAATTTTCCAGCCACAGTCACGAGCCTTAAAGGATAATTTTGGGCTGCTGTGAGAGTTCAGTTGGAGGAGAGGAAAGGTGAAGCTCAGGGCTTTAAAAACCTGGAGCCAGTTTCTTTGTTGCTTGGGAAGTCCCACTGCCCTCTAATTCCAGGCAAGTCCTTCCCTTGAGGTTCTGGAAAAGGAGAGCCAAGGGTTTGGCTGTGGACAGATGTGTTGTAGCAGGAGGAGGGATTTCTACCTTTCTCTGGACAAAAAAAATTCCCAGTATTTCCCAGAGATTAGGGAATGCTTCTCCATTGAAACTTCCAGGACTCTGAACTCAGGAGTTCCATCCTGCTCCCATTTCAGACCGAGAACAGGATGAGAGGGAAGAGCAGAAATGTTGGGAATAAAACCTCTTTTCCCCAGTAAAACAGCAGCAGACAAAGAGTCAAAATTGTGCCAGGTTCTAAAAGCCAAATTTCATGTTGGAGGGCTTAAAATAAGCTTAATTTCAGCATTATTTTATATTTCTTTCTTTTCATTCTTGTTCCCCAGGAGAGTAGGTACTGCAGGAACAACCAGTTCCTTTGCAAGATCAAATAGGAAGAGCAATTCCTGTAGGGAATTGTGCACTAAATTCCCTGTAGTGGGAATTTAAAATCAGGGCTTTGTCTCCCACCTGCCAGGGAAAAGGAGGTTTGTGTGTTTTTTTGATTGATCTTTAATGACAGCAATGTTTGCTTTTGTGTTTTAAGGCTAAACTTGTAAAATTCATCGGATCATGCAGAGATATAAACAGGAATTTACCTGTCAAGTTGTTTACCTGCCTGGATTTCTCACACTTTTACACTATTTAGGAACAAATCAAATAACACCAGGCCCACAGGAGCTGCTAAAAGATGTTTTCCCACCAGTGCTAATGGGAAAATGTGCTCTGGGATGTGGGAATGACCCAACCCTCACCAGGAATGGCCTGTTTGCATGGATTTCATTTGGTTGCTTTGGCCTGATTGGGCAATTTGGGCATGAGGTTTTAGGCCCAACTTCCATCAGCTGGCAATAAAAATAAAAATAAAAACTCCTGTGCAGAGGGCACCAGCAATTAGAGGCAACTGTGGGAAATGTTGTCTGCAGAGGAACATTTCCTTCCTTTCTGGAGAGTGCTGGAGGTGGGAAAGGGCTCCATGGGAGAGGACAAAAGAATCATGAATTGAGATTTGGTGTCTGTTCTCCTTTCTCTGGGCTCCCTCCTGTTTTCCTTGGGACTCTGAGGTGCTGGAGATGAAGAAGTTTTGCCAAACACAGTGTGGTCAGGAGAGGAACAGAGCCAAGGATATTCCAAACATCCAAAGAGGTGCCTCCTCTGCTGACTTCACCCTTCCCTTCCCTTCCCTTCCCTTCCCTTCCCTTCCCTTCCCTTCCCTTCCCTTCCCTTCCCTTCCCTTCCCTTCCCTTACCTTCCCATTCCATTCCCATTCCCTTCCCTTCCCTTCCTCCCCTTCCCTTCCCTTCCTTCCCTTCCCTTCCCTTCCCATTCCCATATCCCTTCCCATTCCCTTCCCTTCCTTCCCTTCCCTTCCCTTCCTTCCCTTCCCTTCCCTTCCCTTCCCTCCCTCCCTCCCTTCCACTTCCATTCCCTTCCCTTTCACCTTCCGCATTCCCATTCCCTTCCTTCCCTTCCCTTCCCATTCCCTCCCCTTCCCCTTCCCCTTCCCTTCCCTTAGCCTTCCCTTCCCTTCCCTTCCCTTCCCTTACCGATTCTTCCCCTTCCCATTTCCTTCCCTCCCTTCACCTTTCCTTCCATTCCCTTAAACCCATTCACTCACCTTCCATATCCCCATTCCTTCCATTCCTATACCTCCCTCCCTTCCCTCCTCCCTTCCCTTCCCCTTCCCTTCCTCATATCCCTTCCCTTCCACTTACCCTTCCAACCTCCCTTCCCTTCCCTTCCCTTTCCCTTCACAATTCCACTTTCCCCACCTTCACCTTCCCAAACCTTCCCCTTCCAAACCTTCCCTTCCCAAACCATTCCCTTCCCTTACCCTTCCCTTCCCTTCCCCTTCCCCTTCCCTTCCTTCCCTTCCTTCCCCTATATCACCTTCCCATTCCCTCCCTTCCCTCCCTTCCCTTAACCTTCCCTTCCCTTCCATTCCCTTCCCTTCCACTTCCCTTCCCTTCCTTACCCTTCCCTTCCATATCCCTTCCTTCCCTTCCCTTCCCTTTCCCTTCCCTTCCCATTCCCTCCTTCCTTCACGCTTCCCTTCCTTCCCTTACCCTTCCCTTCGCGCGCGCGCGCCATTCCCTCCCTTCCTCCCTTCCCTTCCCTATCCCTCCTTCCTTCCCTTCCCTTCCCTTCCCTTCCCTTCCCTAACCCAAAAGACTCCCAGTATATTCCTAGAACAAGACAAGCCTGAATAAGGTAAAAAAAAATTAATTACAGCAGCTCTTCTTCAATTTTTTTCCCCAACATTGCTGATTTCAGTCATGTGAGATCTTTGCTGGCCATTCTGAGCCACTTCCAAAAGGAGAAGAGAGTAATCCCATGGATTGTGGTGGATCATGGGCACTCCCACTGGAATTTAGGACACCAGCTCTCTCAGGAGCTGGGCTTGCACTGTCCCTCTGGCTGCCTCAGGCTGAACAGGGACAACTGTTTCTTAATTTTCTTATTCCTCCAATTGCTTGTAAATGTGAAATTGTGGAAGTGGGATGCAACGGTGAGACTTGTAAAAGCAGGAGAATGGAAAATCAGGACTAAAATATTCTGAGGTGAATCCCTGTGGGGGAAAAAATGAAAATTAAAAAAAAAAAAAAAAGAAGAAAATTAGCAAGCCAGAATTTTGGGGTGTGCAACTCCTGAAACTTCATTGCAGTTCAACACATCTCCTTCTTTTCACCTCCTTTCCAGAGACTTCCCAAACCAGAAACAGGCTCAGCCTTCTTTTTTCTCATTTTTTTTTCCAGGAAGAAAGGGGTCTCTCAGTATTTTCACCCAAAATGTTATATTTTTTTTGCTCCCAAATGGCTGCCATTTGTGGGAGAATAAAGGTGGAGGGATGTTTGTATCCCGAAAAAAACCCCAGATGCACGTTTTGGTGACGTGATCCATGACATCTCCAGTGTCACTTTGAGCCAGCAGTAACCTTTCCAAATGAAATCTAGGTATTGATTTAGATCAATGCTCTCCATTGCTTGGAAGGTGATTGACTAGAATTCCCCCTCGGTCCCGAAAATTCAAGGTTTCCAGCCCGTTTTGGGTCAGGACTCATCGATCTATCGTTTTAGGATTAAATTCTTTGTTGCCTCAGACACTGATAAAAAGGCCTGTCCAGCAAACTGAAAGTTCCTCCTCGTCAAATTTGGGAATAAGGTGACAGAGAGAAATTCTTTACATCAGTAAAAAGCTGGGAAATTATGGGATATAACGTGACAAAAACATGAGCTTGGGTTGAAACAATTTATGCCAAAAAAAGGGAACAAACGTGGAGAGTGAAGCCTGCAGAGAAAATAATTTCACAAGTTTAAATCAGCTTAAGGGAATTGATTTGTATCTGAAAGAAAGTAAATGTTAAAGAGGAGGCTGGAGGGCATTTTTTGTACCAGAATGGGCAAAAATGGTTCATGTTTTTAACCTTTTCTTGCTCAGCTTCCTTTTCCTCCCTTGCTGAAGGTGTTTGGAGTAACGGGCTCCTTTTCCCTTCCTGAGTTGTTGATGGTCAGAGAGCAAAACCTTCCCTGGAATTGTTCATCCTACCCCCTTCCTGTGATCCTTCTGCTGCAGAGCCCTGATGGTTGATGTTCCATCCCAAAAACAAGGAATGGGACACACTGAACTCAGCTAAACGTGGGTGAAAATCCCACCAAGGGCAAGACAAGCTGAGCTGGCAAATTGAAGTCACTGCCTCCTTTGGGGTCGTTAAGTTGAGCTGCTAATTGCAGTGATGAGAACCAAAAGGGTTTCTGCAAATTAGGGAGTTGTTTCCTGACCAGCAAACCGTGTTTTCCTACATTAAATCCTATTTAAGTGAGAATTTTCCACGCCGTGTCACCTCAAGCTTTTCAGCAAATCACGTTGCTCTGCAGTGAGCTGTGAGTTGGGGATGGAGTTAAATGAGGAATTGGGGATGGAGTTAAATGAGGAATTGGGGATGGTTGGCATTCCAGGTGTCAGGCTGCTGGATTTATCCCGAGCTTTGCTGTGGGATCTCTCACTGAGACACGGACTCAGCGAAATTTCCCAAATCTCTTGATATTTTGAGGTCTTCTCCAACCTAAACGAGGCCTTTTCCAACCTAAATGATTCTGGGATATTAAATGCCCCTGTCCTGGGGTACCAGCTGCTGAATAAACATCTCAGAAGGACATAAACAGGCCAGTCCTTTTCCTGAGGGAGTTGATGCAACACCCAGAAGCAAAACAAGAGTCAGAGCTACACAGACCTTTGGAAGCAGGACAATGTCACCTTCCCAAGTGGTCCATCCCCAAAATCAAGCATCTTCAAAAATGAACCATGTCCAGTGGTTTAAAAGCACTGGATAAGACTTTGCCTTCTGCATAGCTCTGCTTCTTTAAAAGATACTTTATCTCCCAACCATCTGTTGCTGGAATGCAGAGGGACAGGATGATTCCCTGGAATCCTTCAGGTTTTCAAATGTTTTTACTTTCCTTCCCCGAGACAAAAAATTAGATTTTAAGGCAGGCAGTAGTCTCTCTTTTCTCTTCCTGCCAGTCATGATACAGCACCTGATGTTCTCCTTTTGCATGAAAACACCCCAAATCTCACTTTTGTTGTTGTTGCAGCAGGATTTGCTGCCTTTAGGGCTGTGCCTCCCTGAAACTGTTTGTTGCACAGATCTCCCAGCCCTGTGAGGTTCTGGAAAGAACTCAGCTCCCACTCCAACATATAAATAAAGTTCAGCTTTGCAGGACTGTTCTGAACCCGACAACACTTGTGAAAACGTTCAGCTGAAGGTTTTCATCTCCCACAACGTTTCTTCACGCAACACGTCGATGTTACTCATCACTAAAGGTCTGACCTCTAATTTTATTGCCCAAGTAAAAGCTGGACTTTTTTTTTTTGTGCTCTGGCTCATTCTCTACCTTTCCCCCTCTCAGATGGTTTCGGGTAGCACTTTTTGGAATACCTTTCTCTGCTGCTTTCTGTCCCAGAAAGGTTTTTTCCCGGGCCACCCACGTGTCCCGGGGCCGGATCATGTTGCTCAGAGTTGGTTGTTTCAGGCTTTCTTCCCAACCATTTGCTGTGAGGGTTTGGACATGTCACTCCTGTCTGTCCCTCCCAGAATTGGCTTTTCCTTCCCTCCCTCATCCCACACAACCTGCCCACCCAACCCTTGGCTCTCAACGTCTCGCGCGCGGCGCCGTTGTCGCGACGAGTGTTGGAGTTTGTCAGAATTCCCACTGAACTCCCCTCATCCAGACTCCCAGATTTCAAATTAAATATTTTTTTTTAAGGCCTGAACAGCACTCTCAGGCACCTGGTGTGACTCTTGGGGGTGGTCCTGTGCAGGGCTGAGGGTTTCACTCAACGATCCTTGCAGGTCCCTTCCAGCTCAGCAAATCCTGTGGTTCTGTGGAATGGAAAGACAGACTCACCAAACACAATGGGAAGGTTTTATGGCTTCAGGGAGTCCAGGATTTTTATCCAACATCGAAACCTGAAGTCTGATAAAAACAGGGTCTTGTGTGAGCAGATAAAACATGGGGCTGAGTGTAAAGCTCCAAACTCCAGCTAAGCCGTGCTTGAATTTCGAAGGCGACGACTCATCTTTCAGTCTTTAATTTAAGAATATGAATTCCTGCTCTCCTTGGAGGTTCACTCCAAACCACTCAATGTCATTCTCAGGCCACAGCTTTTAATTTCTTTACTTTGGCAATGCAAAGGCATCTTAAAACGTGTAAGAACGGCTATGACAGATTTCTCGTTCCCGCCTGGCCCTGAGAAAGGCAGAGTTTGGGCAGAGCCTCCTCCAGCCATCAGGGCAGAGGTGAGGGCAAGGGAATGTGGCCTGGATATTCCACAGGCTGTTTTCTGTGGCTCAGGGAAGCAGGTAAGTCATCAGAGTTGGAAGCAGTGGTGGAAGTGCCCACAAGCCAAGCGGTGACACGGCCCAGCCCTTCGTGTCACCAAGGGATTTGTGACTCAGGGACATTATTCCTGCAGCTGCACAGCTTCAAACCAGGCCATGGAGTCACCAGCCAAGACATTCCCACCCTGAGAGGTCTGTGCCAACAGCTACAAGGCATCACCCGACAGGTTATCTCCTTACATTCCTCCTTGGGATCATGGCTCGGCTCCTTTGGCAAACGTCGCTTCTGTTTCTTTGTCTATTGATGAGCTGCATTTAAAAAATCATTGTAGGCTAATTAATTTTGATGGTGTTTTCAACCAGTGGGTTGGGATTCAGTAGCTGGAGAGCCTTTTTTTTAGAGTTTTTCCTGATGATGGAGACCATTCCATGCCACGTTTCTTCAACCAGATGAGGCCTGGAAGCTGCAACACGACGCGACTCAGTCAACGTGGCTCTTGTTCCTTTAATTTGAGTGGGAAGGGAGGTACCTGACAAATCATAATACAAACCAGAGGGCCTGTGAATGCCTGCTTTTATTCCTCCCTGCTTGTCTGCTCTCAAAGATATTCATGGAAAGCCAAGGGAATTCACTGGACACCCCCACAGGCATCATTTTGCTTCCTCTTTGGGTTGGTGAGAGGACACTGAATGTGTTCTTTCCCCCTTTTATTTTTAAGGCAAATGAGGAAAAAAAATATCCAGTTTATAAATGTCCTATGAGGAAAGGCTGGGAGAGCTGGGATTGTTCAGCCTGGAGAGGAGAAGCTTTGGGGTGACCTGATTGTGGCCTTGCAGGGCCTGAAGGAGCTCCAGGAAAGATGGAGAGAGACTATTTCCAAGGGCTGGAGGGACAGGACAAGGGGGAATGGCTTCAAACTGCCAGAGGGCAGGGTTAGATGGGATACTGGGAAGGAATTCCTGGCTGTGAGGGTGGGGAGGGTCTGGGATAGAATTCCCAGAGAAGTTGTGTCTGCCCCTGGATCCCTGGAAGTGTCCAAGGCCAGGTTGGATGGGGGTTATGGGAGGTGTCCCTGTCCGTGGTGAGGGAGTTTGGAACTGAAAGGTGCTTAAGATCCCTCCCAACCCAAACCATTCCATGATTCTGTATTAAAAGCTCAATAATGTTTATACTCTCCTGCTTTAAAATGCTCATTTTCCCATGTTTTTGTAACAGGGGAGTGAAGAAATACCACTAATAATCCCAATTTTATTCAGTGAACTCTCTCCCAGGCTCCTCCTCTCTCAAAATCACCCTAATTTGTGGAGTTACTCCTGTGAAACACAGGTGAGTTAAAAAATCAAAGAAAAGATAACCATCAGACCCTAGTTCCTGAGTTTGAAATATGTTTTTTTTTTTTTTATGTGCACAACAGGAAATATTTGTTTCAAATCCTGGGTATTTCCAAATATTTGACTTCTCAGAGGAGTAAAAACGCAATCAAAGTATTTCCTTTCAGAGCTGCATCACTTTGTGATTAGCCAAGGGGTTTTTTGTAACACGAATTTCCTTTTCAGAGATGTTTTCTGTTACATCTGTTTGCTTTTGTTTGTTTTGGTTTGGTTTTAGCAATCCAATTAAACCCCTCTTTTTATTTGGATGGAAAAATTGGTACTGCTTATGTAAAAAAAAAAAAAATACATCTCCTGGCATGCACGGCCACTATAGGAAATGTTTAAATACTTCCTGGGTTAGTTTTAGCCCTGTCTGGGCTAAAATAGAGTGGGATTTCACCTGAGGAATGATGACCATCCTTGCCAGAATGTCCTTTTGTCCTCTTTCCTTCCAATAAAAAAGCTTTGGTGTCACACATTCGGTGGCACAGATTTTATCAGCCCAAAGGATTCCAATTTGGTTCATCCTGGGATTTAAGGTCTCCTTGTGATTTCAAACCCCTCACAGCCTTTGCTGCACGTGAATTTTGTGGGCCTCCCTCTCCAAAGCATTTTAAATATAGATTTTATAAGTAAAAATTAGAGGAGGCAGAGGAGGAGAACCCTCAGGTCTCCGTCAGCAATTCAGGACACTTCTGAGAGAAGGAAGAAAAAAAAATATAATCAATAAACCTTTCCCCTTGCAAGCAGAGTTGTTGTTGGCAAAACATGGGGGTTGCAACATTTTGGTTGGTGCTGCCGAGCCAGGAGATTTGTTCACCCTTCTGGGAACACCTTCCAGCAAAGGCTGGCTTTGGCAACAACAAAGTGTTTGTAAATAAAGGGGTTTTCTTTTGAGAAACCTTGTCCCTGACTGGTAGCATTTGAACAGGAGAAAAATTTTTCTCCTGCACAGGAGAAAAATTCACACCAATTTGCTTTTGGAATTGGGGTGTTTTCCTCCTCAACTGCAGTCACTGTCCTGCAATCCAGTGCTGATTTCCAGCTGGGATCTGTGATTTCCAGGCTGTGGATCCACTGCAAAAGTGGCCTCTGAGCGACAGGGACCTGCTTTAAACCAGAGTAAATCAGAGGCAGGAGAGTGGAGAGACAATAACTAAGGGATTCCAGGGATGGGGCAGAAACTGGAATCCTTTATTGAACATGTAAACACAATTTAAGGGCCTGAGGGTTGGACATATTAATGAGGAGGAGGGGCTATGTTAATTAGGGAATTACACAAGTTTTTACTACAGTTACCCAGTGGATTGATATTTCCCTCAACCAGGATGACACAGGGGGAAGAGGATAAAGGGGTTTCTTTTCAGCTCCATGGATTTCCTTGCATTCAGAAATGGAAACATAAGAAGGGGCTTTTCCTCTCCTGCCTGGACTCACTGCTGGTGTTTGAACTGAGGAATAGTCCTGGATGTCAGAATTAACGTTCTTAGATCATTTTATACACTGAAAGGCCAGAATTCTCAGCTGGTGCATCACTAAACCAGCAGTGTGTCAGAGATGTTCCCTTTGGGAATGCTGTTCCAGGCCTTAAATCCCCTTAAACCCGACCACATTTTGCCAAGTTGGTCCTAAACATGGTCTGATAAAATCATCCCAAAGTCCTTTTCTTATTTTGCTTCAGGAGCCAGGTTAGTCCATATGGTTGTACTTCAACAGGTCTTCTGAGGAAGGTTTAGTCCTTCAGGTCATGGGATTCCTCTCAGCCCCTGTTTTCCAAGGTTTATGGCTCAAGCCCACCAAGCTCCTTCCTGCTGACAGCTGGGTCTGGGCTCCTGCACAGGGGTGGGTACAAAATGCAATTTATCTGCTGTGCTGGTGGCAGGAGAGGGTTGTAGCAAGAAGAGGGGTGGTGGCAAATCCACCTCCTTGGGTGACTTCATAGAAAAAGCAGTGGCTGCCTTTGTATTTTAGTGAGTATTTTGTCTCATAACAGGTGTCCCAGTTAGAACAGCTGGGACCAGTTCATCACTGGATGGGTGTAACCCAAAACTGGGTATTCTAGAGCCTTCCATGCCATTTCCCAGAAACTGTTGTCAATGGACCATTTACACCCTCTGCCCAGAGCACCCCTGACCCCTCAGGCTGTAAACTGGGTGTTAAGAGGCCTGTGAGATAGGAGGGTGCTCCTGTCCTCACACCCTTTGTGGAACTCCCTGAGGGAAGCACTGAGCATTCCTGCCTGAACTGGAGGATATATAATCTTGGAGTCTTGGGACTCTTTTAACCACTCGTGGGATCCAGAGGACTGTGACCTCCACTCTCAACCAGACTGAGACCACCACTCTTGCCCAGACTGCACCAGCACTCTCACCAACAGGTTTTTCCCCTCTCCTTTTCCTTTGGATTCAGGGGGCCCAAGGAACACCACTCTGTTCATGCCTCAGGGTGCTGGGTTATACATTTGGGTTTTGTGGGTTAAAACCAATTGTTTGCCTGTATAATCTGTATTTATTGTATTATTTTATTAAATTGTTATTCTGATTTATAATCTCTCTTTTGAGTTGAGTTCATTTCCCCTGCTGGTTTACCTTTAAACCAGCACAACAGGACGCTGAAACCCTGAGCTGGGAGCCTGTTGTCAAAATGTCAAGGCTATTGCTGGACCACATTCTCTCTCTCCCTTATACAAAATCACAGCAAAGGAGGCCAAAAAAAATCCCACTTTCTAGGCCAGGTTGGCAGGAGAGCCCCAGAGACAAAGCTCAGCTTTAACTGCAGGCCCAAAGCTCTGGGCTGGGCGAGAGAGACCCCGCTGGCTGGGAGTCTTTAAGCTGCACATCCCCGAGCAAACCACAACAGAAGCTTAAAGAGGGAAAGGTCAGACCTGTGAAGTGCTATTTGTTTTCACTGAAACTTCATCTCCCACTTACCCCCCAAGCCCCCAGACCGGCGGAGGAATCAATTACCACTTGTCAGACTGAAACCCGAGCCCAGAAACGAAAGGAAGGACACGACCTCTGGGGTGGGGGGGGATGGAAGGAAACCACGACCCAGAGCCACTTTCTCCTGCAGCCAAGGGTTAACAGGCCTGGTCCTCTTTTTCCCCCCTTAAGGGGAGATCAATACCACTGTTCTCTGCATCCACTCTTCCCCTGGTCGGGGATGGCCAGTAGGACAGCGAGGTTATCGGCATCGGGTTTCATAAATTACTCCATTTAATAATTGAAGACAAAGAGGTTCCATGCATTTTAGCAGCATTTAATGTAACTATTCAGGTCTGTAGGGCTCATAACAGATCAACTTCAGCTGCCACTTGCCCCTGGAGGTAAAGCTGCCTCCACTTACCAAGCTTCTGTTGAGTGTAGGACCAGCTTGGCAAAGCGTGGTCGGGTTTAAGGGGATTTAAGGCCTGGAACAGCATTCCCAAAGGGAACATCTCTGACACACTGCTGGCTTAGTGATGCACCAGCTGAGAATTCTGCCCTTTCAGTGTATATAATAATCTAAGAACATTAATTCTGACATCCAGGACTGTTCCTCAGTTCAAACACCAGCAGTGAGTCCAGGCAGGAGAGGAAAAGCCGCTTCTTACGTTTCCACTTCTGAATGCAAGGAAATCCATGGAGCTGAAAAGGAACTCAGTTCTTGGGAAGGCCAGGGGAGTCCCTCAGTGCTGGGAGGGTCTCACAGGATTGAAGGCACCACGTTTTTAAGCATGTCTGGAAGCCTGGAAGATGAGGGGCTGATGTGTTTGTGCCAAACACCGAGAGCTGTGGAGACAACCAAGTGTTGTTGGTGACAACAGGCTGTGAGAAAGACCAGGATGAGGCTGGAGAAAGGTCCATTTCTGGGATAAACATCCTTGTTCTGGCTCCTGGAGATAAGAGCAACACAGCACAGTGCAGGGACAGGGAGGAGGTTCCTTTCTTTCTTTCTTTTTCCTTCTTTCTTTTTCTTTCTCTTTCTTTCTTTCTTTCTTTCTTTTTCTTTCTCTTTCTTTCTTTCTTCCTTTCTTTCTCCTTTCTTTCTCTCTTTCTTTCTTTCTTTCTTTCTTTCTTTCCTTTTCTTTCTTTCTTTCTTTCTTTCTTTCTTTCTTTCTTTCTTTCTTTCTTTCTTTCTTTCTTTCTTTCTTTCTCTCTTTCCTTCTTTCTTTCTCTCTCTCTCCTTTCTTTCTCTCTTTCTTTCTTTCTTTTTCTTTCTTTCTCTCTCTGTTTCTTTCTCTTTCTTTCTTTCTCTTTTTCTTTCTTTCTCTCTCTTTCTCTCTCTTTCTCTCTCTCTTTCTGTCTTTCTTTTTCTTTCTTTCCTCTCTTTCTTTCTTTCTCTCTCTCCCTCTTTCTCTCTTCTCTTTCTCTCTCCCCCTCTTTAATCCACCTCTCTCTCTCCCCTTTCTTCCAACCCCTTTATCCAAACCCACTGTGCTTATCCTGGAGATCAGGGACCAGCTTACACCAATTTCCAAGTGTGGGATTTTCTATTGAACCTTTGTGAGCTTTTGTGGACCCCCAGATTTTGTCATTCCTTTCCACCAGGAGCATCATCTCTGAATTTTGGGTGTTCCCTTCCCCTCAAGGGTGGGATGCCCCCATCAAAACCACCTTGTCTAGGAGGGCATTCTGCCATTTGGGGTTGATATGAGCCCTTTCTCAAGGAATTTCTCCTCCTGTGCATTAGATTTTTCATATGGATTTTTATGTTTCTCTATGTAAACAAAGGGAACTTCAATTTTTCTGTGCTTTTCTCTTTCATCACCTATTTTTCCCTCCAACAGCCAGTGAAGGAAAGCAATATTCTAAATTTTTTTTTCTTTCTGGAGTTCCTGGAATTAAGCAGTTTTCCTTGCTGCCTGTGCCTCGGGAAAGAAGAAATTTCTCAAGGGCATCAACTGTGGAAATAGCATCAAATCCAACCAAGTAAATAGAAATTAATTCCATTCTCCTCTTCCCACTCCCTTCTCTCCATCACTGAAAAGCAAACAAACCAGGCTGTGCTCTGAAGGAGGCAGGAAATGAGGGTAAGGAGGGACAATTCAGAAAATAAAAGACACTTTATTGAGTTTCACGACAAAAAACGTCTTCTGCTGTCAATGTGGTGCTAAACTGGTGATAAGGTGATTTAGGAAAACCTTTGTGCATGGAGAACCTCTCTCGTTCCCTGTTAAATCACCAGGCTGGGACAGGGAAAACACAGTGAGGTGGCCACAGGTGGCTGAAGAATATTTGGGATGTGATCGCGGATCAAGCCGGGGAGGAGAAAACCCATGAAAAGTGTGAAACTGGGGGTGTGAACCTCTCACCTCCTTGTGGCCATCCTGTTTCTGCCCTGAATTTGTGAGTCTCCACTGAACTTGTGGGTTTGTGTGTCCCACCAGCCTCAACTCAGGTAGGATTTCTTGGTAGAGAACGGATTAACCCCACGGCCTGGAATTTTGGATGGACCCACAGGGAAGTGCTGCATCCACTGCAATTCATCAATGGTTTTCCACCTTTTCCACCCAACTTTTAATTAAAACCCCGAGTGCAAAGTCACTTTGGAGGGATTGAAAAGCTCCACATTTTTCAGCTGTGTCCCCCTGAACGTGTTAATTTACAAAACATGCCCGCAAATGGAGCTGTCAGAGCCCATGAAAGATAAAAATAAAGCTTTGGGGGCGGGGGGGGAAATATTTGAAAATTTTTCAGACTTCAGGAAAGAGTTTTGTCAAAGGAAATGCCTGAAAATTCTGCAAAAACATGTTGTTCCAAATAGCTGAGATTTTTGGCACAAAAAGAGGTGGGTACAAGAAATGTCTCGGGCTTAACACCTACTTGGCTGGCTGGTCCATCCTGTGATGGATGGATCCTTCAGCAGGGCTCTTTAGGCCCTGAGTTTCCCTCCTCCAAGAGTCCCTTTGGATCCAGGGTTGGATGTATTCCTCTCTTTTTTTGAGATCTCCAGAGTCTCAGCTCTGCTTCCTCTTGCCCTTTGCTCGACTTTTCACGGCTGAGCCATGAAAAGTTCCGGATTTCTGGCAACCCTTTCTTGCCTGTCAGGATGTCAAGTCCCTCAGCTGGTGTGGGTGTCCCTGCAGTGCCCAGTGGTTTGGATGGAGAAGGCTGTGGAGAGGCCACATCCAGGGCACTCTGCACTTTCCCCCAGTCACTTCTGGTTCTGGCCCAGGGGCAGCTCCCGTGGCTGGATCTGGGATGTTGGCAGTGGAAGGGCTGATGTGGCCTTGCCTGGAGCCTGATCTCAGGATATCCTTGCAGGGAGCACCAGAGAGAGAAAAAAATCCCTCAGAATCATAGAATCATGGAATGGGTTGGGTTGGGAGGGATCTTAAAGATCATCCGGTTCCAAACCCCCTGCCATGGGCAGGGACACCTTCCACTAGTCCAGGTTGCTCCAAGTTTAGCCAACCTGGCCTTGGACACTTCCAGGGATCCAGGGGCAGCCACAGCTTCTATGGGAATTCCATCCCAGCCCCTCCCCACCCTCACAGGGAAAAATTCCTTCCCAGTATCCCATCTAACCCTGCCCTCTGGCAGTTGGAAGCCATTCCCCCCTGTCCTGTCCCTCCAGCCCTTGGAAATAGTCTCTCTCCATCTTTCCTGGAGCTCCTTCAGGCCCTGCAAGGCCACAATTAGTTCCCCTAAAGCTTCTCCTCTCCAGGCTGAACAATCCCAGCTCTCCCAGCCTTTCCTCCCAGCAGAGCTGCTCCAGCCCTGGGATCCTCTTGGTTCCTGCTCTGGCCTCTCTCCAGCAGCTCCATGTCCTTGCTGGGCTGTTCCCCAGGGCTGGAGCAGCTCTGCAGGTGATTCCAGGTGATGGGAGAGTTATTCCCACTCACACAGCAGCTCCTTTCCCGTGGATGACTCTTCCCAGCTGGACCATAAGACAAACCACCCCTTTCCCTTCTCCACCTGTGTTTAATTCCATCAGAGCCTCTTCCCTCTCCTTTCCCCTGCATATTCCAGGTGTCAGACTTCACCATCTGCCCAAAGCTGGTGCTTTGGTTTATGAAATATCTGCAAACCAATGAAAATTTTTCTTAAAACCATCCATTACTTGCAGGTTTTTTGTCCAATAATTTCTTCTTAGCTTGTAGGCTGATCAAAAGCAACCTCATGGTAATCAAAGTTGGTGTCAAAGATCCTTATGGGTCCTTTCCAACTCAGGTTATTCCATGATTCTCTTGGGACTTCTACCCTAAATTTGACCCTATTCTCTCTCTTCAGTGACCAAGCAGGACTCAGATCATGTTTATCTTGCACAGGGGTTTGAAATTTGCTCTGAAAAAAGTTCTCTGCTCTCCTTCCTGAGCTGTGTTTGGGAAATGTTTCCCTGCCTGTGGAGATCCCTGGTAGAATATTTGTGGGCAGTGAATCCCAAACCTGGAGCAGGGACTTCACATTCCTGAAGGTTTCTTTTCCCAGCATTTGTCTCCTTCTGCCTGTGCCTTGTCACATGTCTGGGTGACCAAGTGACTGCCCAGTCATGTTTACTAACCCTGGTTTAGTTGTCTCAGGCAGGAATTGCAGTTTAGGAAAGCTCTGAAAAGTGTGATTTTCTCTGTCCCTGGTGCAAAAGGAGACCAATTTCCTCAGTGGGAATGGTGGAGCTGCTCAAAGATCTACAAAAGGAGAAGCTCTGCCACCCTCTGCAGATGCTCCTGCACCCAAATTAAGCTCAGATCCAGCATTTGGGTTGGGAAATGACTGTGAGAAAGGGTCAGTGGGATTTTTGCCAGGTAATCCTTTGCTCTGTGCTTTGTTGCCACTCAAGTTTGGGCAGGAGAGAGAATTCAGCTCCTCAGCCACAGTCCTCTTTTCCACATTAAAAATCCCAGGGACACAGATCCTGGGTGATATGAAGAGCTTGTGTGTCTGCAAAGGTGCTCTCCTTGGATTTGGGAAAACATTCCAGCTGAGCAAACACTGAAAAAACAGTGATCCTGAGATAGAAACACCCCCAAAATGTCCTTTTGTGATCCCTGGCAGCAAATTCCAGGTTGGAATTTTCCTAGAAATGAATATTTTACAAATGAAGAGCCTTCACAACTGTGGAACTACAAACTTTCCAGGGCTGGGGGATGACTTTGAGAGTGAGCTCTTCCCTCATTCCTGAGGATTAACTCCATGAGAATAATCCTGGCTACCTGTGAGTTTAGTCTCTGTTAGAACTGTCGTGGGAAAAACAGTCAAATAGGTGAATTTGGGTTGTTTGTCTTCAAGGTGGACAGAGAACTCTCTCATGGCAAAGGGTGGAGGTGTCAGATTTGGCTCATATGTGGCAAACTTCCAGTTTTGTGATGTCCCAGCTGGGAGGGGGAAAATTATCCCCCTGTTTAGTCCAGCCCACAGGGTGTTTATTGGATTTGTCCTTGAAATATTCAACTGGATAAGCTGAACAAAGCAAAATTGGGGGTCTTTATGTCTGTTGCTGAGTTGAAATGGTGTCTGGAGAGAGCCAAACAACCACAGTGCTGCTGGGTTTGGTTGTGTTTCCTCATTATCTTGTTACCCTTGTTATCCTATTAGCCATATTATTTTATTATTACATATTTATATATTATTCCTTATTATCGATATTAATGGATGTTTATAGACAAATACCAGTTATAGATGTAATATGAAGTATTACTTATTATATATGTGTGTATATATATATATATGTATATAAAAGTAATATTTTAGAGGATAAACAGTCATTCTAGCAGAAGTCAGTTCACACAGGTGATGTTAAAAATTTGAACTGGAATTACATCTGACCTGAAGCCTCCCTGGAGGGATGATTTTGAATTAGAACCACAGAATCACAGACTGCTCTGAACTGAAAGGGACCCCCAAGGATCATCCAGTCCAACCCCTGGCCCTGCCCAGGACACCCCAAAAATCCCCCCCTGTCCCTGAAAGCGTTGTCCAAATGCCATACCCTTGAGTCCTGTTATGAATCACCAGAGAGAAGAGATCAGTGGGATTAGTCTTCCCCTTCCATCTTCCATTCCAACTTCCATTTCCACAGGGATTGTTGTAATCAACTCCCTTGCATTGCTTTCTTCCCCTGACACCACCTGGATATTCAGTGTAAAAGAGGAGATGGTGGGAAGGAGGTGGCCTTTTAATCCCTGATGTGATCTAGGAACAGATTTTGTTCGTGGTTTCATAAAGAATCATGGAATGGTTTGGGTTGGAAGGGACCTTAAAGATCATCCAGTGCCACCAGGGACACCTTCTACTAACCCAGGTTGCTCCAAGCCCTGTCCAACCTGACCTTGGACACTTCCAGGGATCCAGGGGCAACCACAGCTTCTCTGGGAATTCTATCCCAGCCCCTCCCCACCCTCACAGCCAACAATCCCTTCCCAATATCCCATCTAACCCTGTCCAATTTCAGTTTAAAGCCATTCCCCCTTGTCCTGTCACTCTCTGCCCCTATAAAAAATCCCCTTCCTTCCTTTTACAACCCCCTTTGGGCTCTGGAAGGTCATATCATGCAGACAACTGAGCTGGGAACCTGGAAGGGCCCATTCTCAAACTCTGAGCCTGAGTTTTATCTGCAAAGTGTGTTTTTCCCTTTTGCTCCTGCCATTGTGCTCGGGGGTTAGGAAATAAGACTTATTAGTGGGACGGTCCCATAGCAAGTGGGTAGAATTTGGGAAGGGTGGGATTTAAACCTCTTGTGGGGGTCTGCAATGCAGCCATGCATCCACCAGTGACCCCCACGAGTTACCTTTGCAGCCAGTGAGGAGAAAGGCCCTGGCATGGGCTTAAATGCCTCAAATAAATGAGTTGTGAGGTGGGATAAACTGTGCCTTAAAAATGTCGAGTATCATGGAGCGTAGAGGGAGTCTGGGCACAAACCTCAGTGAGTCCCACTTGCACCAGTGATCCTGTTTGCATCATTGTCAGAATTCCTGCTGCACCACAGAGGCAAAGGAATGTTCCCAAGGACCCCTTGCATGGCAATATTTCTGGAAATGCCACCTGGGGAACAACGACACCTTCACACTTTGGTATCCCTCGGTATTCATGCCCTGTTTTCACCCTGGGATTGAATTAATCCTCACAACCTCCTGCTTTTACCCCTCTGGAGATGGTGAAACTGGAGCAGAGGCACGTGAGAAACCAGAGATGCTGAGACTTCCTCACATTTCAAAGGGAAAGGATGTCCCAGAGTGACTCAAGCGCTGTTTTGAAGGCTCCAGCACAATTTCTGGCACTCTGTCTGTGGCAACACTCGGGGGTGACACAAAATGCTCCCTTCTCCATTTGGAAGGGAAGAAGATGATGAAACCACATCCTCAGGCTTAAACAAGAAGCTCATATGTTTGTGCATATTATCTCATTTCCTCTGGGCGATTTTTTTGAGGTCGTTGCCTCGTCAGCAAACAGTTGGTTCACCCTTGAGGGCACTGCTGTTCCTCAATTTGTTTGTCCTCAAAGAGAACCACGAATTCCTCTGCTCCAGTCCCTTGGGAATATGCAGGAGCTTGCAAGGAGAAACATCTCAAGAACATTTTCCAGGGTAACTGTCTTTTTTTGAAGGCTCTGTCCACGTGTCAGGACCTGGATTAAAAGCGACAGAACAAGGGGGAATGGCTTCAAACTGACAGAGAGTAGGGTTAGAGGGATATTGGGAAGGAATTCTTCCCTGTGAGGGTGGGGAGGGGCTGGGATAGAATTCCCAGAGAAACTGTGGTTGCCCCTGGATCCCTGGAAGTGTCCAAGGCCAGGTTGGATAAACTTGGAGCAACCTGGGTTGGTGGAAGGTGTCCCTGCCCATGGCAGAGGTTGGAACAGGATGAGCTTTAAGATCTCTTCCAATGCAAACCATCTATGATTCTGTGAACTTAAACATGAGTTTCCTTTTCTTTCTTGGCTTCCCAGGTTGGCTGTGAGTTAGAAGTCACTTATTTATGGATGGGGAAATGAAAGAGAGAAGAAATTGCGTGTCTCTGTCACAAGGGAAGTCTCTGGACATCCTGGGTGCCCACAGACCTTGACTCCCACGTCCCAGTGGAGAAGTTCAAAGCTTCAACCGCAAAGGAAAAAAACCAAACAAGCTGTCAGGTTCTTTTTATAGCTGGAAACCATCCCTGACATACGTTGAAAGACCCGCTGAGCGTGTAAAAGTAAGAGAATCATGGAATCCTGGAATCACTGAGGTTGGAAAAGAGCTCCAAGGTCATCCAGTCCCCCCTGTGCCCCATCCCCACCTTGTCCCCCAGCCCAGAGCACTGAGTGCCACGGCCAGGCCTTCCTGGGACACCTCCAGGGCTGGGCACTCCAAACCTCCCTGGGCAGCCCCTGCCAAGGCCTGACCACCCTTTCCAGCAGGAAATTCTTCCTGACATTCCCCATCCTGCTTCCCAGCCCTGCGACAGCCTCTTGCCCTGGGTTAGAAACCCCAATTTTGCTGCAAAATATGTGTTTTGTGCAGTTTGTTCACGACCAGGACCGTCGGGTCACTGGGATCTAAGTCTGAACCCGGCAACTGTGCCCTCCTTCCCGGCACAAGCAGCACATCCCGGGGCTGCCCTGGATGCTTCCCAAACCTTCCCTGATCCCCGATAACAGGAGGGCCCCTCTGAGGACCAGGAGAGCCCGCACAGGCGTCGGGAAGTGCCATCGGGGCCGGCCGATGCTCCCATACATTATTTAACACCCGATGTCGTGGGGAGGGGCTGCACAGCCCGGGGAGATCTTTCCTGCAGGAAAACAAAGGAAGGCAGAGAACAGCTGATTAGTTACTATTATCACCGGCTAATGGGTGTCTGGTGATAAGATGGTAACCAGATAGGAGGCAGAGAGGGTTTTTTAGTGCTAAGTACTCCGCTGCCTGTGTGCGATGCCTCATTACCGCGCTTGGATCCCCTCCCCCATGAATTTTTTATGACCTCACCGTTTTTCATTTAACTCTCACTCCTTGCTTTGCTCTTCTTTCAGTCCTGTCCAGGTCCTGAGCTGAAGTGACAAATGTGTGAATAGAAGCAGAAACTCCAGCTCTTGCTGCTCCCACCCCTCTTGAGAAGGTGGGAGAAAGGAAAAATCCCCAAAACTCAGCTTCAGGTGTTCATCGCATCACGCAGTAAAGGAGTTTTATTTAGGCTGTCCTGTGGTGGTTAACAATTCCTTCCCAAAGCTGCAGGATATGGCACAATTAGGGGGTCAGGTGGGTGCAAAGGGGGCCCCAAAATCTTCTTCATTAAGGTGGAGGCTGTGAGGCAAGTTCTCACTCTTCTGTGTTACCCCTGGGAATGTTTTCCAGGGAGTGAGACATCACCTGAGGGGGTCTTGCAGCAGGAAGGCAGATGTTGGATGGAGGAAAGACACAAACAGGACAATCTCCTTCTCCTGGACAGGATGGCAAGAGTCAGAGAGGTCACAAGAAGCAAGAGTACACACAGGACCCAGGGAAGGGCTGGAGCTGGGACAGGGCAGGCTCAGGGTGGATCTCAGGACAAGGTTCTTCCCCCAGAGGGTGGTGGGCACTGCCCAGGCTCCCCAGGGCAGTGGGCACGGCCCCAAGGCTGCCAGAGCTCCAGGAGGGTTTGGACAACGCTCTGAGGGACAGGGGGGAGTGTTGGGGTGTCCTGGGCAGGGCCAGGGCTTGGACTGGATGATCCTCGTGGGTCTCTCCCAGCTCAGGATATTCTAAAATTCCTAAAACCAGAGACAGAGAGACATTTTTGATATATTCTCAGAGGCTGGTGCTGTGACAGTGAGTCAGAGGAGCATCAGTGCCAGGCAGGGTTGGTGAACTCTCCCTTTGAGATTCATTGGAAATGGGTAAAAAACCCTTCCTGGGCTTATTTATCTCTGGTGACACAACAGAGGAGGACCCAGATCTTTGTCATGAGCAGAAGAACAGTGGTAGAAAAACTACCTTGGGTGTTGTGTTGTGCTTTTGGTTTTTATGAACCAGGAGATCTTGGAGAAGAACCTCCTTTGGACCTTCCACCTGACACCAGCCGGAGAAAAAACCCTCTGGCTTTCATCTGGTTCTTCCTGGAAGTTTTTAGCCCATGGGTCAGGCTTGGCAAAGGCAGATTTGAGTGACTAAGACCTGGCTGGAATTCCTGAGGGAGTTTCTGCTCCCTCAGTGTTGCTCCTTCTGCCGAGGAAGGAGTTTTTATTCAGTGTTGTAACAAATCTCCCACAGATCCCTCACCAACCCTGTTGTTTCCCCTCCAGATAAAGCCCATCTCAGGATAAAATTCCTCAGGGCTGTTCCCTGGACTTTCCTCTTTTGGAGGGTCTTTTCTGAAAGATGAGACATGTGGTCTCACATCTCCTTTTTCTTTTTTTTCCCTCTGGAAACACCTGAGTCACAATTTGAGAATAAAGGGACAAGTGACAAGAAACAAGTGACACTTCAGGTACAAGTGAGTTCCTTGGTGAACACATATCTGTTTTTCCCTTCCCTTTCCTTCCCTCCTCTCCCCTCCTCTCCCCTCCCCTATTAAACCTTGATAATTGTAAAAATAAAAATAATAATGATGATGATAATAATAATAATAATAATAGTAATAATGATAAAGATCACCCAATAGTTTGGAGATAAAAACTCCTATTTTTTTTTCCTGCAGACAAGTGGAAAACTATTTCATTTTATACTTTAGAATAATTATCAACATTATATTCCCTACCTGCCTTTGTTCTGGAAAACTGGGCAAGGATCTGTGCAAACCCAGAGCAGAAAGATAACTCTCAGCTGAGCAAACTAATAAAACTGAGAGATTGATTTAATAATTGTTTTCTTCCATTCTCCCCCCTGCATTTAAATGATAATTTTTTTTTAATACCATAAAAATACCAAAGATTAAACATTAAGTACTACTCGATCCTGATTTTATTTGTGGTTTTATTAAGGACATTTTCAGGTTTGCAATCATTTAAACACTCTGATCATCGAAGGAATTCTGGAATTCTTCAATGAACACTTTTCCTTCCCTCTCCCTACATCTTTTCCCTTTCCCAGTCAGCAGCTTCACCTCAATCCTCCTCGTAATTCCCGTTGAGCAGGGATTTTAGGACAGGAATTGTGCCTTTACCCACCTCTACAAACAACTCCCAGTGCTCTGAGACAGTCTTAGAGTCCCTCTCTTGTCAGAGGCCAGACTTAATTTGAGGATTGTCCAGGAATTTGCAGCTTTTGAAATCCTAAGTCCATCCCTGATGTCGGAGCTGGAAGGGAAATCCTGGGAAATTGGGCTCTGCTGAACATTTAAAACCTGCAAAAACGTGATGGAAAAATCAAATTTATCTGCTGAAAGCTGCTCAAAGTGCCAAATGCAGGGAGGAATCACGAAATATCTCAACCTCAAAGGTCTGGTGGGAAGCTCCAAGATTTTCCAAACCGTATAAATCCATGGAAAAACCTGTATTCCCTCCAACCTTCTCACCCAGCCTGAGGAATCCGTGGCTGAAATGAGCTTTGTTTTCTTCCCAGCACAGGGCTTTTCCCCCTTTTGCCTGACCCTTGGGTGCCCTCAGGAGCAGGATGGGCATTCCCAGTGCTCCCAATAAACCAGCTGGGCAGGACTTTGTGAAGCCCTGGAAAAGAAGGGAAGATTCCTCCTTGAAGGGGTTTTCCCCCCTTTTGCCTGACCCTTGGATGCCCTCAGGAGCAGGATGGGCATTCCCAGTGCTCCAAGTAAACCAGCCAGGCAGAACTCTCATGGAGCCCTGGAAAAGAGGTGAAAATTGCTCTTCCAAGAGGTTTTTTCCCCCCTTTTCCCTGACCCTTGGGTGCCCTCAGGAGCAGGATGGGCATTCCCAGTGCTGCCAACAAAGCAGCTGGGCAGGACTCTCATGGAGCCCTGGAAAAGAGGTGAAAATTCCTCCTCCAAGGGGTTTTTCCTTCTTTTGCCTGACCCTCGGGTGCCCTCAGGAGCAAGATGGGCATTCCCAGTGCTCCCAGTAAACCAGCCAGGCAGAACTCTCATGGAGCCCTGGAAAAGAGGTGAAAATTGCTCCTCCAAGAGGTTTTTTCCCCCCTTTTCCCTGACCCTTGGGTGCCCTCAGGAGCAGGATGGGCATTCCCAGTGCTGCCAACAAAGCAGCTGGGCAGGACTCTCATGGAGCCCTGGAAAAGAGGTGAAAATTCCTCCTCCAAGGGGTTTTTCCTTCTTTTGCCTGACCCTCGGGTGCCCTCAGGAGCAAGATGGGCATTCCCAGTGCTCCCAGTAAACCAGCCAGGCAGAACTCTCATGGAGCCCTGGAAAAGAGGTGAAAATTGCTCCTCCAAGAGGTTTTTCCCCCTTTTCCCTGACCCTTGGGTGCCCTCAGGAGCAGGATGGGCATTCCCAGTGCTGCCAACAAAGCAGCTGGGCAGGACTCTCATGGAGCCCTGGAAAAGAGGTGAAAATTCCTCCTCCAAGGGGTTTTTCCTTCTTTTGCCTGACCCTCGGGTGCCCTCAGGAGCAAGATGGGCATTCCCAGTGCTCCCCACTGGGCAGGGGTTTTGGGAGCCCCTTGGAAAAGAGATGGAAGATTCCTCCTCCAAGATTACCTCCAAAGTGACTCCTTTTCTAAACTCTCCCTGCAAATTGCATCTTTTGGACCACTTTTAAATCCCCAAGATCCATCTTCCTCTCCGGGCATGGAACCGGGACTGATGTTTTGGGGTTTTGTGCTGTGCTATATTAAAAATCCATATTTCAAACAAGTAGATGCTTTCATTTTATCCAGCCCTTTTGGTTTTTTTTTTTTTTTTTTTTTTTTTTTTTTATTTCTACCGAGCCAAACTTTTCAGGCAGTGAGCAAAAAAACCTTTCAGCGACACGAAGCACCTTTTTTCATCCCCTGCCAAGGCTGTAATGCCTCCAATAATTTATGTTTAATTTTTAATACCGTTATCTATCAGGAAGAATTGTGTGGGCTGCTCACCATATCCCATTTTCTGTTATGTGGTTTGTTGGTTTTTTTTTTTTCTGAAGCTCGTGGGCTTCAAAAAAAAAAGTAAAAATAAATAAAAAAAATTTAAAAAAAAATTAAAAAAATTAAAAATATACCACAGTGCTGCTGCTTTTCTGCTGAATTTCCTCTAAAAAAAAGAGAAAGATTAAGGCATCTTGTGTGGCAGAAATGCTTTGCTCTGCTTTTAGATCTACTGGTCCTTGTGTGAGGAAAAAGCCCTGACTTTTTCACATTCCAAGGGATATTTTGGGGGATGTTCAGGTTTTGGGGATGAAATTTTTTATGGATGGTCCTCCTGCCTTGAACACCAACCCATTCCACACGTGCAGCTGATTTTTTTAATTCATATTTGGCCAAAAACCCCCGTTGATTCGAGCCCCAATTCCATCTGGGGGGACAGGAAGTTAAATCCTAAGGGCCATCTAAGTTTTCTGCCCAAATCACCGTGTTGTTGAGATGTCTGTGTTGTTTCTCTCAGGCTCTGGAGGTCTCTGTGTGAGCTCTGCTCTTCTGGGAGAGGAAAAAAAAAACCCAATTTTTTCCTTTTTTTCCTGGCCAGACCACAGCTTGTCCTGACATGCTCCCGCTCTGGGAATTGGGACTGGGATGTGTATGGGACTTGTTAATGGAAATCTATACCAAGGAGGCCATTTGAGCTTTGGATACTTGTCAGGGCCATTTCCACCCTCTTGTGTTGGTGAAGGAACCTCGGGATAAAAACAAACCCCTGAAAAGGGGGCGGATGATGCGTTAAATTCCCGCGGGACATCAAAGCTTGAAGCTGCCTTTGTTCAGGAAAAAAGGAAAAGTTAAAATGAATTCCTGCTCACAGTAAAAGTGCCCGAGCTGCTGGTCCTTCCACAAATCCCCAAAAGTGGTAGAATTTGCCATATTGCACCAATTATTCCCACGGAGAAGAATCGGGTGAAACCAAACGGGCACTTCATTGCAGAACTTCCATGGGGCACCTTCCAAGAAAACATTCCCTGCTCCAGCCCCGATCCTCAGAGAAGACCTGGACCTTCAAAAGACAGAAGCTTGGCAGCTCAAATTAATACTTGAAGATATTAATCCTTGAAATTAATCCTTGAAGGTGCCCCACGGGATGGGTTCAAGGCAGGGGTTGGTGTCTCCTCCTGTGAGGGCAGGAGGTTTTCTCCCAGGCTGGGGCACTTTGGTTACACTCAGGGCTCTCCCTCCCTGCTTGAAACCACAGAATCACAGGATCATTTAAGTTGGAAAAGACCTCTGAGATCAACGAGTCCAACCTAGTTTGACTCATCGCTTTGTCAGACCTAAAGGACAATTTTGCACATCCCCAAATTTATCTTTCTTTTTTTTTTTCTTTTCCTCCCTCAATTCTTTGGCCTGATGGAGGCTGTTACCTGCCCTCTGGAATGTTATATCATGGGATATCTGCCCCTACAATGCTGCTCTTTAAGGGCTCCAGGCTTGGCCCTGTCAAAATCCCAGCTAAAACTCCCCTTGGCGTCTGTGCCATAATATTCCAAAACGGGTTTATTTTGGGAGCAGTTCAAGTTTTACTCATCATCTCAACGTTTCACCACACACAACATTGAATAATAGAAGATGGGCAGGTAAATCCAAGGCTGCAATTCAATCAAGGCCCTTTGTTGATGGCTTAAGCTGAGAGTCAAACAGCTTAAGTAGTTTATGACCGGCAGCAGAGCTGCCCTGATTGAATTACTGCTCAGGCATTCAATTGCATAAATGTATTGTTATTTATATGCTGTGCCAAAGCCCTGGTTTAGAGTTAACTGGGGCTGTAACTAATGGGGAAAGAGCAGCATGGCATTCCAGGGCCCCTCCAGCAAGGAAAAGGAAGGATGTGCACTGTGCTCTGTGCTTATGTAAAAATAATTCTTGTGGCACTGCAGGGAATTTGATTCTTCAGGCTCGAGAAATGAGGAAGAACTCCAGGCTGTTAGAAATCGTGTCTGGCCCCTGGACCAGAGGAATTCCCATTATTGTTTGGGACCTGTGGAAAGGCTGGATGCACGAATTTCAAAACTCTGTTGGATTTAAAGGAAAAGAGATGAAACAGGGGGGAAAATGGACACGAGAGACAAGGATGTTACAACCATCCCAGGAGGGAGGTACTGGGAAAAGGAGAATGCAAGAAAGATGGAAACCTGTTGGAATGAGTCCAGAGCTGATCCCAGGGATGGAACCAGGATGGGAGAGCTGGGGGGGTTCACCTGGAGAAGAGAAGGCTCCAGGGAGACCTGAGAGCCCCTTCCAGGGCCTAAAGGGGCTCCAGGAGAACTGGAGAGGGACTGGGATCAAGGGATGGAGGGACAGGACAAGGGGGAATGGCTTCCCAGTGCCAGAGGGCAGGGATAGATGGGATATTGGGAAGGAATTCCTGGCTGTGAGCGTGGTGAGGCCCTGGCACAGGTTGCCCAGAGAAACTGTGGCTGCCCCATCCCTGGAAGTGTCCAAGGCCAGGTTGGACGGGGCTTGGAGCAACCTGGGCTAGTGGAAGGTGTCCCTGCCCACGACAGAGGGTGGCACTGGATGATCTTTAAGGTCCCTTCCAACCCAAACCATTCTGGGATTGCATAAAGGACATTTCCAGGGGTCTCTCCTGTCCAAGCATCCCGGTGTGTGGGGAGGGCAGAGCCCAAAACCCCAATCCCATAAAACCCTTTACACTGACAGGTGAGAGCTGTTTTTTGGACACAACCCAGGGGTTTCAAGGTTGTTTTGCTGGGGATTTGGAGAACATTCCCAGCAGCTTTCTGGGGGAGATCCCACAGCTCCACAGCAACTCTGGCTCGGTCGCATCCCGGGCTGTCGCTGCAAATCAGAGCTGACAGCCAGAAACTGCTCCCATGGATTTCCTATTGCTCCTTTCAACCAGCCTGGATTGAATTGCACCAAAAGGGCTGACAGCCTTAAAATCCACACCATTAGATCTCATTAAGGGCTGCAAAAATCTGCCTGCTTCCACAAATTTCAAAGTCGATGGATACCTAAGCCCAGTTGTGCTGGTTTAAAGGTAAACCAGCAGGGGAAATGAACCCAACCTAAAAGAGAGATTGTAAGTCAGAATAACAATTTAATAAAATAATACAATAAATACGATTGTGCAGACAAACAGTTGGTTTTAATCCACAAAACCCAAATGTATAACCAGGTTGCCCAGAGAAGCTGTGACTGCCCCTGGATCTCTTTAAGGTCCCTTCCAACCCAACCCATTCTGTGTTTCTGTGATTCTGTTGCTCTCCTGGCTGTTATAAAGTCAGCAGACTGTCATTTTTAGGGAATATCAGGAGAAGACAATTTCCTTTTAGGTCTCTGAATACCCTCCCTCCTGATTCAAATGAAGATAAATAAGATATGTCAAGGAGTAGTAGACAAGTTTCTCCCTCACACACAGGCCCTTGGAAACCACTCAAACACCCTTTCTGAGGGGGAGTTTATCAGAAGCCAGAAAGTCCTTAATTTGACACTCCAGAGGGGAAAAAAAATAAAAGCAGTTAAATGTACTTAAACAATATTCCTCTTCTGTGCCTTACACAAGAAAGGAAATTATGCGTGCCCTGGATAACAAATCCGACCTGCACACCTGTTAAAAAACGCTGCACACAAAAAGCAGACAGTCCCAAAAAGGTGGTTTTTTATGGTTTCATCAGCTCCTTTGGAGCAGTCTGCTCCAAATCCTGGGAATTACATCAGGACTTCCTTGGGTCGCTCCAGACCGGAGCGATGGCAGCCTGACCTTGGAACTGCTTGAAAGCCAAGCTGAGACTGGGAGGTCACTTCCCCAACCTCCCAAATGGGAGCAGAGAGAGGAAAATAAACAATTCCCAGAGCTGGCCGTGTCCTCAGCTGTGCTGGGAATCCTCATGGATCACTCCCACAAACACCCAGGAGTTCAGGCTTTGGGCTGGGTTCCTGCTTCCGACTCAGAAATCTCATTTTTGGTCGACTCGTGTTGTTCCTCCAGTGGATTTATTTTTAAAAAGTTGGGTTTGGGGAGGAATGAGGTGGGACTTTACCAACTGCAGGGTTTGCATGGAATCATGGAATGGTTTGGGTTGGAAGGGATCTTAAAGCCCATCCAGTGCCACCCTTGCCATGGGCAGGGACACCTTCCACCAGCCCAGGTTGCTCCAAGCCCCGTCCAACCTGGCCTTGGACACTTCCAGGGATCCAGGGGCAGCCACAGCTTCTCTGGGAATTCTATCCCAGCCCATCTTCACCCTCACAGCCAGGAATTCCTTCCCAATATCCCATCTAACCCTGCCCTCTGTCAGTTTGAAGCCATTCCCCCTTGTCCTGTCACTCCAGACCCTTGGAAATAGTCTCTCTCCATCTTTCCTGGAGCTCCTTCAGGCCCTGCAAGGCCACAATCAGGTCACCCCAAAGCTTCTCTTTTCCAGGCTGAAAACTTCATGGAATTCTCATGAATCCTTCCCAGATTTCACTTACTATCCCTGCCAAACAGGGTCCCTTTCTGACTCCCAAATCTGTGTGTTTGGGAGTGGCCTTTGAGGTCGTTGTTGACTCCTTTGATGTTACTTTAAGGGTTTTATTCGGGGGGGTGGGATGATTTAATTTCCACTGCGGGTTTTAATAGCAGTAACAATGAAAAAACAGCTGGGTTGATTTGAATACTGCTAAAAATACCCATTCTTGTCCTAAGCAAGAGGGTCAACCATGGCTTTTTGAGGGTGGTTAAAATGGGAATATCCCAAAAGCAGCCTGGGAGGTCATTTGTGGCTCCAACCTGCCTCACCCACGAGAGCCATCAGCAGTCCAGGCAAAAAATCCCAGAGATTTAAAGAGCATTTCCATTCCAGAGGCCAAAAATTCCTTGGCATCCTGTCTTTACAGTGCCCCACAAGGCCCTTGAAATCACAGAGGCTGATTTTATGCCCCAAGCCACGTAAACATCTTCACTTTTTATATCACCAGCAACCACAACAACCCTTTAATCCCTAAATTTCCAAGGAGGGAAGAGTTCCATAAAAATTCCAGCTCTGTTGCCTCAGGTAGACCAATAAATTCATGATGATCAAGCAGGTTTTGCAGAAATAAAATGAAGATATGGAAGTAACAGCGAGGAGAAAAACTTCCAGACTCTAAACAAAGTTGGAGGAGAAACATTTAATCAATGCTGGGCTTAATTTTATTTTTCTTACCGAAGGAAAAAAGGGAAAAAAAAAAAGGGCCATGAATTCTTATCAAGCTTCCTTAAAGGACAGCTTGGCATCGGCTCCGACTTCTTAAAATTAAAATTATATTGATTTTCCATTTGGTTAAATAAATGTGCCTCCCTGAGCTCGCTTTAGGAAAAGAAAAATGTTTTTCAGGGCGATTTTCTCCTCAGCAGTCTCTTGGATTTTGCCTGGGGAATGTCCATCCACATCCAAATTAAGGGGCAAAGGGATTACCCAGAATGGCCCTAATTCCTGGGGGCACGGGGCAAGTTTCACCCTCTTAAGACAAAAAAAAAAACACCAAAATTCAAATTCTTTCAGCGTTGATGCTTCGGTTTAACACTGTCTGTGAATATTTGTATTGTTCAGGAAAGAAATTGTTGGTTGTAGGAAATTTCCAGGAATATTTTTGTTATTTAGGAAAGAAATTGGCGGTTGTAGAAAATATCCTGGAATATTTCCATTATTTAGGAAAGAAATTGGTGGTTGTAGGAAATTTCCATAAATATTTACTTATTTAGGAAAGAAATTGGTGGTTGTAGGAAATTTCCATAAATATTTACTTATTTAGGAAAGAAATTGGTGGTTGTGTGAAATATCCAGGAATATTTACATTATTTAAGAAAGTAATTGGAGGTTGTATGAAATTTCCATAAATATTTCCACTATTTAGGAAAGAAATTGGTGGTTGTGTGAAATATCCATGAATATTTATATTATTTAAGAAAGTAATTGGAGGTTGTATGAAATGTCCAGGAATATTTCCACTGTTTAGGAAAGAAATTGGTGGTTGTACAAAATATCCAGGAGTATTTACATTATTTAAGAAAGAAACTGGTGGTTGTAGGAAATTTCCAGGAATACTCATATTATTTAGGAGAGAAATCGGTGGTTTTGTGAAATGTCCATGAATATTTCCATAATTTAGGAATGAAATTGTTGGTTGTTCAAAATTTCCATAAATATCTCCATTATTTAGGAAAGAAACTGCTGACTGTAGGAAATTTCTGAAAATATTCACATTACTTAGGAAAGAAATTGGTGGTTGTATGAAATGTGCAGGAATATTTATATTATTTAAGAAAGTAATCGGTGGTTGTAGGAAATGTCCATTATTTAGGAAAGAAATTGGTGTTTTTACAGAATTACCATAACTATTTACATTATTTAGGAAAGAAATTGGTGGTTGTAGGAAATATTCAAGAATATTTACATTATTTAAGAAAATAACTGGTGGTTGTATGAAATGTCCAAGAATATTTCCATTATTCAGGAAAGAAATTGGTGGTTGTGTGAAATGTCCAGGAATATTCACATTTTTGAAGAAAGAAATTGGTGGTTGTAGGAAATTTCCAGGAATATTTACATTGATTAGAAAAGAAATTGGTGGTTGTAGGAAATGTCCAGGAATATTTTCATTATTTAGGAAAGAAACTGGTGGTTGTAGGAAATGTCCAGGAATATTTTCATTATTTAGGAAAGTAATTGGTGGTTGTAGGAAATTTCCAGGAATATTTACTTATTTAGGAAAGAAATTGGTGTTTATATGAAATAGCCAGGAATATTCACATTATTCAGGAAAGAAATTGGTGGTTGTATGAAATTTCCAGGAATATTTCCATTGTTTAGGAGAGAAATTGGTGGTTGTGTGAAATATCCAGAAATATTTCCATTATTTAGGAAAGAAATATTTCCATTATTTAGGAAAGAAATTGTTGGTTGTAGGAAATTTCCATAAATATTTACATATTTAGAAAGAAATCGGTGAATGCGGGAATTGTCCCGGAATATTTTCATTCTTTAGGAAAGAAATTGGTGGTTGTATGAAATTTCCAGGAATACTCACATTATTTAGGAAAGAAATTGGTGGTTGTAGGAAATATCCAGGAATATTTACATACTTAGGAAAGAAATTGGTGATTGTGTGAATTGTCCAGGAATATTCACATAATTTAAGAAAGTAATTGGAGGTTGTAGGAAAATTCCAGGAATATTTACATTATTTAAGAACTAAATTGGTGGTCGTAGGAAATATCCAGGAATATTTACATTATTCAGGAAAGAAATTGGTGGTTGTAGGAAATTTCCAGGAGTATTTTATTGTGTTACAGCGTTTGCATCAAAAATTAATATTTCAACCTTCAAAAATGAATATATCAAAAATGATAATATCCTTCCCAGACTTCCCACCCATCTGAATACTCTGATTACACTCCATTTTCTAAACAGTCACCTAAACACCTATTTTTGGGATTGTTTGGATGCCCAGGGAAGTGGGACATTCCTGGCTGGGGATTTGTTTCCCCTGGGTCACGGACAGATTTCAAGTGCCCAATTCCTGGGCTTTTTCTCTGTTATTAAATGAAGATTCTTCCCTTTATTACATTCCCTTTCTTCCCAGATTTTCTGCAGGGAAAGACCCAAACCCTTGCTCTTCACTGACCACTTAACATCCCAAATTAAGGGAGCTGCCAAGACAACTGTTCCTTTCTTTCTCTTCCCAGAATTTTCTCTTTTATTTCATTTTTTTTGGTACTTTTTTCTCCTTTTTTTTTTTTCTTTCTCCAGCTGTTTCCCTTTTCTACTCACCTTTTACCCCTTGGAAATGTCACATTTCTCTCTTGTCTTCTCACTTTTCTCCCTTCCCCTTGCCCTGAGAACATTGAAAATGCTCTGAGCTCGTTGGTCCTCGACTAAAAGTCTCGTTTCAAGGGTTTTGATGGAAGCCAAATGTCAAAATATTTCAGAATTTACCATATTTGTGCTTGTTTTCAGGTTCAAACACGGTCCCATTTTATTTTCTGTAAAGATCCTGGGCAAACTCTGTTGGATTTTGAAGATCTCTTGGCCTTTGCTGCCTGTTTGGGCGAATTCGGAAGGAACACTTGAGGGGAGAGAAACTTGGAGGAGATAAACTTCCTTCTCCAGGCAGTTCTGGCAGCCAGAACCTGTCCCATCACCCAGCCAGGAGAAGGACAGATGAGGGACACTGGGAGCAAACCCATCCCAGGGCAAGAGACACCTTCTGGAAGCGGGAATGTGGGAAGTCTGTGCTGGATGTGGGCCCGTTTTTCCTGCTGCAAGGTCGTTGTCAGAAAGGTGAAATGTTTCTGAGCAGATTTATTTATAAAACCATTGTTTGACTCCCCCTTCTCCCCAGTATTCCTGAAAATATTCTGGTTCTTTTGTTCTCCAAGGTGATTCATGGATTGGGAAGAAGAAGGGGGTGCTGAATGTTCTTTCTTCATGGCAGGGGCAGCTGCAGGTTGGGAGGTCCCAGCACAGAATCATGGAATGGTTTGGGTTGGAAGGGACCTGCAAGATCATCCAGTGCCACCCCTGGCCATGGAGGCACCTTTCCATCTAGACAGGTTGCTTCCAAGCCCGATCCAACTGTGCCTTGGACCACTTCGTGATCAGGGGGCAGCCACAGCTTCTCTGGGAATTCTATCCCAGACCCTCCCCACCCTCACAGGGAAGAATTCCTTCCCAATATCCCATCTAACCCTACTCTCTGGCAGTTTGAAGCCATTCCCCCTTATCCTGTCCCTCCAGCCCTTGGAAATAGTCTCTCTCCATCTTTTTTGGAGCTCCTTCAGGCCCTGCAAGGCCACAATCAGGTCACCCCAAAGCTTCTCCTCTCCAGGCTGAACAATCCCAGCTCTCCCAGCCTTTCCTCCCAGCAGAGCTGCTCCAGCCCTGGGATCCTCTTGGTTCCTGCTCTGGCCTCTCTCCACAGCTCCATGTCCTGCTGGGCTGTTCCCCAGGCTGGAGACAGCAGCTCTGCAGGGGTCTCACACCGTGTGGGGAGGGGGGATTTCAGGAGGTTCTTCCTCCCCATCCAGCCCGGTTGTTTTTTGGCAGGACCACAATTCCTTCCCGACTCCGAGCGAAAGACCTTTCCTTCCCAAACCTTCTGGCTGCTCTCCCGAGAACCAGGATGCTCTGAGGCCTTGCAGTGCTCATCTCCAAGGCCATCAGCAATTCCTGGAGCTCAGGTGACTTATTAACATCCCCTTTGACGAGTCCGATTGAAACGCACGCTGAAAAAAACCCGACTTTTTACTGTCGGAGCTCATTAAGTTTTATGCCCCAAACAAAATCATTAGTCAGGAGCTCTGGAAACTCCTCGACTAAAGTGGGCATCTATTGAATATCCCCCGCTGCAATTCTTCCTTCTAATATGGTAATTCGTTATCTGGATTTAATTAGCTGCAGGGTGAAAGGTTGCTGGGCAGGGGTTGTTCCTGCGCGATGGAAATTTTTAAGTACTTTCACTCTGGGCTGACTGTCTTTCCAGATCAATCTTCCTGCTTAATGACAACCAATACTTTCAGATATGATTACAGCCCAGCTCCATCTTTTCACGAGCCGAGACTCTTTGGAATCATATGTATTGATCTTCTTAATAGAAGTCAAGAAAAATGAAATTACCCTGCCTCCTTTTTTTGCAAAACTATGATAAATGGGAACTGGGAAAGTTACAGAAGACTTTTATTTATTTATTTATTTATTTATTTATTTTCTCCTCTCTCTCTCTCTCTCTCTGTCTGCCTGTTGGGGATTATTTTAATCTCTAAAAAACGATGGTCTTTTTAATGATGTTTGTCTTTCCATTATGCACATTTGCAGCAAAGCCAGGACTTATTTTTGTATTCCTTTATATAACCACATTTAAGCAAAGCCATGTCAGAATTGCCTGCTGGAGTATTTAGGGATCTATCAAGTAGACTCTGAGCTAAAGGCGAAAGCAGCTTTTTAGATGCCAAAAGATTGTATTTTCTTGGCATCTACGAGTTTAATCCAATTTCTGAACAGTGTTTTGAGATGTCTACAATCAAGTTTTCATTTGTTTCTTATATAGATCTTCCCCTTCATTGCCTGTAATAATTATGACAAGAGACTTGACTTATCTGCATTTTCTTGCTTCCCAGAAGTCTCATCCTGGCTCTCCCTTATCCAATTTTCGATGGGAACATCAGTCTCGTGGCTCTGCCTTTTGCTTCGTGTTTGCAAAGCTCCAAGAATTTCCAGAGGAAATGTTCCTGTTGTCCCCCTGATCCCGAGGCCTGGAGAACACACTTTTGGCTTTATTTCATGTCCCAACCATCTTTTCACCCCGCTGAGAACGACATTTCCCGGGTTGACTTCTCGTTTTTGTGCCACCAAGAATGGAAGAAAAAGGGGTTGGATCCCACGTTAATTGTAGCTGTTCCTCAGGGATAAATCCCACTCCAAAAGCAGTGGGTGAGAAAAATCTTAGTGGCAACAGTGGCAGGAAAAAGACGTGGATAAATCATGGGAGAGATGGAAAATATATACAGGGGTATATATTATAAATATACATATACATATATACATATA
>NW_021940851.1:926500-929821 GCF_001715985.3 Manacus vitellinus
CTCACTGGTATTGATGGGAATGGGAAAACACACACCTGACCTGCAGATATTTCAAATCAGGGGCACAGAAAAACTCCCCTCAGCTCGAAGGTCAGTGCCTTGTTCTCTTATTGCCTGATTGATCCTCAATTCCCTAATTTTCCAAGGCTTTTTCACACTTATTTCCACCAGGCAATTTCCTTTTTTATTTTTCTAATCATCCCCCTGTAATTTTTTAACTCCCCCTTCACTTTTCATTAGTTGTCTTGACAGAGGAATTTCCAATTCTCAGGCATTTGGGTTTATTGCTGCCCTGGAAACTCAAGATTTTTCCATCACGTTCCTGCCTAAAAATGAACTGACAGAACAACTTGACTTCTTTTTTTCTTTCTTTCCCCAGGTAAACTGAACTAAATAAAATGCAAAACAATCTCAAACCACCCTTTCCCAAAGGGATTAATTTGCATCTTCACTAAATAACAAAGAAACACCTTCCCGAGGCAAAATCCCAGGATTCTGCAAAACCAGCTCTAAAACGACACATGAAAACTGCCTGTTTTGAACGATCCTAAAGGGTTTTTAAACCTGGATTATTTTTAAGGAAAACTCTTGAAAGAGTAAAGTCTGGGGGTGTTTTTTTTTAAGTGGTGATCCCCAGGATTTATGTTCAGCTCGGTGGGATTTTACACCCACCCTGTTTGGTTCCTCCTTGTTTTCCAATCTCTTCCTGCTGCTCTCTGGACACAAGTTCCTCTTGCTGACATCCTTATCCCACGGATTCTTCCTTAAAATCGTAAAATCATGGAATGGTTTGGGTTGGAAGGGACCTTAAAGCTCCTCTTGCTTTGTGTCCACTAGAGCAGGTTGCTCCAAGCCCCGTCTGACCTGACCTTGAATATTTATTTTCCCTTGAACATCCCATTCCCAGGAATTCTTACCCTTACAAAACCCTTGAAACCTCACTGATTACATTTTACATCACATAATTTTTAATGGATTAGGTCTTTGAAAGGTAAATTTTTATATTTCATCCAGCCAGGGTCTTGCCTGTGCCCCATCCAACCTGACCCTGAATATTTATTTTCCCTTGAATATCCCATTCCTAGGAATTCTTACCCTTACAAAACCCCCTGAAACCTCACTGATTACATTTTATATCATATAATTTTTAATGGATTAGGTCTTTTAAAGATAAATTTTGATATTTCATCCATCCAGGGGCATGTCTGTGCTGCAGATGGACCAAGGCAGGTTGATAAAACCGTTTTGGGACTTTGCTGCTCTCAGCAGCAGAAAATTTTTCCAACCTCTTCCTGCTGCTCACTGGACACAAGTTCCTCTTGCTGACGTCCTTATCCCACGGATTCTTCCTCAAAATCATGAAATCATGGAATGGTTTGGGTTGGAAGGGACCTTAAAGCTCCTCTTGCTCCGTGTCCACTAGAGCAGGTTGCTCCCAGCCCCGTCCGACCTGGTCTTAAATATATATTTTCCCTTGAATATCCCATTCCCAGGAATTCTTACCCTTACAAAACCCTTGAAACCTCGCTGATTACGTTTTATATCATATAATTTTTAATGGACTAGGCCTTTTAAAGGTAAATTTTGATATTTCATCCAGCCAGGAGTGTGTCTGTGCCCCATCCAACCTGACCTTGAATATTTATTTTCCCTTGAACATCCCATTCCCAGGAATTCTTACCNTATTTATTTTCCCTTGAACATCCCATTCCCAGGAATTCTTACCCTTACAAAACCCTTGAAACCTCACTGATTACATCTTATATCATATAATTTTTAATGGATTAGGCCTTCTAAAGGTAAGCTTTTATATTTCATCCAGCCAGGGACGTGCCTGTGCCCCGTCCAACCTGACCTTGAATATTTATTTTCCCTTGAATATCCCATTCCCAGGAATTCCTACCCTTACAAACCCCCTGAAACCTCGCTGATTACGTTTTATATCATATAATTTTTAATGTACTAGGCCTTTTAAAGGTAAATTTTGATATTTCATCCAGCCAGGGGCGTGTCTGTGCTGCAGATGGACCAAGCCAGGTTGATAAAACCATTTTGGGACTTTGCTGCTCTCAGCTGCAGAAAATCCAGGGCTTAAATGAGAAACCTGAGGTAAAAAAAAATAAAAGGCAATTATATCATGATTGCTTTAGTTATAACTCAGTGTTTTCATTTTTTTAAAGAGTTCTGGATGTTTCAGCACAGATTGAAACCACCCAGGCTCAGCTAAAACTGGTTTTAAGGCGTTTTTCTCAGAGTCTGTTTTACAAAATTGAGCTGATTTTACGTGTCTGGCTGATTTGATTGCCTGTTTTTTGGTATTTAATGTTGTTTAATGTTCTTTAATTTCGTTATTTAATGTTATTTAATGTTATTTAATTTTGTTATTTAACGTTATTTTTTGGTATTTAATGTTATTTAATTTTGTTATTTAATGTTATTTTTTGCTGTTTAACGAGGATGCAAAACTAACCCCTCTGGGCAGGAGAAGGTAGAGCTGCACTGCAACACAGATTTATTTGGGAATAAATATTTATTTATTTATCTGGGAAAAGCCAAGTTATTCTGCTGCTAAAGTTTTAGTCCTGAACAAACATTTCTTTGGGAAAACAACTTCTTTGGCTCCGAGATGCCTTGTTTTGAACACTGGAAGATAATTACATGTCATGTGGGGCAACACAGGGAGAAATAAAGTTCTTCCATCCTGTTTATCTGAGTTTTCAGCTCCTATATTGACATTAAACATGTTGGTTTTTTTCTTAGCAAGTATGTATTAAAATTTATTGTCATGTGTCCAAAGCAGTCTGGAATAAATAATTCTATTTAATCCATCTAACACTTGTAAGTGAAGGTTTTTATGTGAATTCATTCTTTAAGGAAAAAAGGTCCAACTGTTCCCTGTGTTATTTGGATCCCTTGAGGAGTCTCCCAATTTACCTGAATAATCCAAATATAAGACCTGTTTGGGCACCTGTAGCACTTTTATATCAGATAAATGGGTATTAAATTGAGTTTTTAAAATTCTTTTCAATGTAAAAAATTATGGGACGAGCCTGTACCAACAATTTACTGCACAAATAGTGTTTTACATACAGAATATTTGCAGGATAAGGCAAGATGTAATTTTATTTATGTCTTTAGTATGGCTGAGCTTCTCATCTGGGCAAGAAGGAATTAAGGTGTTAAAGTAGAAGGAGAAACCTAAAATTAAATAGGGTGATATGAACTATAAGTTTTCAGCATGTTTTTTTCTCAGCTCATCTCAATTATTATTTAAATAATTATTTTCTATATACCTATTATTTTAAAAATATATTTGAATAT
>NW_021940851.1:930219-931329 GCF_001715985.3 Manacus vitellinus
TCTTTGAAATCGTCCCTGCAAGGGAAAATTAATCAGTTTTTTTGTCTGTCCAAGGCTTTTTTTCTCATTCTTTAGCTCCACTGATCCTTCTGACACAAGGCAATGAAACAGTTAAATCTGTGCTGGGTATCCCCCGAAGAATAAATCAAACACCACTTATTTAAAATGGGAAAAAGTTTGGGCTGGCAAAAGAATTTTTTCCATTCGGCTGTTTTTTTATGGAAAACTTTTTCTTCTGATGAACGAATTTTTTCTTTTTTAATCTGAAGTCTTTAATGGGAATCAGCTGTCTGCTTTTTTTTTTTTTCTTCTTCTTCCCCTTTTCCTGGAAAATCTTGGCTTTTTATTGAAAGAAGAAATCATAAAGAAGAGAAGAAAACAATATTTCAGCGAAGAGCCACATATTTGAAACATAGATGTGGTTGCTAATTGGTTATTTTACTGTCTAAAAAGTCAAATTAATAACATATATAAAAGCCAGAATGACAGAAATAGAGGAAAATATTCTTTTTGACTACTGTAGGAAGAGAACTGGGATTGGAAACCCTGGAGGAAATGGATTTTAGGAACCAGCAAAGAGAAATGAAAGGAGGACAGTTGGCAACAGATTCCACCAGGAATCGTTTTCCCTCTGGAATTTGATAACTGTTAATTCTTCATATCCTTGTCTTCTGCCAATGAACACAGTCCTTCTCACTGATAAGAAATTCATATTGTTAAACTCCACGTGAACTCCGAAAATATTAAGGCCTAAATGCTTCCCAGCAGATATGAACAGCAAAATGTCAGAGGAAATTTAATAATTGAGCTTAATAAAATCAGCTGGAGTTTGGAATCTTGCTTGAGATGTTCCTGAAAGGACAATCACTCTTAGGAAACTAAGTCAGGAATGAAATGTAGTCCCTGGTTAATTGGGGAAGGATCGATGGGTTTAACGAAGCCGGAGTCCTTCCAAAGGAGCAGCAGCTCAAAGCACTGTGGGTTTGAACAGAGGGCTCTGGTTTTTTGCCCTTCTGCCTCCTGAGAGACTCAACATTTCATCCAAATCCATGGTTCAGGGTGGTCTTGGGGGGAGGTTGGTCAACCCAACCTCTTGTGTGAGACCCCGAG
>NW_021940851.1:932439-935819 GCF_001715985.3 Manacus vitellinus
TCAAACAAAATTAATTGAAATGGATTGGAATTGATTGAAACAATTGACATTGATTGGAATTGGATGGTGATCCGAGATGAACGCTGCCTTTGTACGACCATGCCCTGTCGTGAGAGGCTTCATCTCCACAGCTGATCCCCCATTTGTAACATAGGAACTGTCTGTACAATGAATAATCCTAATTTTTGGGTCCCTATCCATCAGCCTGTGATGATTCCACAAGCTCCAGCCAGCACTCACTGCCCAGGAAGGAGCAAAGGACAAATTGCAGCAGTTCCACCTCCATGGGCACGTTCTGAGGAACCCACGGGTACAGGAGGGGAATACAAAGTGAGGAAAGAAGGAAAAACCAAAGCAGGAAAACAGGGAATTGCCACAGGATACTCCACAAGTCGCAAGTATTCAGTTATTCAGGTTGAAATGCAGAGATGAGCAAAGAAAGGAGAGAGACTTTGGAAAGAAGGAGAAAACGGTTCAAATGGGACTGGCAAAGAAAGAAACAGAGACAGGAACGAGTACAAAGGCAGCCTGAGCTGGAGACCATCTGCTGGGCAGGTTCAGAGGTCCTGCTGCAAATTATGCAGGTGTTCCTGAGAGATGTCTCCAGCATTTCTGAGCACGGGAAGAAATAGGTAAAGGTTGGGCTGTTAAATGGAATAAAGATCAAGGGAGCGTCTGCAGCAAAACAGGTTGGATATTGGAAAAGGGTTTCTCACAGAAGGAGTGGTCAGGCCTTGGAATAAGTGTCCCAGGGAGGTGGTGGAGTGCCTGTCTCTGGAAGTGTTCAAGAGGCAGTGGGATGTGAAACTCGGGGATGTAATTTCGGGGTGATTGTGGTGGTGCTGGGTGAGGGCGGCACTGGGTGATCCCGAAGGGCTCTGCCAACCTTGGTGACACTGTGAAAACCTTCTTGGATGTTTTTTCACTCCTCCTCTTCTCTTGCCAATGGGTCATATCTGGCAGGTTTTTATTTCCCAGCAATGGGCTGATGAAACAGGTGGCAAATATCAGGGGAAGTGCCTGAAAAAATGTGACCTGAAAGAAATCTTCTTTCCTGTAACATCTCCCGGTATCTGCCGACCATAAAATTTAAGCAGGTGATCAAGAAGAGATGGCAAACTTTACATTTGACATGATCTCCCTTTGTATTTTCCTTCTGATTATTTCCATCTGCCTCCTGCCTGAAAAAAAAAAAAAAAAGTGCTTTTCAGCTGCTTCTTTGGGGTGAATAATTCTAGAGGATTTTCAACAAGGCTGAGGCAACTTTAGCCAAAATCTTTGTGACAATGCAGTGCTGGAGGTGAAAAGTCAGAACTAGTTTTGGGGTAGTTAGAACTAGTATTTGTTCATATTTATAATCATGAAATCCAAGAAAATAAGACAGCTTTATTTCAGACTCCCTTCATTAGATGTTGTACCCAAAAGCCAAAAGGTTCCCACTCCTCTCTTTTTTCTCCACTGAGGATTTAACACCCCAAAATTTCTGAATTGTAGCGAATTTTGCATGTACTACACAAAACCAGGTTACCACTGGCAGCTCTTTAGACTTCAATCTCCTGCAGGGTCATAACATCTGTTATGCATTTATAGAATCCCTACTAACATATTAAAAAAGAGTGGATTTATTATGTGAGGGCTGAGTCGTGGAGACTTTTTCCACGTGCTGGAACCGGTCAGTAGGTTATCCTGAAGAAGCTAAATATAGCTATTTCTATATTTTCACATATATTGGAGTGCTCAGTGCTGCTATTTTGGTCACTCAGCCCCAGCCAGGCTCCAGAGCAAACAATGGAAACACTCCCTTTGTTTGCAGGATTGGGCCTCGAGGCTTTATTGTGAAACCACGTCCAAGGAACCAGAATAGAAGTTGGTAGGAAAGGTTTCAAGGTCTTAAAATCAGACTTTTTTTACAGAGAATGGACCAATTTCAAGGAAACATTTATAATGGGGAAAATTCCTGAGGTGCAGGCAAATCTCTCTGTTCAGACCTAAACTCAGTGAAAGGACAGGAGGAAAAGGCCTCAAGTTGCACCAGGGCAGGTTCAGATGAGATATTAAATTTTTTTGTCCCTGCAGGAGTGGTCAGGCCTTGGAATAAGTGTCCCAGGAGGGTGGTGGAATCCCTGTGTCTGGGAGTGTCCCAGAGGTGTCTGGATGTGGCCCTTGGGGACATGGATTAGGGGTGATCCTGGTGGTGCTGGGGTGGGACTGGATGATCCTGGAGGTCTCTTCCAACCTTGATGATCCTGGGATTCTGTTTGAGGGTTAATTGCGATTCAGGGGAACGAGGAGCAAGAAACTAAACTCCCACTGCCCACATCCCAAGGCTGTGCAATGAGTGACTGAATTCCAGCTCTTTTTGGTGGAGCATCCTCTTCCCCCCGGGTTGTCACGAAAGCCTGGACTCTTTTAGCCTCCTAAAAAAATGCCTGTGGGTAGGAAAAAATTACTTCCCATTTGTGCTCCAGACATAACCCTGGGCTGGTAAAACCCAATTTTGCTTGTGCCTGCCCTGTGCTGCTCTTTATTTGCTCAGTGGGTGGGTGGGGATGACATTTCCCTGCAGGAAAATACGAACTCCGGAACCTTTTCCCTCTCTCATCTCGGCATCACCGACGCTGTCGGACGTCAAGAGGCCTGGTTTGAAGTCAGCACATCCTCCTCCTGTCCAGGCAGGGTGATCCCAGGCTCCTGAGGGCCACCCTTTGTGTGACCACGAGCCACCCTGGACAAAGAGAATGGGTTTTTTTCCGTGGCCAGGCAAGGAAATCCTTGGTCAAGATAAACAGCTTCCCCTCCACTCTCCTGCTGCCAGGAAGCTCTAAATGGAGTCTCTGTAGTAGCTTGGTTTTTGGTTTTTTTTTTTCAGTATTTTATTACTTATTGAAAGTTCAGGCCTGAGCTCTAAGCCAGAAAACTGAAGCTGTGTTGGAACTGTTGAAAGGCCACAGACCTTGCTAAAAGTTCAGGTATTTCCAAGTCCTGAGGACGTGTGTGAGCGTTTACGTGGCAGAATTTTTTGGGAGAGAGCAGCTCTGCTAGTCCCTTGTCTCTGCCTCCAGTGGGACCACCTTTGCCTGGTGACAAATCCCCTGAAAAGCATCTTTGTTCCTCCCAAATCCTTATGAACTCCATCTGCTCACCGGTGCAGCCAGTCCTGATGTCACTACAAATCCCAGAATCCCAGAATGGTTGGGGTTGGAAGGGACCTTGAAGCTCCTCCAGTTCCAACCCCCTGCCCTGGGCAGGGACACCTGCCAGCCTTCTACATTTGCAGGAGAAAAGGGGAAGAGCCAAGCAAAGCACTGACTCTTGTTCTCAAAAAAACCAAGGCCCTCTGTGATCTTTCCAGCCTGGCTCAGGAATTCCGAGTGCTGATA
>NW_021940851.1:936895-939973 GCF_001715985.3 Manacus vitellinus
TCAGCAATGTCTGTGTTAAAAAAACCTTCTAGTGCTCACAATGACCCCACATGGGCAAGATAAATGGAAAATATAAGTGGAAAAACATCCTCCTGGGAGCAAATCCAGAGCTGGGAATTATTTGTGGGTGTGCTGAGGGTGCAGGTTGTCCCATTGGGGCTGTAAGAAGACAAAAGGACCTGGAAACAGCAGGGAATCTGGGAATGAGAGTGAGATGAGGAGACAAGATGGGGTGGAAGAGCCTGAGAGGCAGAAAGGGGGGAAAGACTTGGATGTTGGTCGGGGGACGTGGGAGGAGGAACAGGGGAAATGGGTGCAAGGGCTGGAATGATGGGAGTGAAATGATGGGAGAAACTCTGGATGAGGAAGAGGAAGGAGCAGCAGGGACAAAACACCAAAGGATTGAAGGAGGGAAAACTGGATCATAACATCTCTGAGAAATGCAGTTGGGAAACCAAGAGGAGCCCGGAATCTGCTCTTCCCAAGGGAATTCCTATCAACAGATGTTGCACAATGTTGCCAAACAGATTTGGTTTCCTCCATCCCATTCCTGGCATAAAGTGTTTACTTTGTGGTGTGAGGAAAAGCTGCTCTGCTGGCAGCAGATGCCAGGAATTTGCCCCAGGAGAGCACTGGGAATGTTGTCTTCTCACCTGAATCAGTCTGGGAGCTCTGTTAATACCAGCACCAGGATTTATTGGAATGCCTGTGTCAGGATTTTGATCTACAGATTATTTTCCAATGCACAGCTGCTGTTATAGATCATCCCTGGTATTGTTTGCAGGTTTGTCCTGGTTTTTTCAGAGATGTTGCAGTCCTACCTCATGGTGGAAGACCTGAGGGAGGGTTTGTTTTCCCTAAACTCAGGATCAGGATCGTGCTTTCCACTCTCAGGGGGAAATCCCTGACTGCTTGTACAGAGATTTGAGTGCAGCACCAAAAAAATGAAGGAAAACATTAAAAAAAAAAGAGAGATCTAATTCTGTTTTCATGCTCTGTGGTGTTTCCTTTTGTCCAACCACACTGTTAAAAATTAAAGGAATATGTGAGAGTTGGCAGATGGTTCTTGGAGGGAGGACTGGGACCTAAAACAGTGGGAAGAGGGATTGGACAAAAGAAGTAAAGTGTCAGACAGAAGCATAAGAAAAATGTTTGGGAACTTTTAGTGAATTCCCAAAGGCTCAGGGCAGGTTTTTTGTCAGGGCAGGTAATTATCTCCCCAAACACTCATCAAGCTGCACTAGAATAGCACTGCCTTTCTGGGGGAAATCCAGGTGAACCCTTTCTTGGGAAGGGGCATAAAAAGCTTCCGACTCCACGCTTGGTTTCGGGGATCGCGACAAACGCGGCTCTTGTGGAAACATTTCCTTTTAATTCCACAACATCCTCTTGTGCAAACACTGCAACACATTGAATCAATTTTTTCAAAGGAACCTGTAAAATCAGAAAATACCCCAGGCTTTGATAGGCAGCAGCACATTAATTGCCAGCAGCACAAAGAGGCATTTCAACGTCTCGGAGCGTTTTGGCACAAATACAAATGACTTCTTTTCCTTCCCTGCCCTTGGAAATAGCTCTGCTTAAACTCTGAGCTTCCTACGATGGAGGAGTCACCATTAATCACCTTTATGACATCTCATATGTAGGCTGGGGATAAATCCATGGGCCCTAATCAACCACTTTCCTGAGGAAATTGGCCAAATCCTGACTCTTTGAGGAGGGAGGCGGGGGATGAATCACAACAACTTTGCTATTCAGACAAATCTCTTTTCAAGTGCCCTTAGAGCTCTTTTTTTTTTTTTTCTCTTTTCCCCTGTACAGTGAAGACAGCCACACAGGAAACAATAATAGTTTAATCTCTGGAAAAATTTCCTTCCTGCACTGCAGCAGCTTTTCAGACAGGTAGTCAGAGCGTGCCAAGGAAAATCAGGAGCAGCCCATGCCAAGAGCAGGATGTCGCTGCCTTCCAGCTCTGCTCCTTCCATGTGAGGAGAGAACAAGCAAAGACTTGTCTCCAAGACCAAACACTCTCCAAGCTGCACTTTACTGGGCTTCAACAGCACTTGGGGAATGGAGAATGGAGCAGAGAAGACACAGAGGGTCCTGAAAACCCTCGCCGTGGTACCTCCAGCAGGAATAAAGTCACTGATTCCCATCCCCAACCCGCCAAGAGCTGGGTTTGTCACCTCCCACTGTGTGCACTAGGAAGGATTCTTGCAGCATTTTTTATCAGTTGTCTGTTGTGGGATTTTTTCCTTGGCAGTTTTCATTCCTTTGAGCTGAAATTCTTTGCTCAACGTGAGCTGAGGAGGGAGGAAAGGAAKTTTTTTTTKRMSKWRRRSYYKGKKKKRRKYMRGGRRRRGKKKYSKYMMMYSGGGGKTKGKTTTKSYYMRGGKTTTKKTTKGRWTKRRKTTTTYTTKRWTTKKKSYKSMRKKRMMMSRGGGGGTTAGAGAAGAAAATCAGTGACAGCACCCGAGGGAAGGGCTGGAGCTGGGATAGGGCAGGGTTAGGTTGGATTTTAGGGCAAGGTTCTTCCCCCAGAGGGTGGTGGGCACTGACCAGGCTCGCCAGGGCAGTGGGCACGGCCCCAAGGCTGCCAGAGCTCCAGGAGGGTTTGGACAATGCTCTGAGGGACAGGGGGGAAGTGTTGGGGTGTCCTGGGCAGGGCCAGGCCTTCAACTGGAGGATCCTGATGGGTCCCTCCTAACTCAGGATTCTGTGAATTACCCTCATCCAGAACCTGGTGCTTGTCCTTTTCCTCCCAAACTGGTGCCTGCTTTAATTCCACAGCCTGACAAATTCATCTTATTGTCACTCTTTGAGTCAGATTTCAGTATTTGCACCTCTTGCAGTGCTGCTCAAGAAGGTGTGAGGTAAAATAGTTCACGTACACACTGGAGCCAGGGAGGTTGATCCAGCAGTGCAGGGATAAGGGTAGGAGAGAAGGGGAAATTCTTCTGGAATTGGGGAATATTTCTGCCCCTCTGCCCCCTCAGGGGAGACCCCCTTGCAGAGCTACTCCAGCCCTGGGGAGCAGCACAGCAAGGACATGGAGCTGCTGGAGAGAGGCCAGAGCAG
>NW_021940851.1:939983-947404 GCF_001715985.3 Manacus vitellinus
GGAGCAGCTCTGCTGGGAGGAAAGGCTGGGAGAGCTGGGATTGTTCAGCCTGGAGAAGAGAAGCTTTGGGGGGAACTGATTGTGGCCTTGCAGGGCCTGAAGGAGCTCCAGGAAAGATGGAGAGAGACTATTTCCAAGGGCTGGAGGGACAGGACAAGGGGGAATGGCTTCAAACTGGCAGAGAGTAGGATTAGATGGAATATTGGGAAGGAATTCCTGGCTGTGAGGGTGGCAAGGCCCTGGCCCAGGTTGCCCAGAGAAGCTGTGTCTGCCCCTGGATCCCTGGAAGTGTCCAAGGCCAGGTTGGATGGGGCTTGGAGCAACCTGGGCTGGTGGAAGGTGTCCCTGCCCATGGCAGGGGGTGGCACTGGATGATTTTTAAGGTCCCTTCCAACCCAAACCATTCTGTGATTCTCTGAGCTGAGTGGAAGAACTTGTAAAATGAGACTTGTGCAGAAAGTCCTATGGATTATCCTATGGAAGTGCTGCAATTTAGGATCAAGGTGTCACCTGAACAGGCCAATCCCGAACGAGGGAGGCACAGGACCTACAGTATCCTAGAGGAAGGCAGCTTGTAGGTTGAGGTTCTTGCAGAAAACAAGGACAACTGAGACTCCAAGGGACTCCAGGGACCTGCAATCCTTCCCTTCCTGGCTGCAATCTGAGAAGCTTCCACATGGCAGCAGGAAGATGAAGGATTGTCCCTGTTATTTGCTAAGCACAGGGATGAATTCTTGTCCCTGAGGACAAAACTCAGCAGCCCCAGGTTGCATTTTCCAGCTCTGCCTTCACCACAGGGGACAAATGAGAAAGAATCTTTGTTCAGCACCAGTAAAAGGAGCAGAGGCTTCACTTCTGTGCTCTTGGGACATATTTTAGTCATGGTAGCAACAAAATTCCTACCTAGATTTGCTATTTTTCCCAGAATTTATCTAACTGTGCTTCAGTTATGTTGTAGAAAACCCTGACACAAGTTGGACGAGGTCGAGATGTTTCCCATCCAGATTTTTAAACTCTTCCTCTTAATAGAACAAAGTGTTATAAAACCATCCTTGTTTTTTTCCTGAGCTGGACTTTCTTCCCTTCGTAAAACGTCAGCTGGATTTTCCAAAATAACCAAAAAGGAGTAAATACATCTTGGCCATTCTCCTCGAGGAGAAGCTTTCCAGGGAGATTGCTTTTTCTTCCCAGAAAGAAAACGTCCTGCTGAGCCCGGGGCTGGATCTGGTGCCCACAGAAGCCAGTGGAAGAATTCCCACTGGTGACAGTGGATGTTGGATGAAATCCCATCTCACTCTCATGTTTTAAGGCCGAAAAATGAGTTGTCAAATTCTAACGAGCCCAGGGAAAGCCTCATGTTATATAAGTTGCTCACAATAGGTTGTTACAACATTAAGAAAAGCCAATTATTTTTATTAAAAGCACATTTTGCTGGTTCCTTTCAAGCCTTTCCCAAAGCCTACACATATCTTTCCTGTTTTTTTTTTTTTTGGAATGCCTGCTTTGTAAACAAAGCCCAAACAAAGCCATCCTCTTGGTAGTTGGAGAGAGATTTTGGGTTCATTCTTTACGTGAGAAAACGTTGAGTTGCTGAACACACAAGGCAGCACACGGTCTCATTCAGACATCCCACCAAATGAAAAGCAGATCCCAGCTCCAAATGCTCCAGATGAAGGGCTGGGAATGCTCTCCCACGGAATTGGGGGGTGTTTAAGGGGCGGGTGATCAAAGCACTGCACCTCGGACGGCGGGTGAGTGGCGAATCCGTCTTATCCCAGCAGCCAGGAGGGATTACAGGGAATTATTTGATCTCCTGCTGAGGTGAACCTCCCATTCTGATGCTGATTGAACAGGTTCTTCTGCTGCAGGGAAGGCAACACGTGCTGTAACACACCAGATGACATTAAAATAACACCATTAATTGACATTTTCTCCCTCTGTTTTTTTTGTTGGTCACTCCCTGTTCGGGTTTGTGCTGAGATACCTTCTGCTCATCCATGGTGGGCAACTCTAAATTCCCTGTGAATCTGGGTATGGGAAAGGCAGTGCAAATGCCCAGTGCTTTGAACCCAAGTGAAGACACCACAGCTACACCCCGAGCACAGGCTTGTCTTTGGAAATACAGGTAATTTTGCAAGCTACAGGTTGGTTTTTGCAGATAGACTGTGGACCAGAACACTTAAAAATAGAATTCACCTCTGCTGTTAACAAGTTTTGACCTTTGCTCACATTCGTTTGGGGGGAAAGTAGCTCCTAGTACCAATTAACATGAATTATTAACTCCCACATGAATAATTAATTTATTAGAGGGCTGAAGGCATCGCTCCTCGCCGGCTAACACTGTTGAGAGAAAACGAAGAAAACAACACAGCCCTAATTATAACAGCTTAATGAGGATGTCTGGAAGGTCTGATGTGATTCAGTCGCTCTAAATGCTCTTTATTTCCTCTCTCAAACCACACTGGGTGCAAAGAATCAGGCAGTTAACTCCAGTTCCTGGAGGGCAGGGTTTCTTCCCACTTTCTCCGAGGAGGAAGCCCACTAAGGAGAGCTCAATTTAGGTGTTATTAAGGCCTGATGAAGGATGCCATTGCCTAAAAGACATGAATGCTGTCTCTCTCTCAGTAATGAACAATCCTGGGGGTGTCTGGGTCACTTAATGGCTCCAAAGGGCTGCTCAGGAAACTTCTGTGGCTCAGCTGTGCCCTGCAGAGATCTCTGGATGCCTGTGGTGGTTTGAGACCACCAAAAATCCAATTTCAGAGTCCAAGCCCCCCCTCCCACAACTCACCCCGGCGTGAGAGGGGTTTTCCAGACACAACACAAGACTCAATATGGGGGGAAGGGAATTATATTACAATTATTACACAAATAAATATTATAATAAACGTCCCTTCTGGACTTTTATTGGAGGGAAAAGAGGTTTGATCCAATGTAAATACTGCTTTGTCATAGGAGAGATAGTTAGGATTAAATTCCGGAGGAGTTTAACAGGGAACACCGTGGAAAACTGTCCAGCTGTTCCCTGGAGCTTCCTGATGATCCATCCCCAGCACCTCAGGGAATCGTGTCTTGTTTCATGGGCACATCTTCCCCTCCCAGCCTTTGCTGGGTCACACTTTCCCCTTTTTTTACCAAAATTTTCCATTAATACACAGTTTCCCCCCCCCTTCTCTCAGATTTGAGTGAACTCTCAAATCTGCACTTGTTTCCCAGGCTTTCATCCTGAAAACCACTTTTTTTTACATATATCCCAGTCCAGGTTCACCTTTCACCATCACTCCTCACATGTTCTTGGGGACCAGCTCATGCTTTCAAATAATTATTCAAATACAGGAGATGGGACAATGTTTTCTCCTCCTCCTCCTCCTCCTCCTCCTCCCAGACATTGTCAATTTTTAATTCAGAAATAAATGGTAGAATTAAAATAATTAGGGTAAACTCACGACTTTTAGCACCTCCACGAGCCTTTTATTTTTTTTTTTTGCTGTTGTTTCATTTGAAAAGTTTAAAAAACTGGACTGTGCAATAATCCTGCACTTTCTTTTGGTCCTTGGCCCACAGACACATCCCAAAGGTTTGCTGAGCAGAGAAGTATTAGAATGACTTAGACTTAGATGAACATTAAATTAATCAGACAACGCTCTGGGGAGAAATTGCCACTAATCTCAGATTTTTCATCTCCCAGAAATCAATTATTATTATGTTTATTGATATTGTACTTGTCACTACTCTCAGTGTTTTTTTTTTTTGCTGTGGTGACAGAGCCTTAGAGAAGAGAGAGGAGGGGAAAGATGGAGTAAATAATTGGGAGCTTCTTCCTCAGGAATCAGGACTTAGTGGCAGAAGATCCCCCCTGAGCCTCCCCAGTTCCCTCAGCTGCTCCTCAGATGGAGGAATAAATTCCATTTATTTTAGCACTTGAAAGATTAAGAACTTTATAAATTCTTGTTGCGAGCAGGTGCACAGTTACAAGTTCTTTAAAAGCCCTCCAGAAGGACTTCCCAAATCCTTCCAGAAATCCTTCCCAAATATGAACAAAATTCTTCAAGAAATAAATGGAAGTTCCTGAATTCAGTTTGATGAGGAGGAAAATAATGTGACACTGAAAATAGGATAATGTGACACTGAAAATAGGATAATGTAACACTGAAAATAGGATAATGTAACACTGAAAATAGGATAATGTAACACTGAAAATAGGATAATGTAACACTGAAAATAGGATAATGTAACACTGGAAATAGGATAATAAACATGCCAGGGTAAAATATATTTCAGTGGGAACAGCAGGTGAGTTGTTTTCTAAGGGATCCACTGTTTTCCAGGGCAGATCCAAGTCTTCATTCCCTAATAAACACCAGTTTGGAGCCAAGTTCCTGCTGGGCTGCACCTCCCTCCTCTCCCCAGGAATTCCACACCCAATGGATGCCATGGATTGTAGGATCTGCTGCATGCAGGGAGTTGGGCTGACTCCTCTGAAGGTCCCTCAGACAATGTTTTCCACTGGAAATTGGTTGGACTTGATGAGGAAAATGCTCTTTAAATTGTGTAAAACCATCAGAATTTGGCATTTTGCAACCAGGACTAATTTAATTCAGGTTGGCATTTTGCAACCAGGACTAATTTAATTCAGGTTAGGAGGGTTCAGCACGAAGAGTTGGTGTTAAAATATTGCAACTTTGTCATTAAATCGGGCTTCCTACTTCACAAACACTTGGAAGTCCAAGAAGAAATTTGATTTTAATCATAAAGTATAGAAAATACTTCTGTGGTTCTAGAATGAAAACAAGTCATGATCGCTGAATACTACCATAAATTCTGTTAATGAAATCCCAACATGGGAATCCTCCAATCCCAATCCAAGAGTTAATGTGCAACCTTTCCCCAGATAACTCCAGCCTCCTCCAGGTGCAGATGCACACCTGTTAAATTTAGAAATTCTCATTCAATTAACATTTTTTGGTGCTTTTTAACGACATTAAATGGCTGCTCCATTGGCACTGGCAGGGAAATGTCCTTGTTTGCCAGTGTAATGTTTAATTTAGAGCATTCTCGTGCTGTGGGACCGAGGTGGGAGAAGTGGAGAAGGGACTGTGAGCTCGTTGCAGTTATGAGAAAAATTCCTTGTGAGTTTGGCAGATTAAAAAATCACCAAATCACAGAATATCCTGAGTTAGGAGGGACCTCCAAGGATCATCCAGTCCAACTCCTGGCCCTGCCCAGGACACCCCAACAATCCCAAAAATCCAGAATGTCCAAAAATACAAAATGTCTGAAAATTCAAAACGACATTAATTTTTTTACAATTCACATATAGGATAAATAACCAAGAACAACCCCCTCCTCCTGTAAATACAAGACAAACTTCCAAGGTCCTCTTTGAGTTCCTACACTCTACTTTTCATCCCAGCAATGGCCCTAAAACATTCGATCCAATATCCCCGTGGGAAACAAGCATCCTGAAAAATTCAGGAGAGTATTGGAAGCTGATGGAGCTGAAGGTGGATCAATTAGTGGAAAAATCCTGGGGAGAAAAGTATTTCTGTCCACCTTTTCTGCTCCAGAGAGTCCTGTGGCTGAGGAGCAGCAGCACCAAATGCAGCAGCAGTTGAGAGGGCAAAAAAGAAGGGAAAGGGATTAAATCACTTGGGAAGAATGGAAAGGAATTAAATCACTTGGGAAGAAGGACAAGGGAGCCAAGAAGATAATGTTGTGCTTTGATTGTCTCCAAATCTTGACTTGGAATATTTGGGCACTGTGCAAATGAATAAGAGGGAAAAAAAAAAAAACCAACAAAAAAACTCCCACCCCAAAATACAAAAATCTAAGGGAAGAAGGAATTAGATTATGTGGTTCAGGACTCCCCATCCCTAGAATTCTTCATGGCCAGGCTGGATGGAGCTATGAGCATCCTGGTCTAGTGAAAATTGTCCCTGCCCAGAGCAGGATAATTGGAATGAGGTGATCTTCAAGGCCATCTGACACAGAAAGGTTTGGAGGGGAAAGGGAGACATTTTCTTGCCTCTTGTAACAATTGGAATAGTCAAAATGCCAGAGCTTGAAAGGGTTTTGTTCAGCACCAAAATGTCCCAGTTTATTGGCTCCTGGATGTCTCAAAGGCCAGAAATAGGTGCTGACAGAAGAATCAAGTCTGATTTTTTTCCCTTATATTATGAACTGAGCAGAGAATAAATCTTCCAGAGAAGGGCAGAGTGTTTGGGCAGAACAGAATGTTGGGAGGGAGAATAATTATCATTTACATTTTCTTAGTACAAATTAACTCCATGCAAAGTGCAATCACCTGATCACAAGACACATCTGAACATCTAAAAAGTCCTCCAGGGCTAATAAAATAAAAACATGTAAAAAAATAACGAGGGGCTGGAGAAGACGTTTAAATTAAGGAAAAAAAAAATATTTAATTTAAATAAAAATTTCATTTTTTAATGATTAAAAACAGGACCAGGTGGCAGAATTGTAGGGGTAAATTTTTCACTGATTTTTGAGTGAGAAGCTAAATTTCTGAAAGTTCGAGGAAACATTAAAATAAAGGAGCTTTTCCTGAGTTTTGCCTCCTGGAGGAAGAGCCTCCACGTGGCTTTCAGGTCTCTTTTTGGGGAGGAGCCTCAAGAGAGTTCTCCCAGGGCCTAGAAAGTGGAGTTGATGGTGCCTGAGGGGGTTCTTTCCTCTGGTTTGGTGATGACAGCAGAGCGTGGGAGGGTTGTGTGTCCGAGCTCCTTCAGCACCGCGTTCCTGGGGGACAGTTCCCACCCGGGAGGGACACGTGGGACCTGGACCCGGTGGCCAGACCAGCTCAACTCTTTGTCACGGGCCCACCAAGGGTGACAGGAGTGTGCAATTCGACCACCCTGGTTTGCAGGGAGGATAATAAAGGGGAGATGAAAAATGTCACGGTTTGAGACCCTCAAAAATCCAGTTTCCAAGTTCAAGCCCCCCTCCCACAATTTGCTTCAGAGTGAGAGGGTTTTCAGACAAAACACAGCTACTCAGCATTGGGGGAAGGGGAAAATACTTACAGGGTTTATTTACATGCATATATATAGGTGACAACTATCTCTTCTACGATGAAATAATATATTTACAATAGATCCCAGGACACAAATCCAGAGCTGGACTGATGGTAGTGAGGAGAAATCAGAGAGAGGGGGAGAAGGGGGCAAGAACTGGGATTCACTGGGACACACTGAGTTAGAAATGTCATAGTGAAAGGAGAGGAAAATGCAACTGAGAGGAAAAAAGAATATTTTCATAGAATCATGGAATGGTTTGGGTTGGAAGGGACCTTAAAGATCAGCTGGTTCCACCCCCCTGCCATGGGCAGGGACACCTTCCACCAGCCCAGGTTGCTCCAAGCCTGTCCAACCTGGACTTGGACACTTCCAGGGATCCAGGGGCAG
>NW_021940851.1:948494-953104 GCF_001715985.3 Manacus vitellinus
CCTGATCCATCCCAGGTTCCATGGGGCTTGGTTGCCCCTTTCCAACACCTCTCCCAGCTTTCATCCCAGTTCCTGTGTGACTGGGATGCCCAGGGAGCAGGAGGCTGGCTGGGTGTCAGTCCTGCAGTCACACACACTCTGCTTCTCTTCCTGGCTCTGAAATCTTTCTGGAATTTTCATTCATCACTCAAGGATTCCTTCAGCACTGCAGAGGTGCCATTTCAACAGGAGAATATTCAGCCAAAGCAGCTTAAACTCTTAATTTATTGCCTGGTGAAGACATCAGCTCTGCCATCAGGGGCCCTCTGGTTGAGGGAACACCGGCCAACCCTCACAGAAGGCCAGAGACAGGAGGCAGAAGTGGATAGTGGGAATATGGAAAAGCCTGTGGATCTTATCTGCTGACCATGGAAGCACTGGGTGTAACAGAGCAGAGAGCAACACTGAGGGAATTTGAAATCCTGTTCCTGGTGGAAGGACAGGACTGCTCCCAGCACCCAGGTGCCATGGGAAGAATCCCACCTCCAATCCCAGCATCAACTTGCAGCCAGGACAACTTCCAAGAATCCCCCCTGGCGAGGAACAACTATTTTGCCACTGTGTGTGTGCCACTGTTGTCACCCACTGGGCATAATGAAAATATTCCATGGGCATCCCAAAGAATTATTTGGAGACCCGCCCTTAAATGTACAGTGAACATCCCAGCTTTCAACAGCTTTTATCTTTTTGACAGGAAGGAGACAGGGAGAGATGCTGGAAGCAAACAAAGGTTTTTGAAGCTCTTCCCTTTTGGATGAAGACCAAAATACACATAAATTCTGCAGGTACAAACCACGGCTGGTAGAGACTTCTGCTCTGTTTTATGTGGTGGCCAAGGTGGGGAGTTAAGTTCATTTCTAGTGCTCCCTTTTTGGCCACTAAAGAGCAGGAGAAATCTTTCCATGGGTTATATTCAACCATTTGTGCCACGTAAATTCAAAGCAACTCTGCTTCTTGTTGGTTTGGCTTGGCTTTGAGTTTGCTTTTTATCAGTTTCCCCCTTTTTTTTGGTATTTAAAAATGGAGCTAATAAGTAGCTTTAGAGTAATATCAGGGAAAAATAACTCCCTGTGTTTTACTTTTGGCTTTGCTTCATTTGGAAATACAAGTGACCCAGGGGAGGGTTACGAGACTTTCTTTAGTTTCATCATGGAGTCGATTATAAATAGAAATAAACCTGTTAGCTCAGGCTGAAAACTATAAAAATGCAAGCTAAAGGGTAAAACTGAAAATTAAATTGCTTCAATGTTCCAGTTTTGAACTAACAAAAAGACTCTTCCTAGCAAAATACCTGGTTTATATTTCTTATTCTACGAGACGACGCTTTAATTTCAGGGACTCGTTATTGAAATTAAAAAAGAACCAACCTGCTTGAAGGAGGTGTGTTGCCATGCACTGTTTTTCATCATAAGTTTTTTAGCTCTCTGGGGAGTTTGTTTTGCAGAGCCCAGACCCTCGTTTGACACTTGAACTGTGGCAAAGGGGTTGAGTTTATGGTGCCCGAGGTTGTCGCTGTCACAAGTCAGAAAAAAACCATTCGTGAAACTGCTGCAGATATTTCCCTCCTAATGATCATTTGCAGCTTTGTTTTTTTTCGAGGCATTCTGTGTCTCTCTTCCTCTCAAAGGAACCTCTGTGTCGTTTTGGGGTCAGCAAATGAACGTGGAACCTTTGCCTCTTTGGGCGTTTGAAAATCCTGCAGGTGAGTGTTTTCCCTGCTCCCGAGATCTCCTAATCCAGGCTTTAAACACACACACACACACACATTGATCCTCTCCTTCAATGTCATAAATTTTAATGTAGTTTAACATACTGAGTTGTCACCAGTTTGATTTTCCAGGTCAAAGAGTTCAACCTCCTTTAATCACTGTGTCCAGAGCTCTCCCTTCCCTTCCAAGAGCCACAATCTTTGCCTCGGTGTTGTCTTGGCTGAACCCACAGCAAGTTTCTGTTCAAGGTTTTGAGGAACCAATTTATGACTCCTTAAATAAATTAAATTCAGCCAAATTCAGATTTGGAATGGTTGCAGGGGGTTATTGTATTATCTCTGGGATGCCTCAGTCTCTGGGTGTCAAAACTGTTTTTATTTAATGGAATAACATGGGAAAGTTGCTCAGAGTAGGTTGAGCTCCACGGGAGTGGAGGTCACAAACACTCAGGCTCATCCTTATGGTAAATTTGATGCTGCCTTAATATTTGCACTGACTATTGAAGGTATTCCTTGCTTTTAATAGGAAAAGGGATGACAGTTGGCAGTACAGGCTGTGAAATAATCTACTATGCCCACAGTTTTTTGGGTTTTACTTCTTTCTTTCCAGAGATCTCCTTTATTCAGCTCTGTAATTCCAGGTTTTTTGGCTCCAAGCCTCTGAATGAGTAGAAATTGGCTGAGCCAAGATGCTGGGTATGTCATATTCCAACACTCTGATCCTCCAGGGAATTTGAACTGGAGTAGACTTGGGCACTGCAAGAAATCCAGCTGCATTTACAGAATAACAGGATCCCTTGGAAAAAACCTTTCAAGATCATCAAGTCCCACCATCACCAGCATGTTCACCATTAAACCACGTCCCTAAGTGCCACATCCATGGATTTTTTGAAGGCTTGCAGGGGTGGTGACTCCACCACTTCCCTGGGCAGCCTCTTCCAAAGCTTTACAACCCTTTCCATGATTTTTTTCCCCCTACTATCCAATCTAAACCTCTCCTGGTACAACCTAAAGCTGTTTCCTCTTATCCTGGGAGAAGGTAACAAGTCTCACTGTGGTGTCTGGAACAACTCTGGCCTGGAAATTCAGTCCCTGAGGATTTGCTGGGTGATAAACTCAGATTTAGGACATTTTTGAGAGCAATTTGACTCCCATTCCTTGAAGCTGAAAACCAAGTCATGGAGATCTTTTCTGCGCATCAACTTGTGTGTGCAGATCACCAGGCAGTGATACTTTATGGTGGAAGGGGTTGTTTAATCTTTTTTTTTGTAGCTTTTATAAGAACCAGGACCACTAGGAACCATCAAATGAGAACTTTTTAGACTTGATTTTGTTCCATGACATCTTTTCAAAGCAGCCTCTGGAGGAGAAGGGAGGGATTAATGCACATAAGAGGGTGTTTGTCTTTCACAGGAGTCAATATTTGTAATATTTACTTTAATCTACCTTTTAAAATTGATATCCTCCCACCACAACCCTCAAAACAGAATGCACATGTCAGGAGCATGGATTTAATTGGGAATCCAGGAATAATCCCTGAAAATCTCAGGGTGAAGCCTGTGATGATGCTGAAGAAAACAACCAAACTCCCACGGCGGGTCTGTGCTTCCATCCTTGATGACCAAGGCAGGGAATCAAATGCATGATACAATTTTCCAGCTGCTCAGCCCTGTCATTCTAAAAAATCATGTCTTCCTCATTTTTAACTAGTCTGATCCCCTGGAATTCAGGCTCCAAATAAGATTTCCCTGCTATGGAGTCCGAAGCCCACACGTAACAGCCCCAGTATATCTTCATTAACAAGAAACATTTCTATTGATTTCATTTTGCAATGCTTCAGATTACACATAACAAATATGTATGGTCACCTAAATGAATTATTGCAATTGGATTTGGAATGATTGCAGGGGGTTATTGCATTATCTCTGGGATGCCTCAGTCTCTGGGTGTCAAAACTGTTTTTATTTAAATGGAATAACATGGGAAAGTTACTCAGAGTAGGTTGAGCTCCACGGGAGTGGAGGTCACAAACACTCAGGCTCAGTTGCAAAAAGGGGGGATTGCAATATTTATTTACTTATTTACATTTTTTTCCTCTTGGAAAAAATATTTGTACAAGGAAATTTGGAATTTCTTAACAGGCTCAGCCCTGCTGAAACTCTCATCAGAAGAAAACCTTTTTTTTTTTTTTTTCCTGCAGGAATATCCTGCAAAGCAATTACCATTAAATGAGGAAAAGTTGCACCACGGTCAAATCTTTCCCCAGAAATCTCTTAATTTTGGCATCTCCTTGAGATTCTACATCACTTTTTCAGGAAGTGAAGCAATTGCTTTTAGGACACTGCTCACGTTATGGAAAGATTTCAACACACAGTGCTGGTCTTTCAAGGGTTTCAGCAATAATTTGCTTTTTCCTCTTTGTGCTGTTGACTTCACCCACCTTTTTTCTCTCATGACAGGCTAACTTTTTGAATTCCTTGAGTCAGCAATTGCTCCTTCAGCTCCGAGGTAACAAGCTGAGGGTTTGTGCAGCAAGAGCAGAGCAGGTCTGTGAGGAAACCAATTGTGCACTTGGGAGGCCTGAAGAAATGAATCTCATGTGCAGATCTTTTGGAGGGAGAGTCACTGGGAGTGTCAAACGCTGTCAGGAGACCAAAATATCATCTAAAGAGAGACCCCAGACTGAGGCAGGTGACTGCAAACTGCACGAACTTGAGAAGAGGCCCACGAGAACCTCAGGAGGTTCAACCAGTCCCAGAGCTGGGGCTGCCCCTGGGTCGGGGCAATCCCAGCCCTGAGCACGGACTGGGAGAAGAATTCCCTGAGAGCAGCCCTGGGGAGAAGGATTTGGGGGATTCTCGTG
>NW_021940851.1:953704-955477 GCF_001715985.3 Manacus vitellinus
CACCAGAAAGAATGGACAGACTGGACTGTGCTTCCCTGGCAGATTTGCCCTCCCATCCTCTGGGACCCCCATTCCAGACCCACCAGCTGGGGTTCCCTTGCTGAAAAAAAACCCAACAAAGTGCTTCTTGTTCCACCTTAGGCACTGCCAAACCTGCAGCTGTGGTGCAGCCTCCCCTCTCCAAAGCCCTGGAGTTTTGGGTATCCATCAATACCCAGCCCTGAGCTGATGACAATAAATATTCACAGGATCCCTGAGCTCTCCTGCAAACAGAAAGGAGCTGCCTCGTGTCACTGTCAGACCAGGAATGATTTCCCTTCACCCCCAGGTTTGACTGAATTTCAATCCCAGGCTCCAGGAATCATTCCTGGCTCCCCCAGGGGGACGGGGCTGTTTCCAGTGGTCAGCAAAAGGGAGGCCCAGACTGTTCATTAATATTTTAAAAAGCCAAACACCAAAATGACACGGGCAATGATGTATTGTCTCTGCTGTCTCCACACTGAGGCAGAGCAATCAGGAGGTTTGGAGCTGAGGGGCAGCTAAAGGAAAGCTCCCTCAGATCCCACAGTGCTTCTGGGATGACATTTCTTTCCCCTAAAATTGGGTCCTCCACTGTTTTTCTTCTTTCTGGTTGCCTGGGAGCCAGTGTTCCTCTGTCTGGGCTTCAGAAGGTGTGAATCAGCCCTGCCTCTGGAGAGCAGAAGTCGTGATATTTGGAATATTTGGAGTTAGATCCCTCACACAGAAGGGGAAATTCTCATCCAAGTGATGACAATCCTGGAATTTCAGCCTTTTTTGGGTCCAAACTGGAGCCCCCAACTGCCCTAAGTGGTGTCACCAGTGTGGAGGGTGCAATCCCAGATTCCCTGCACAGGGAGCACTCCCTGTATTCCTCAGCTGCTCTTCACTCCCAAAGTGACACCTATAACCCCATAAATCCAGATTCCTTCACAAATGGGACTCCACATCCTGCTGTGTCCTGAGGTGCCTTAGTTATGGATTCAAGCAGAATCCAACTGGCTCTGTCTGAGGCCACAAATTTAGGCAAGTATTGCCCAATTTCCTTTATTAAGAGTTTTTTTTTTTATTGCCTTGTCCAGTAAGAAACTCCTTTTTCACAGTAACACAAAGTTAATTTTTTATAAGTCCAAACTGAATATATCACATGTGCACAGGGTGGAAATGTTGGCTTTGAATTCCTGAAGTGGTGCTGACATTGTCACTGGCAGAGTCAGGAACCTGACACCTCTACATTTGCCTGTTTAATGAGATAGAAACGGGCAGGAATTGAGACAAATGTTCCCCAGATTTTGACTGATCTTAATTCAATACCACAGTCAATGGCTGAAACCCATTTTAAGTGCTTTTTGAGAGCACAGGGAGAGGAATCTTTGCTGTCCTGGTGAAAGAATTCTCTTCTTCCACCTGAGATCTCTTAAAGGGTTAATCTTCAAATTAAAACCTTTCTGATTGTCTGTCTGTGCTAGTCAATGTAAAAAAAGGGATTTTTTTTTGGTGTGATAAAATTTATAGCCACGCTCTTAATCGCTCACTTTTCAGGCAGTTTGTTATGGAAATAATTAGTAGATGCCACTTAAGACTGAAAATGCATGTTTGACACAGAGCAGCTGGATTTTAGGTGCCACTGCTCTGGGAATATCTGAGGTTAGGGAAGAAAATTGGATATAATTGTCACCTTAGTTGTGGAGAGGCAACGAGAACTCCATGGCATTAAAAGTTGCACCCTGTCAGTAAAACCACAGGGAAAGGTGT
>NW_021940851.1:956863-962801 GCF_001715985.3 Manacus vitellinus
CCATGGCAGGGGTGGCACTGGATGGGCTTTAAGGTCTCTCCCAACCCAAACCATTCTGGGATTCCAAATATCCCAATATGATCTCTCCAAAATTACCCCATTATTTTAATTTTTCAACTAGATCTAATGAGTGAATGACTAAAAAAAGTGAACACAGACACTCTGCACTAGATGATCTTTAAGATCCCTTCCAACCCAAACCCTTCCATGATTCTTTGTCCAGCACAGGCCCACACAATGTAAAACTTCACCGTGACTCATTGCCATGTCTTGGAAAATCCAAGGGTCCCAAATCTATACCTCTTTCCAGGCATTTTCTTACAGTCTTTGGTCTTTGATGAGATGATCTTCCCTCCAAAAAACCTCCTTCCTCCAACACGTACCCCCCAAAGGATGGACTTCAACAGCAGTAGGGTTTGAGTTGGTTTGGAAGGAACAATAACAGTGTGATGGGCTGATTCCAAACATTGTTCCACCAGCCCAAACCAAACCTTCCTCAATGTTTTCTTGACCTCTGACAGTTGAAAAGAGAGGACAGGATTTGTTTCCTGGTGCAGATTTTCTCAGAGTTCGAGCGAGCCCGGAATTGAGGGATTTTCTTTTTCCCGTGTTTTGTCTGGAAGAGGAGATCACTGTAGGGGATGCAGAGCCCAGACAGCAAAGAACTGTGTCACAGCAGGTGCTCCAGTACCTAAATATACTTTTAAACACCATAATCTGGATCGTTGGAAGTCCTCAGAGAGGTGACAAGTTGCATCTGTGGCAGCCTCGCCTTCAGATCCTGAGCTCTCCGAGTTCTCCCCAGAGAGCAAAGACAAGCTCCAGGATTAATCCACTTCTTTCTTTCAAAGGGAACAAATGCCAACCTCTGATTGTACCCCCAAGATGCAAGAAATTATTGTTTGGTTATGCTTCTTCAATAAGTGTTCTGGTACCACTGCAGTTCCTCGGGTTTGATTTTTTATTTTTTTTTTCTGGTTTTGATGTTTTAGTTCTCTGTACGTTAAAAAAAGAGGCTAAAAAGAAACAGTTTACAGAATATCCACTTTTCTGCTGAACAATAAATAACTGGACTTCTTTAACTTAAATGGAGAACACAAATAATGCCTTTTTTGGGAGAGAATGTTGGATATTCATCCTCTGCACTGCAGTAGAATTTAGGTTTTCTTAACTGCAAATTATTCCTAGTTTGAGAAATTACATTGCACGGCTTTCTGGTAATTTTTGTGTTTAGGGTTCACCTAAACTTGACTTTACAACCAGACACTGCTGCCACTTGCAGCCCATACTTGTGCTGCGATGGCCAGAGCAGATGAGTTTGTTGCAGCAATGTCATCACAGGGTTAAGATGGACTCACAGGTCAGTCAAAGAGATAAAAACAAGTAAAGAATTTTGGTTCTTTGTTTCATTTACTGTGTTTCCTTCTCAGTTCAGCCTGGAAACTTCGAGGCTCATCTGCAGCCAACTGGCCATGACTGGTCTGTGGAGAACAGAGAGCAGGAATAAATTAATTCCCACTGGGAAAAGGCCTTTTTAATGTGGGTGCATTAATAACACCATCTATTGGTATCCCTGTAGAAAAGATGGGATGGTCTCGGTGATTTTTGACCTTGTTGCAATTATGTTTCTGCCTGGAAAATAAAAATAAAATCAACCTTTTATATTTAGCCTTTAGTCTAAAGATGGAGGCTCCAGAGCACAGTTCATGATGTAGACATGATGGAGTGGTAAAATGAAGTTTTGATGGGTGATTCCTGGCCTCTGGAATACAATTATCCACACCAGTAGGTTTCCTACCTCCTAGGAAAATTGAGGATGTGCCTCTTCTGCACTGGTGTGGTCCCAAACCCACTCCCAGCATCCCTTCCCCTCATCATCTCCTCACATCCCTTCCCCCAGTATCCAAAAATATCTCGGTGCCGTGCTATGGAAGGACCTCTCTCGCTATTTTTTGGGACTTGGATCAACAACAACAACACCAAAAAGAGCACAAAAAATGGTGGTGCCTGGGCCCTGTGGTGGGTCCACCCAGTGCTGGTGGTGGCAACTGCCTGGTGAGGACCAGGGGAGGGTCACAGGGGCTGAATTCTGCCTGGATTTGCTTTGGTTGGCACAATAAAGTTGGGCAAGGCAGCGGCTACAAAATCATCCCCTGATGTGGGTGTGCCATGAGGAAAACATCAATGGTCTGTGTGGACAGGGCAGGAGTCCTTCAAACTGCCTCCTCTTCCCTTAATCACTTTGGAGCATCCAAAATATTGAAGACAGAACCAGAACGTGAAAGATTTTGGAAATTATAACTCAGCAAAAGTCCCAAATTCTGCCACAAATGTTTCAACTCTTTCCTGGGTGTGTTTCCCCTCACACATCCCTGGATCCCACCTGCCTTTCCACATGCACATCCAGCTGGATTTGCAGTTAAATAGTCAAGATATCAAGATCTCTCACCTTGTGCCTTTTCTAATTGATAAGCTGTTAATTCCTTTCAGAATTTCTTGATGTTTTTCCTTCCTAACTTTTGTTTTTGGTTCCCTAAATTTCATCTTAACACAGTAACCCCCAATGCCCTTGTTCCAGGCCTAGGAATCTCCCAGCCATTCAAACATTCTTCTTTCATCCAAGTTCATTATCCTCTCTCCTCTCTCTTTAACCACTTTCTTATGTTCCTCTTGCAATCTTTATCTTCTCCTATTACCTAATAACTTCTCCTACGGCACCAAAGCAAATGTTTCACTGAAACATGAATAGATCCAGCAGACTTAAAACTGAATAAATCACTCATCACATCGTGGGAGAGGTATTAGATCAGTCTGGGATGATTATCTTTGCAAATGCCACGTCCATTTAAGGATTTTTTGCTGTTTTCTTCCGAGATTTTAATTCTTCTTTCCTTCAAAATTTGTCTAAAAGGTCTACACACTAATCAAGTCAGACTAATGAGCTCAGAGTTACCTGAGTTAGAAGGGGAGGAATACCTTAAGTGAGTTATTTGGGATTCTCTGAAGATTTGCTCCAATCACTGATTTGACAGGTTTATTAAAACCCCTTCCTAACCATGTCCAGCTCTGTGGAATTATTCCCCCCTCTTCCTCTGGAATTCTGGGATGGACATCGCAGAGTCTCCATGGAGGATGTGAAGACCTTTGTATCTTGTTTTCACCTCATTCCTTTTCCTGTGCATTCCTTCTCACTGTCCTTCCTTTCCCAATTTTCCATATTCAAGGACCCTTAATAGTCACAAGGCAAATGATGATTTTAATTTTCTTTTAGTTAATCTTCATTACATTAAACCCTTCATCCATCCTCAACTTTGCTTCTCTTCCCACTGCTCTTCACTCTTCTTTTATTCCTTTCATTAACTGAAGCAGGTTTTGTTGTTCTCCTCCCCTTCACAAAATTTAACCAAACTTGGATTTTTGGCACCTTTCTCTTTGTTTTTCCCTATTTTTTTTTCCAGGACTGGCAATAATTCTACCATTATTATCCAGGCTAAAATCCAGCAGACTCTGTTTTACTTCCCAGGGCAGATCAAGGACAATTCTCCAGAGGTCAGCAGAGTGGGAGGGACACTGAGGTGTCACCCTCAGAGCAAATCCAAGCAGAGGAGGATGCAACATTTAAAGGGACCTCTTCAAAACCTGCTTTTTTCAAAGGATGCAGCATTTTGAAGCAAGTCCAAGCAGACAGAGGCAGGTTTCTCCAGGCTGGGTGTTGACTTCAGAACAATGCCAGTTGTCCTTTTGCTTCCAGGGGCAGGAAGGAGCAATGTCTGTGTTAATTTAATTACTGCGTCTTCTGAGTCGCCTCTCTTTTGGAGCAGGAACCCCTTTTGACAGATTCCAAACCCTACTTTGGAGACATTATTAACAAAGCACCGTCTGGAGTGGGGTTTGTACACTCAGCAGGGGGAGAAAATTGATCTCACCGTGAGTCTTCCTTAATTTAGAGAGACACCCAACAGCACAAGCTCCGGTGGGAATTCTCTCATTGATCCCCGGGTTTCCCTTTCCACAACGGTTCCCATGCACATCCTTTGCTCCTAATCCCATTTGTGGCCAGAAAATGAAGAGCCCCAAGTGTGTTATTGTCAGTCCCAGCCCCTCAGACTGCGACAGGGCAGCCTGGAGGAGCCCAAGGCTCCGAGGCTCCGAGAGCAAGGACGACAGGAGGAGTTTCCAGGAGGCAAAAATTAGAGCTGATTGATAGGAAGCCACTAATAAACTGTCACATCTCATGGATGGGGAAAGGACCACAAGCCCCAGTGATAAAGTGGGATTGGTCAGGGCTGACAAACGTGCCTGGGAGCTGCATTATTGACACTGAGGGATGGTATCGATCCAGCTGCCAAGTTTATCATATTACGCAATTATGAGATTAGATTTGCATTTTTAATTCTTTTAGAGGGAATTGGCCCCAGGCAATTACAGGAGAGAAAGGCTGGGATGGAGCCTACTGGTCCAGAATCATAGAATCAGAAGCTTTTAGGGAGAAGCAGCCACTGTCAAAGGGAAGTTTTGCCTGGCAGAGCCGTGACAAGGGAACAATGGAAGCACAAAACCAATAAAGCTTTAAAGGATTTGTTCCCAACAGTTTTGTCTCGAGGGACAATAAGGCAAAACCAGATTACCATTAAACCTGGGCTAATAAAGATGAGACTTACAGGCTGTTTGCTTTGTAGGGATCACACCCCCCCTGGAGAGTTTGGATCACGGTGTCTTCTCTGTCTTACAGCACAGCGTGCAAAGGACTTCCCAAAATTTTAACCCATCTGTTTGCAGAAATCACCCAAGCTGTGAGTTAGACATGTCAGTCCTTTGCAAGCCAGTCATTAGTGATCAGGGAAATGGTTTTTCCCGGAATTCTCTCCCCAGAGGAAATGTCTTGGGGAGAATCCATCAGTCCAACCCTCTCTTAGCCTGTTCAGGTCACGTCTGGATATGGAGCTCTTGCAGTGGAAAAGACACTGAACGTATTTATTGTTAATTTTCATGACTTTTAAATGGAAGAAATAAGCTTTTTAAAGTGTCTTGGGACCTGTAGATGAAATTTTCTGAGCATGAGGTTTTTGAGTTTATAGTTCCTTTTGGAAACACCTGATTTTTGAGGAAATCTTCTGTGCTGAGGAAGACAAACAGACTCAGCAATGTTGTATTAAATGATCCCTTCCTCTCCCCAATTACAGCTCATCTGCACCCAAATAGCTCTTCCTTGGCTGGATAACAGCCAACCTTCTGCTTTGGAGCTACTGGATGATTTGCATTGAGGGTTCTCAGTGAAATATGAGAACATCATGACCTTCACAGAATCAGAAAATAACTTGATCAGAGGTTCATAAGGGAGAAACAACTCTGATTATACATTATTACAAAATCTATGTCATTCCATACTATCTCATGGTAAAACACCAGAAGATAAAGGCACAGTCTGCCCAATTTCTTATTTATCTTTTCAGCTATCACAGTATTTTGAGAAAAGCCATAAAACCCTCTCCTAACTCAGACAGTGCTCATGCCACAGGCATCAAAAAATTCATGTGGCCTATTGGGAGACCCAAGAATTAATGATGTGTACAGGAATGGGGAGCAGAAAGGAGGGAGTAGTGGCAGGGAAAAAGCCTTAAATTCCCAAAGAAACTGTGGCTGCCCCTGGATCCCTGGAAGTGTCCAAGGCCAGGTTGGACAGAGTTTGGAGCAACCTGGACTGGTGGAAGGTGTCCCTGCCCATGGCAAGGGGTGGCACTGGATGGGCTTTAAGGTCCCTTCCAATTGAAACCATTCCTTGATTCTATGATTCTCTATAAAAAGCTTATTAATACGTATATGGATAACTCCTTATATAAAGGGCATGGAAAAAGTGTATCCTGAGAAGGGGAACAGAGCTGGGAAAGGGTCTGGAGAACATGTCCTGTGAGGAGCAGCTGAGGGAGCTGGGGGGGTT
>NW_021940851.1:963361-965537 GCF_001715985.3 Manacus vitellinus
GGAGAAATGGGCCCTATCCCACCAAAACCACTCCTTGGAGGGCCCTTCTGTCCTGTCCTTCACAGCTGATCCACAGCAAGGCCACAATAAACACCTACAGAAACCAACCGCCCAAACCCCGACATCATAAGCACTATAAATTGAATTAATGGACACATTCACACAGGCAGAGGAGCATCAACACCATGAAGCAAAGACATTTCATTCACAATCAGCTCCCACCAAGAGAATTTTTGCTGGAGCCGCTCAGAGAGCAAAAATTCGGCCTCATGAAACTTTTAAGCTTCCAGAAATTATTTCGTTCCACACTGGAATGAGAATAAAATTTTTAGAGTGTTTTTCTGGCTTGGAATTTTGTCCAAAAATCACTACTTCCAGCTCGAAAAGCTCCAGGTTTTGGTACTAGTCAGGAACCCAGGACTTCAGAAGCCTTTTTTTCCAAACCAAACCAATCCATGTCCAGTGAATATCCCAGTTTTGATATGAACAACACATATTTCAGCAAAATGACGTTTTACTGAGAATATTCCAGGCAGCTCTAGCTGTGGCCTGGGTGAGATTGGGCAACTGAGAGTTATTAATATTGCTAAATCTTTCTTTTCAAAGGCCACCTTGTCTCTTGATGATCACTGGACATCAGGAATTAATTACTTGGGGCTGGGGGAAGACGGGGAGAGGGTGTGGGGGGGTTGTAGTGGGGTTTATTAGACCCAGGCAGAGGAGAGTAATAAAGATCCCCACAGTCAGGCCACAAATCATACCTTTTTTTGTTTTGTTTTCAAAGTACTTATTTAAAGAAGAGAAGCCCTCCCAGCTCAGCTGGTTGGGAGTTTTTCAGGACTGGGACAGGCTGAGGTGGTGGAAAACCATGGCTGGGAGATCCCTGCACGTCTCTGGGGGTTTGGGGCTTTGTGGAGCAACTCAGGGTGGGACAGGGTGGTGGGAGAAGGAATCATCTGGTCTGTGAGTTGATGGATCCTCTTTTCCCTCGGATCGGGGGCCAAAAGGATCCGTGTTGGGATGTGGAGTTTAATCCTTGGTGTCCTCCATGGGATGGGGGTTGGACATGGAAATTGTTCCCTGTTCAGACAATCCCACAATGGTTTGGGTTGGATCATCCAGTTCCAAGCCCCTTGCTATGGGCAGGGACACCTTCCACTAGAGCAGGTTCTTCAGGGTTCCATCCAAGCTGGTTTTGAATTCCTCCAGGGGTGGGATGGGACAGCCACAGCTTTTCTAGGCAACCTGTGCCAGGGCCTCCCCACCCTCCCAGCCAAAAATTCCTTCCCAATATCCCACCTAACCCTGCCCTCTATCAGTTTGAAGCCATTCCCCCTTGTCCTGTCACTCTAGGCCTTCATCCCAATTCCCTCTCCAGCTCTCTTGGAGCCCCTCTAGTCACTGGAAGGGACTCCAAGGTCTCCCCAGGGCCTTCTCTTCTCCAAGCTGAACATTCCCAGCTCTCCCAGACCACACACTTCACTCCTCTCCCAGTTTGTCACTCACTGGCCCTGGTTACCCCACCTCTTGTGCCAACAGATCCTCAGGAAAAGCAGTTTGGCTGCAGGATATCATTGGTGGGACCAGCTTTGGTGGCCAGGAGTTTCTATGCTGAGATCACTGCAAGATGTTCTGAGGTGGCTGTAAAAGACCAGCAGGATACAAGAACAGGGGGATATTTCCCTCCTCATCCCTGCTCTCAGTTAATTTGTGGGCAATTACTGCATCTTGAAATGCTTTCATTTGCACTGCAGGAAGAAGAAGGTTTTTTTAAAGATAATTTTCTTCAATGAATTATTGATGATTCAGATCAGGAGTCGTTTATTACCTTCTTCTTTTACAACAATAACTGAGCAGTTTTCAGTGTGAGGGTGTTTGTGGTGCCTGTGAATCCACACACACATGGGGAGACCATTTCCTTGGCTGAGAATCACAGAATCACGGAATCATAGAATCATGGAATCAACCAGGCTGGAGAAGAACTCTGAGATCATCAAGTCCAACCCTAGATGCAACCCTGCTGTGGTTCCCAGCCCATGGCACTGATGCCACATCCAGTCTGTCCTTAAACACCTCCAGGGATGGAGAATCCACCCCTTCCCTGGGCAGCCCATTCCAATGGCTGAGCACCCTCTCTGCAAAGGAATTCTTTCTAATATCCAACCTAACCCTCCCC
>NW_021940851.1:967084-972376 GCF_001715985.3 Manacus vitellinus
CTTGCCAGTTTTGCCTTGGATCCTGTCAGGGATTTGGTGGTGAGAAGGTGAAATGAGTTGTTCCTTTATGCCCAACAAGAATTATGGGGCTAAAATCTCAGCCATTTTCAAGACAGAAAACTGAATTTATAAAGAGAAACATTAAACATCTGCTTGTCAGTTATTCCAGTGTTATCCCAGAAGTTTATTTGTGTAAGTTTGAATATTTTTGAGGGGTGCTCAGGTTCTTCCCCAAATCTGATTTACCATCACTGAAGCAAATTGGGATGATGAGATTTTGCCTCAAACACCACGTGGTATTTTTTTGGTGGTGCAAACAGAAACCAGACCCAGTTCAAATCCTGTTTCACTGACATTTTTCTCTGCCACATAAAGTGACAAAAAGATGATGAACATAAAGCCTTCAGCCACCCAAGCCCTCCAAGTCCCAGTCAATAAGTTTACAGCCTCTCAGCTCTTCTGCTCTTTAACAGAACTTAAAAGGGTTGCAGTGAAAAAATAGTCTAACAAGTGGTGCTGCTCTAACAAGACTATTAGTTTCATTGATTTTCCAAGGAGGGAAAACCCCCAGCTAAAATTCAAGGAGGAGATTAATACAACTGCCTTTTAATAATATTAACTTTCTCCAAATCAATATTTTTCCTCATTTTACACCGTGCTTTGCTACACAGCAGCAGCTCCACACAAGTGGGGATAATCGATGTATCTGCAAGGACCTTTCCAAAGGCTACTGGGAGGGACAAGGATCAGTCAAATCCTGGCCTGGAAAATCCCAGTGCCAGTTGGAGCTCAAATACCAGCAGATTGTTGCTGGGGATTCCAGATCCAGAGGGGTTTGGGGTGATGATGGTGAGATTTTCCTGCTGATGCCCAATGTGTGGTGATGGGAATGGCTCTGTTGGCCAGGGTGGAGTCAGTTGTTTCCATGACAACCCCGTGTTTCCATGACAATCCTCCTGCAGAGGCCAGGTTTTGATCCTTGTTAAAACCCTGTCATTGGATTGGTAGAAGGTTTGGGGGTATTTCCAGCCCTTTAGTGGAGTTCACAGAAATTCCAGGTATGGAATGAAAGGCTGATGTTGTTGGAAGGGACCTCTGGAGGTCACCTGGTCCAACCCTGCTGCTCAAGACTCAGATTCCCAGATGGATTTTGAGCATCCCCAAGGATGGAGTCTCCCCAGCTTCCCTCTGCCTCCTGTGCCAGCCCTCATTCCCCAAAGGAAAATCGTTCCCTGATATTCCCAATCTCCTGTACCTCACTTTGGCAAGGGCAGGTTTCACACTCTCCTTCTTTACACCTCAATATTTAACTTTGGGGAATGTTTGTGCAGCACAAGGACAATAATTCCCACTATAAGCTGATGGGAAACCCCAAATCCCTTAAATTCCAATATCACCACACTACAGGCATCCCAGTGAATCAGGAGATTTTATGGATCCTGCCAGAAATCATGGAGAAACTCCAAGGCCTGGTGTGCTGCTGTCACAGACCTTGTGGCTGTTGCAAAATCAAGGGGAGTCTCACACTCATATTTTGACCTTTAGGGTGTCTCCCTGCATTAAATTTCTGCCATTATCACAGGGATTTTAATATTTCTTATCTATTTACAGCATTTAGGATGCACAAGGAGTATGGAAGGTCTGCATTCCCTTTTTTTGGAAGTCGCCCGCTCATTAGATCTAGTTAAAAAATTAAAATAATGGGGTAATTTTGGAAAGATCATATTGGGATATTTAGAATCCCAGAATGGTTTGGGTTGGGAGGGATCTTAAAGATCCTTCATTTCCAGCCCCCTGCCATGGGCAGGGACACCTTCCACTAGTCCAGGTTGCTCCAAGCCCTGTCCAGCCTGGCCTTGGACACTTCCAGGGATCCAGGGATAACCACAGCTTCTCTGGGAATTCTATCCCAGCCCCTCACCACCCTCTCCCAGGGAAGAACAGGGGGATCAGAGCAACAAGTTGTGAATATCCATAGCAAGAGGTTTTCCCCCCCAGTAAATGTCACTATGGAACTGAACAGCTCCTTCCCAGGGAAGTTTATATTCCTCAAATATTTAACTGGGCTTCTTGTGACTTCCCTGGTGCTTTGCAACATCTCTCCTTTGCTCTGCAGGTTGGAAAACATTCCAGAGCCCAGTTTTTAAAGCTGCTCTGTCAAACAGTTTTCACCCAAGCCACGGCTCCTCCGGAAAACCCATTCCAGCAAGAAGCAGAGATGAGGTGGGGCTGGAGGTTGTTTAGGCACCAAAATGCAGCTGGGAGTGGCAGGTGCCTGTGCCAGGCTGGGTGTGGTGGCACTGCTGCCCGTGGTGCCCCATTCACAGGGAGTGAAGTTCTCCCCGTCCGCTCCCCGAGCGAACGATTAATGCCCGAGAAAAGCCTGAAAAATGGCTTTTCCCTTTGACCTTTCCAAGGTTTGTCATTTGGTTGACATACCCATTACCTCAAAAATCAAATGTGTTTGTCTAAACATTATTCTGATGTTTGCTTTGGGCCCCGAAGGTCAGACAGCTGACCACTAACTCGCTGACAGTGATCAATTCAGTCTGAAATCCTGTCACTTGGCCTGGTTATTCCCCGATCCATCTCTGCTCCGCCGGCCTCCCCCGCCACTTTCTGCTGTTGAGGCGCTTTTAAACCCAACAATAATCCAATTTGGGATTGATCAATGGGAATGTGTGGTCAGCTCAGCCGAATGACAGAGTCTGCACACAACCACTGACCACAAGCTTGGGGGGTGTTTTTGCGTGGGGCTGATTGCAAAACTTAATGGATGGAAACGCTTCCCGACCACAGCCCTCCCAGCCAGCAGGAGATTTGCCTGCTCAGGGCTCTCACTTGTCGTCTCTGAGCTTAGCTGGATGCAGGAACAGCGTCCTGGGTTTTGCTGTGCTGCTTTTCCCACCAAAATGTGCCTTGAATTCGGCACATTGTTGTCGGGAGAAGTTCGTGGCGGTCACCAGGAGTATCCCAGAAGGGGAAAAAAAGGCCCTACAAGGAGCTCTGAGCACAAAGTAACAAGGTGAGAGGAGGAAAGGGTCTAATTCTCAGGGGTTTTATATAAAGGAAGGGAAGCTGAAGTGTCAGGGGTGTAGGTAAGACAGAGGAATGGCAGGACAAGAAGAAAGGAAAACAGTTTAGAAACTACTTTCTGGGCTTGCACGGAGAACGTTATGCCCAAATAATGCCCAGATGTTTTAGTGCCATTTGGCAGTGGCATGGGTTGCCCAGAGAAGCTGTGGCTGCCCCTGGATCCCTGGAAGTGTCCAAGGCCAGGTTGGATGGGGCTTGGAGCAACCTGGGCTGGTGGAAGGTGTCCCTGCCCATGGCAGGGGGTTGGAAATGAATGATCTTTAAAATCCCTCCTAACCCAAAGCATTCTGGAATTCTGTGACTGACCCACAAAACGTGCTTTCCAGAGTGTGTTCTGAGGTTCTCCTGGGAAGGAGAAAGGGATTCTTCTCCAGGTGTCTGTTTTCAGACCCATTCAAATTGTGAGCACGTCCTGGAGATGAGTTTTGTGTCCTCAAGTGCACAAACTTTATGGAATTGTTTTGCCACAGGACAGTCGGTGCCCCACACACTCATCTCCTCACTGAGATTAACTTTCTTTCACTGCTGAGATTAAACTTCTTCTGCTATGAAATGACATTTTGTGCATCCTAAATGCCTGTTTTCCTCTTTCTGCTCTCTCTGCTCCCTGAGCCTGCTCGACAGGGCTCATCTTCCAAGGAATTGTTCGACTATGTGTCAATCCTTCCACTTGTCTTGAAGGTTTGGAGTGTCACCTTCCTTGGGAGGGCTGTTTTAGGAGGTGCAAGTCCACTGGCTGTGCCACCTGTGTGTGCAAGTCATGGAACCATGGAATGGGTTGGGCTGGGAGGGACCTTAAAGCTCCTCCAACTCATCCAGGTCAGGGACCCCTTCCACTAGCCCAGGCTGCTCCGAGCCCTGTCCAACTTGGCATTGAGCACTTCCAGGGATGAGGAATCCACAACCCCTCTGGTGGCTCTCACCACCCTCCAGCATCCCCTGTCCAAGCATGGAATTGCACCTCTCACCCCTCTGCCATCACTGTGGGCCTGTGACAACCCATCAAGATGAAGAACAGACTTTCCACAGCTTTTCCAACCACCAGCTTTTCCCTTGGATTCCTCATCCCTGGAAGTGCTCAAGGTCAAGCTGGACAGGGCTTGGAGCAACCTGGGCTAGTGGAAGGTGTCCCTGACCTCAATGAACTGGATGAGCTTTAAGGTCCCTCCCAACCCCACCCATTCCATGGTTCCATGACTCCCACACAGGTGGCACAGCCAGTGGACTTGCTTGGCAAACGCTGGTGGATGTTGCTGGGATGACACCTCCTCCTTGGTCCAGGAGCACTGGAAAGGCAGCACCAGACCAGCTGGCCCCTCTTTGCTCTGTTTGGAAGTGGGACAAGCTGGTTGGCAGAGCTTTGGCTGAACTTTCCACCCTCAACCCCCACCCCTCCAGGAGGTCTGAAGTTGGATGCCACGGTGTGTCCCCTCCTTGGAACGAGGAGGGAGAACAAATCCTGATGTAGGAGGGATTCTCCTGGCAGCTCTGCCAGGGCAGTGGGAACACGAGCTCTTGGAAGTGACCAAGAGGACACCTCAGGAGATGCCAGGACACCTCAGGAGACCTCAGGACACCTCAGGAGACCTGAGGACACCTCCCTGGGACATGGAGGTCAGGCCCACTTCCAGCAGCCTCGGGACTCGCTGACACCAGTCTTTTGTTGGCAAATTCAGATTTTAGGTGTCTTACACCTGACCAGGGATGGTTTGGATGGAATATTTTCTGCAGGATGCTGGAAATTCCTCCTGAGAAGGTCACCAAAATTCCCCAGGGTGTTCCAGACCCTTCACTGATTCCTTTCTTCCAGAATTACCCTTTTATTATCTCTCTTTAATCCTGCAGAATTGTCGAGGCAGCCTCGAGTCTCAGAGTGCAGCCGAGTTGAGGGGCAGAGTTTCAAGCCTGGAATTCCTCTTTTCCCGTTGTTTCTCAACCTTCCTTTATCCTGGTGAGGAGCAAAGGGAAAACTGCCCTTTCAACAGGCACCTCAAAGAGACAGGTCCTGGAGATGGAGTTCAAATCTCTTGTATTCTGTTCTTTTTTTGCTGAATTCATCTTTCTTCCCTATCCTTGTTCCAGTGGAGGGAACGTTTCCATATCATTGTGTTTTGACAGGAGGATGAAGACTTTTACTTTGGATGGGATAAAATAAAATGAATAAAATAAATAGAATAAAAAATAGAACAAAAAGAA
>NW_021940851.1:972746-973821 GCF_001715985.3 Manacus vitellinus
AAAATAAAGTAAAATAAAATAAAATAAATTTCTTATTTGAGCTTCCTGCTTAGATTTCAGCTGGACACACTTTGATTATTCTGGAAAGCAAATCAGCTGGATATCACCTGGCTTGAGTATGGATTCAATATTTGGGGAATTATGCTGCTCAGAACCCCATCCAACCTGGCCTTGGACAGGGGCAGCCACAAATTCCTTGGACAACCTCACCACCCTCACAGGGACGAATTTCTTCCCCATATCCAACCTAAATTTCCCCTATTTCAGCCTGAACCCAAATTTCAACCCAAAATAATGTTGAGTCTCGCTGTGCAAGATCCATTGTTGGTATAAATTGATGTCTGCTCACGGAACACAGGGATTTGAGGCTGATAAATAACAATTCATTGGCTCCAAGCCCATGTATTTTACAGGTTCCTCCCCCTCCATGCCTTTTTCTGTCTCCAAAAAATTATTTTAGCTTTCAGAGTTCATTAATTAGGAAAGAACTCGTGATTAATTGACGGCATTGCTCTGCCTGCACTGACACTGCCAGACATCCAGAGGTGGAATATGTGCAAACAACGGTTTTCCAGGTATAATTCCTTTTGTTCTTCATTTTTTGCTCAGAAAATTGGATAATGCTGCAGTAAAGAAGATTTGGATTCATCTCAGCTGTGCTCAGATCCCATTTTCCTGCATTCCTCCCACTGCCCAGGCATTGGTTTGTTGTTAAAATAATAACCCATCTCAGCAATATAATCTGCCTCTGATAGCTGGTTCAATAGATTTTTAGAAAGTAATTAAAGCATATGACAGCAAATTGACGACCTTTTAATTATTTCAGGAGGGCTGAGTGCACAATCATTTCTCACATACCTGGAGAAAGCTTTGGGAATGAATTAGAAATTTAAATATGGCAAAATCCTTTTTTTTTTTACTTTTAAACACATTTTTCAGCTCTTTCCGTGCATCAGAGATGCGAACTCTGTCCCAATTTTCCTTAGGAAGTTTGTGCAGCTGAATCCCTCAAATCCTGGGAATAGTGGGAGAAATCCTTGTCAGAGGATTGAGATCCCAGATAACAGTGGATCCC
>NW_021940851.1:974041-976237 GCF_001715985.3 Manacus vitellinus
AAAGGACTAAAAAAACCACCCCAAATTAGGGAGAATGGGTAAAATTGCCAAAAAGGATTAAAAAAAAGGCGAACAAAAATTACAAGAAAATATAAAAAGTAAGACAAAGAACCAAAAGGCCACAAAACTTATAGGAAATTGATGAAAATTTTTAAAAATAGCAAAAAAAACTCCAGAAGAGATGAAATAGTAGAAATAGCCCTAAAATTAAAAAATAATCAATTTTCAATAAAATTTCCATGAAAAAAATGAAAAATCGCTGAAAATTGTCAAAAGGGACAAGAAAATGAGTGAAAATTCTAACAAAAAGCCTGAAAATCACCCAAAATTGAGAAGACCCTGAAAACAATGAAAATTGACCAACAATCCATGAAAAATATTAAAAATTATCCAAAAAAAATTCAGAATTTGATGAAATCCTCGCCTCAAATTACCCAATTTTTTTGCTTCCCCTTAATGAAATTAAAGGCAGCCAGTTAATCTTTAGCAGGGATTTTTGAAGGCATTAATTCCAGGAAAAAAAAAAGCAGGACTGCTTTATAACAAAGCACCTCCAGAGAGTGATCCTGATTTACTGTTGTGCAGGGGGAACTCACCCCATGTTTCAAGTGCTGGTTGCACTTTAGGATTGAATTAAATTTATGATTCCCTGTCATATGGGACATTTTGGGGTTGTTCTTGCTGAGTTTTTTCCTTTTTTTCCTGATTTTCTTGGCCATTTCCAGCACTTTGAGTGTTCCCACTGCTCTGCTAGTGTCACAGATTTCCATTAAGGACGTGCCTTGATGATGAGAGAGACTTTTAGCTCGTTTTTAAGTGGTGGGAAAAGGGCAGGAAGGTTTCCATGAATGATCCCCACGCACTTTTCCACATCCAAAAACCAGGAATAGAGCAAATCCAGAGCTGGACAAGGTCAGGGGCTTCCCATATAACTGCAAAGAGTCAAAGTCGTCCTTCTTACTCTGCTCCTCCTCCTTGAAAAAGCATTGATTAAAATATCCTAGACCTCAAAACCAGACATTTTTAAGAAAAGAAACCGAGTTTGTGCCATTTCAGAGCAGTTATCAAATTCCTGAAGTTCCTGTTGGGAATTAGCCCATGTTTTTATCCCCAGCAAAAATGGCCCTACAAGGAACAACATCCTCTCCTGCAACGAGTCAAAGGTGTCCATCTTGCTCCTCCTCCTTGAAAAAGCATTAATTAAAATATCCTAGACCTCAAAACCAGACATTTTTAAGAAAAGAAACCCAGTTTGTGCCATTTCAGAGCAGTTATCGAATTCCTGAAGTTCCTGTTGGGAATTAGCCCATGTTTTTATCCCCAGCAAAAATGGCCCTACAAGGAACAGCACCCTCTCCTGCAAAGAGTCAAAGGTGTCCATCTTGCTCCTCCTCCTTGAAAAAGCATTAATTAAAATATCCTAGACCTCAAACCCAACATTTTTAACATGAGCAAACCAGTTTGTGCTATTTCAGAGCAGTTATAGAATTCCTGAAGTTCCTGTTGGGAATTAGCCCACGTTTTTATCCTCAGTAAAAACGGCCCTGCAAGGAAAAAACATCCTCTCCTTTGTTCTGGCCACTTGGCATTTATTTTTCCCCCAAAGGCAGCAAAGTGCTGCCTGCAGCTCCTCACCCCAAATCCAAGGATCTCCACTTCAAACCTCATCAGCTGTGCCCTCTGGAGCTGCCACAATTCCCACCAGATGGTGGAATGTCCATGCTCTGCATCCTCGGGATTCAACTGCCTGTGAGGAGCAGTCCCCTATGGAACCAGCCAATGTGGGAAAATCTGGGAACAAACCGAACCCCACACGTACATTTGGGTGCACATGTGACACCTTCACCTTGATGTCCCCAACCCACCAAAAATGACATTTAATCGTCAGAACATTTTCCCCAAACTTCTGAATTTCCCTGTTTTTACTCTGGCTTTTGGACCTGAGCTCCCGTGGTTTAACCTCCTGGAGGTATCAAGGGACAGTGAATCCTGCAAAGACCTGAACTCTGGGTCCCTTTTGCATTTAAAGCTGCCTGGCCTTGCCAGGCTTTAAACTGGGGTTAATCCCCCCTCCCTTTTTTCCCTTGCTATTTGGGATTGCAGAATATCAACCTACATCACATTTGTTGACTGATCCCTTCCCTTCCCTTCCCTTCCCTTCCCTTCCCTTCCCTTCCCTTCCCTTCCCTTCCCTTC
>NW_021940851.1:978422-981202 GCF_001715985.3 Manacus vitellinus
TCACTGAAATAAATGTGCCACCCTACCTTGTGTTTAAAATTACAAGCAGAAAACCATCATTTTCTGCATTTCCAGGGCCCTGGAAAGCTGAGCTCTGGTGCCCACTCCTGCATCCCCTGGAGAGAAGATTCCCAGGATAAAGCTGGAGGTCACAGGGAAACAAAAAATGTGGTGGGGCTGTACCAACCATAGATTATTTTTTTTAGTTTGTTGATTGGTCTGGGAGGGAAAAATGACTTGATGGGAAGTTTTGGTAGCAATTAATAAAAAGTCAAATTGAGCATTTCCTCTTTTCCAAGAGAAAATATTCCAGCACGGGGGGTAATGAGCATTTTTTCAGGATTTACTTCCTGGATTGAAGGGTTATTTTAGATTCTTTGAAGTGGTGTAAATGAATAAAATCCATCTAGTGAGCATGCTGGAGGAGCTGTGCCGTGGTTACAGGGACAGACCCAACCAGGCTCTTCAAACTGGCATTGAAATCCAAATTTTCCTGCGGAGAAATCGCCCCACTCTTGGAATCTGTTGGGCTGAAACATCCAGTGGCTGTTTCAGGATCAACAAAGCTGAGAGACACTCAAGAAGTGACAATGCAACCCTTCCAGTTTGAAAAAAAGGATTTCTTTCCCATGGAAATATCCTGCAGAAGACAATTTAGTTTTTGACCCTCTTCCTGAAACCTGCCCTGCCAGCTCAGGGCGTGGAGCAAAGTGTTGCATTTGTGGTAGAGCATAAAAAGGAGGGTTTTTTTTTTTCCTTTAATGAGCTTTTAAAAAACCTAATTTTGCTTCCTCTGAGTACAAACAGTTATTTATGACCATTGGCAAAGGATCTGCTTGAATGCATTTATGAAATAACACCAGGAAGAGCTTCATTTTCCTTCAGACTTTCATTAAACGTTTCTAGAAAATTCAGAAATGGGATAAAAGTCATTCCTTTCTTCCTTCTTTTCTCCCTCCTCCCTTCAGGAATAAGTCTGTCTCTAGGAACAGGGAGTCAACTGATACAGTTGGATACCAGACATCACATTCTATCAGAGTAAGATTACTAAAAAAATGAAAATAAAATGGGAAAAAAACATTATAGGAATTTGGAGAAATGTGCGTTTTTACTGCCTTTATTTCACAACCCTGTTGGATTATATTCTCTTTTTCTTGAAAGCGAACATGGTGGGAAAGATTTACTTGTGAGAATCTTTTCAAAAAAAAAAAAAAGGATTTAGCCTTCATTGGATCATCCAGGGAGAATTTTCCTGTGCCCTGGGAAGGTTTGGGATTGGCAGTTCCTCTGCAATAACCCAGATTCTGAAGAACAGGAGTGTTGGTTGTGATGGCAAAGCATCTCTTGACCCAAATCTGCTCCAGAATAAGGAAATATAGAATCATGGAAGGGTTTGGGTTGGAAGAGACCTTAAAGCTCATCCAGTGCCACCCCCTGCCATGGGCAGGGACACCTTCCACCAGCCCAGGTTGCTCCAAGTTTATCCAACCTGGCCTTGGACACTTCCAGGGATCCAGGGGCAGCCACAGCTTCTCTGGGCAACACACTTGAAGCTATTATGGGATTCATCCACTTTTCCTTGTCTCAGAAGAACAGGGATGAGGTTTGAAAGCCCCTGGATTCAGCACACACCTGATGTCCCATTTAGGGCCATGCCAAGGCTCTCCTTGACTTCCAGAAGTTTTGAATGAGCTTCAACCCTCTTGGCTGGTCCCTTCCCCTGCCCCAGGTCCATCTCCATCCTGCAGAGATTTCTTGCCTTTGCTGGGAAATTTCTTCATGGAAAGGGTTGCTAAACACTGGAAGGGGCTGCCCAGGGAGGGGTGGAGTCCCCACCCCTGGAAGTGTTCAGGGAACCACTGGAGGTGGCACTCAGTGCTCTGGGCTGGGGGACAAGGTGGGCATCAGGCACAGTTGGAATTGATGACCTTTGGAGCTCTTTTCCAACCTTTATGATTCTGGGATTCTCTAAAAATTTTTGGATGCGTTTCTCTCTTAATTTTGAGGTCTTTCCTCCAGCCCTTCAGATCCCTTGATGCCCGAAAGGTGTCTCGTGGCAGAGTGTTATTTTTGTTTCTTTTCCAGGCCCATTTTGAGGGATGTTCTGTGAGACTGTAGGAAGGATAAAAGATGGGGGATTTTTTAATCCTCTCCCAGGGTGTTGGCCTCCTTCCACCAACCCTATTCTCCACAGAGACACGAGACAGAAACCTTTCTCTGAACCAATTCTGCAAGTCTAGAGTTTGGTTTGAGGTTTCGTGCTGAGGTTTGGAGTGACTCACATTTTGCAAACAGGTCTCCTCGGTCTCTGAAGAGTTCCACCACCTATTTAAGGTAGAAATATGCAGCCTGGTACATAATGCACACGCTGCCTGCAGGCTCCAAACCACAAGTGGCTCCGAAAAGCCAGAGCGGTGAATCCAGCTGGGAAAGTTCAAAATAATGAAAGAACAGCCACTTCTTGCTCTATTGCTGCCCGTGACAGCTCTATTTGTGATGCCAAGTCCCGTGGGGAATATAAAACCAAAATATAGTTAATAAGGGCTTTCAATCAGTGCTGGTTACTCAGATGTTCTGTCAGTACCTTCAGCTGTGATCTCAGGGCTGTTGAGCTGCAGGAAATGTGGTGCCTGTTTGGAACGAGAGAAGATGTTTTGTGCTCGGGGTGTTGTTCTGTGTCTTGTAGCTCAGGAGATTTTTGTTCTGCCACAAAGTCTCTTTTGCAGAATCCCAGAATTCCAGAGGTTGGAAAAGAGCTCCAAGGTCATCCAGCCCACCCT
>NW_021940851.1:982014-983737 GCF_001715985.3 Manacus vitellinus
AAATAAAATATTCCCCTGGCTAACCCAGGGGAGCAGTTACCCATCCCCTCTTAATTTGAGTGATCTTTAGATTTCTTCTCCGAGCTCCTGAAGCAGACAAAGTGCTCACAGTCAAGCTCTTATCTCTCCCCAGTAAATAAGGCTGAAATTTAAAAAAGGCCATTAGCAATCAATACAGCTGGGAGATTTAATTTCCAGCACATGCTTGTTTTGTTTTATTGTTACATATCCCGACGAGTTCCAAGGGATTATTCCCTTATTATTACATTGGCAACATTTTTGTGTGGAACCTGCCCTTCCCTGCTCAAGGTTTGCTCTGCTCTGGTGGGTGAATGGCCTGGAGGACACTGGTCTTACTGGAGTGAGAGAAGGTGTTGTCTTGTGGCTACAGCACTGAGGGAATCATAAAAAAAGAGGAATGGCCAGAGCCTTCCCCTGAGATAGGAAATATTCCCCCTCTGCCAGCTTGGGAGTCAGAGCCAATTCACTGCCCGGGGGAGAAAAGGTGCCCCAAAGCTCCCTCAAAGCTGCTCTCCAGGATAAAACACAGCTTTTAATGGAATGGTTGAATAATATTCTGCATTTTCTGTGACTTAAGAGGCCAAACATCGTTGGGGATGGGTGTTGGAATCACTGGAATGGGTGTTGGAATCACTGGGATGGGTGTTGGAATCACTGAGACAAGTGTTGGAATCACTGAGATGGGTGCTGGAATCACTGGGATGGGTGTTGGAACCGTTGGGATGGATGTTGGAATCACTGGGATGGGTGTTGGAATCACTGGAATGGGTGTTGGAATCACTGGGATGTGTGTTGGAATCACTGGGATGGGTGCTGGAACTGTTGGGATGGGTGTTGGAATCACTGGGATGGGTGTTGGAATCACTGGGATGGGTGTTGGAACCTTTGGGATGGGCGTTGGAATCACTGGGATGGGTGTTGGAATCACTGGGATGGGTGTTGGAACCATTGGGATGGATGTTGGAACCACTGGGATGGGTTTTGGAATCACTGGAATGAGTGTTGGAACTGTTGGGATGGGTGTTGGAGCTGTTTGGATGGGTGTTGGGATCACTGGGATGGGTGTTGGAATAACTGGGATGGGTGTTGGAATCACTGGGATGGGTGCTGGAATCACTGGGATGGGTGTTGGAATCACTGGGATGGGTGCTGGAATCACTGTTGGGATGGGTGTTGGAATCACTGGGATGGGTGTTGGAATCACTGGGATGGGTGTTGGAATCAGCAGGATGGGTGTTGGAATTGCTCCTCTCCTCTTCAGGGTAAGATCATCTTGGCTCCAAACAAACCAAGTCAGAATTAAAACCAAACTAACAAAACAAAGGATTTTTAGGATGCAACAGCTAAAATTTAGGTCTGGAAATTCAGAGGAAAGCTGTGGAGAGTCTGGACCTGTTTCCCTGAGAATTTGGGTTTACCATGAAGAGACTAAAAGGTACAAATAATTAAATAAACCAAGTGAAAGCTGATTTTTTTTTTCCACCTCAGAAATACTCAAAATTGCTTGTTTTGTGTCTTGTAGGGTGCCCTGCTAAGCAAGACACCTGTTTCACCCCAAAAAGCTCTGGAAGTTGTCCCCCGTGCAGCCATTTAGGGTTTATGTTGGTGGTCTCGGGGAGATTCTTAAACAAGGCTTGGCTTTAAAGACAATCAAAGTGAAAACATTGATTTGAGGTTTAAATATCAAAGCCCTTAAAATGTA
>NW_021940851.1:985177-985995 GCF_001715985.3 Manacus vitellinus
TTTTTTTTTTATTTGCTAAGGATAAAATTCCTGGGTTAAAACACTTGTTTATATTCTCAGTCTCAGCTTCTTCCATGATAAATTGAATTTTGCTTGTATCAAAATGAAGAAAATGAGGACACGAGGAAAGACAATTTGCAGCAACACCTCGATTATGGACCCTCCTGTTGGGCAGTTTGATGGCTCAAACAGGCAAAGCAAATGGATCTCCCAGTAGAATTAAATTTAAATAAAATTAAATGCAATGTTACAGTGCAGAATTGTCCGTACTGCTGATATTTTGCAGTAATTTTTTTCAAAATCGGGTGTTATCTCTCAAAATGTTTGTCCTGAAAGTTTGACAAACATCAAGGATTTTGTTTGATATTTTGAATCGAGATTTTGGGGGTTTTATTCCTTAATACTCTGAATTAAGAATTCAAATTCTCTTTATTATTGAGGTCCATTTAGCACAGATTTTGGTGCTCAGACCTGACTGGTTTTGAAAGAAATAAAATGATAATATACAGGCAACGGGATAAATTCATATTTTAATCCAAAATAGCTTTTTAAGCAGAATTCTCACTGATGAAAAAACCTGCAGGGAGGGATTCCACTGCAAAATAAACGCTAAAATCACCAAAAAAAGAGGTTTTAACAATCACATTAATCAGTTTAATGCTATTTTTTGGCATTTTGGAGGGTGTTGAAACACTTGTTCAACTTTATAGAAGGACAAAGACGCGGCTTCATCCTGGAAACTTCGAAATATTCCCCCAAAGCCTTTGTTTGCCCTGATATTCCATAACGTGAGGCTTTTAGAGTCAATAACCCATTAG
>NW_021940851.1:989508-993373 GCF_001715985.3 Manacus vitellinus
TTCTGAGATTCCATAATTTCTCCTCGCCTCCTTCAGCTGCAACCATGTGCCTGTATTTGGCAACCAGACTTTGATTATTTGGGTATCAATAAAAGCAGAGTTTGTTTGAAAGTCGTGGATTTTGGAAGGAGATTTTGTGGGTTTTTTTTTCGTGGCAATAATTTCAGAAACAGCCTCTAGAAATAAATCCCTTCAGGCACAGAAGTTGTCTATGAAGAAAAAAGTGCAATTATTCTGAACACTGTGTTTTTTGGAGTATCCCTGAATAAGGAAGGACAAGCAGGGAATTTAAGACGAGTTGCCTGAGGGGTTGAAGCCCATTTAAATATTATTTTATATAATACCCATTAAATCCCAAAGGGAATATTCTAACATGGAGCATTATGGCCTTAATTCAGTGATACTTTTTTTGCTTTATAGTCCAAGAAATTTAAGTTCTGAATGTGTTTAAATTAGACAAACATACTCCTGGAATAAAAAGGTGTCTGGAGTGTGACTCTGGCTGAAGTCTTGGATATTGCTTGTGACCCAGGGAGCATTTAATAATGAACTTAAAAACCAAACAGGAGCTCCAATGAAGGAGTCTGGCACCTAAGCCTCTGCAAATGTTTGCATTCCACTCCAAAGTTTGTAATGATTTTCTTTACTTTAAGCCTAAATTCTCTCTTTTCTCCAAATAAGGCATTATCAGTCAAAAAAAAGAAGTATTTATAAAGATATTTGGATTTGATGTCATCTGTGTCACAAAAGGAAAATATTTTCCTCTCACAGACGTATTTTTGTGTCAATCTGCATTTAAAAAAAATCAGAAAGGAGGAGGAACTTTATTCCTTTAGTTGTTGTATTCCTTTAGTTTGCATATTATTAAAACCATAGGAAATTTGAAATATTAAGAGGAGATGAGAACTCTTGGAAGGTGCAACTTGTCCAAGCTGGATCCTGCTGGAAAGGGGCAACACTTGTGGACTCGAGGCCTCCTGGGATCGATTCCCTCCTCCCAACCACTGACACTCTTTATTGCCCTCAACAATTCCCCTTTCCCTCCTCGTTCCCACGGGAGCCCTATTAATTTCTGGAGTCGTTTAATGGTGCTGCTGATGGGAAGAGCACTATGGAAGCAGCCAGGCATGAATTCCTTGGAGGCAGGTGGGGATGGGGCACAGGGGATGCTCCTGCCTGCGGGCTGGGGGAACGTTATCCCAAGGAATGATCCCGGCCAGGTGGAGAGACATTCCCAGAGCCCACGGGAAAAGCGGTGCCTTAGGATTGTTAACTCATCTCCTGCCTGGGCCTTTGGTGTCTCTGTGTTAATGCTGCACATACCTGGGAGAGGAAAAAAAAAGGCCAGTTATTTCTCCTCCCTCACACTCCCGATTAAAATAAAATCAGATTTTTTTTTTCCCATTAAGCAACAGCTGGTTCCTGGAGTTTGCACGAGGCATTAAAGGAACGAAGCATTATCCCAAAGACATTCTGGTACAAAAGAACAACACTAATCAATGCTGAGAACATTGGGTATAAATTATTCAGGTTTGGTTAGAAACTACTCAGGGCTTCAAAAGACCCAAGTCCTCCTGGAGTTCAGCTGGATACGACCGTGGATCTGCCTCACCTGGGAAGCTCCAGCAGGACAAGCTGCCTCTTCCAGCATCCTGGAAATGCCTGTTTCAGTGGATTATTACAAGGAATAAATGGTGGAGTGGCCTCTCCCCCCTGCTAGAACCTGATGGCTGGAACTTGTGCCTCCTTCCTTCGCCACAACGTTAATTTTTAATGCGACCATTTTCAAAATAAAGTCATAATGCGCCTCATAAATCACCAATAAACCACTTTGGTTTCTCTCAGCCCCGGGCAGGGGATACTAAAACATTCCTACCATTAGCAGGGAATGTGGGAGCAATCTCCACACAACATTTCCTCTGTTGCTTCCATCTGAAATCGTGGAAATGTGGGAAGCAAAAGGCGGTTCCAATCAACCCCTGGGTCAATATTTATTGTCTTAATTGAATGATCATGTGAGGATTTTTAGCACTTTTCTGACAGCTGCAAAGCATTTTGGTGTGACTTAGAGTTAGAAAAGCAGAGCTGGAGGTACAGGTGAGATGGAAAATGGAAAGAGGAGGGGGGGGAGAGGAGGGAAATGTTTTATTTTCATAGAATCAGAGACTCATTCAGGTTGGAAAAGACTTCCAAGATCCTTGAGTCCAATTTGTGTCTGATCCCCACCCAGAGCAGAGCACTGAGTGCCACGTCCATTATTATTATTATTATTATTATTATTATTATTAAATACCAAGAGTTGGACTCGATGATCCTGGTGGGTCCCTTCCAACTCAGCACATTCCATGAGTCTACAATCCAGTCATTCCTTGAACACCTCCAGGGGATGGGGATTCCACCACCTCCCTGAGCAGCCCCTTCCAATGCTTTGCAACCATTTTCCATGAAAAAATTCCTCCTGATTTCCCACCTGAACCATCCCAGCTCACGGACAATTAACTGCCTCTCAACTTCTCATTATAAAAAGAAGCCACTTTGTAGCTCTGTATTGCACAATATAAATTTAATATTTGTGATGGATATTTTAAATGACTAACAAAGACTATTTTTGCTCATTGAAACCTTCTTTCTCTTCAACTTTGATAAGGTACCAAAGCTAAGAGCATATATTTTTGTCCAGCAGAAATGAAGGGTCAGCACTGGAATAATAAGACAACTTCAGCATTCCCCAGGTTCCAAGAATTTCCATAATAATTCCCTTGAGCACCTTCCCAAGTGTTTTTGTCTCTGCTTCCAATCCCACACAAATCCTGGGGCCCACAACCCATGATTGCCTCTTAATTGGGCAAAATGTGATTTCTAATTAATTGTGCTCCACGATCTTAAGAGGCACAAAGTTTGTATTCACACCTGCATTCCCAAGCTCCTGAGGGACTTTGGGAATGCTGGGGTAGAAATCAGCATTAGCAACAGGCAAATATGTGATTTCTGGGATTGGAAAGGGAATCATAACATCGATATCTAGAGGAAAGAAATACAGTTATGTTTGAATACAGACAATATTCCCTGGCACAAAGGCACTATGAAAATATTCCATAGACATTTGGGTTACACAGATTTTTTAGGAAAATTCCTATATCTTGATATTTGGAGGCCTTAAGAGTGGGTTGAACACGAGTCAGACCCAGGAAACAGCTTCCAGGTTGGGTTAAATGGAGCAACAGCAGAGGAGTCAAAGGGGTTTAAGGCATTTAAAGAGCCACAGAGCCATTTGATACAGAACCATCTCAACCTGACAAGTTTTCCAGCTTCTCCTGGCAGCCAAATTTCCTGCTTTTATCAGAAAGTGTCTAAACAGGCATATTTCCATCTTATTTCTCTGTGTGCTGTGGCAAAAAGCAGAAGAGTATTGGACACAAAGACAATTATTGTGTCTTCAGCTGTTCTCTCCACTGGAGCAAAGAGCTCCTTCTTTGATTATTTTCTGCCTGATTTTGAGATGATAATTCTCCATATGAGAGCTCTTCTCAGTGTTGCTCTTCTCTGAGCTCTGTTCTGGATCTTTCTGTGCCCCCTGGCCCAGCCTGACCAAAAAAATGTTGGGGGTTTTCATGGTGGGACATTTGGGAGTTGAGTTTCTGTCACTCACAACTTGAAAGGAGGAAAGGTTGAGAGAGCTGGGATTGTTCAGTCTGGAGAAAAGAAGCTTTGGGGAGATTTTGGCCTTGCAGGGCCTGAAGGAGCTCCAGGAAAGATGAAGAGAGACTATTTCCAAGGGCTGGAGGGACAGGACAAGGGGGAATGGCTTCAAACTGACAGAGAGCAGGGTTAGATGGGATATTGGGAAGGAATTGTTGGCTATGAG
>NW_021940851.1:993438-994663 GCF_001715985.3 Manacus vitellinus
GTGACAGGGATGGGACTGGATGATCTTTAAGGTCCATTCCAACCCAAACCAGTCTGGAATTCTATAAAAATGAAGTTTCAAGAGTCTCAGGTGCTTGGGCTCAAATCTTGGGTCCTCAGCTGCAGAACCTCGTGCTGTCTGGTGTCCTCTCCCCTCCTCGCACTGAGGCTCAGGGATTGAAGGAATGACTTCCCAAAGCACCCTGAGTGGGTCTGTCTGCAATTCCAAGAGCCCTCTTTGGCCCTGCTGGGTCTTTTCTCCACGGCAGGGGCAGCTCCAGCTCCAGGCTGAGCCCGTGGAGCAGCTCTTCCTGCCAGGAACAGCCCCAGGGCCGTGGATTTTCTCAACATGGTCCTGCAGGGATAAATCCCACTTAGAGAGTTCCCGTGGGAATAAACAGGAATGAAACAACAACGAAGAGAAAGATGCAGAAGAAGCTGAAAGGATGTTATTTTACCTTCAAAGAATGAGACTGTTGAGACTCTTGATTAAAATTAGAGAACTCAGTGCTTCCTCCCAGCAAGGAAAAGCAAAAACCACACTGGAATCCATCCTGGAATTTGCTGTTTTTCCTCATTCACCCTCCTGGAGAAGAAAGGTTGATGGCAAATCCAGAGTGGCTACAGGCAGGAACCAAATGTTGGAATTTCTCTTTGCCCTCTTGGTTTGGATTTCTTGCTCCAGGAAAAACTTAAGTCCAAAGACTAAGTGAACTGGTAGGGCCTGGCTTTGGAATGGGCACAAATAGTGGTGTTTTAAGTGTGTGTTATAAAGTTATCAAACAAATAAAAAAATAAAAATCAATTATTTTTTAAAAGCTAATCTGGAACCATTAACAAAGATGTCATTTTTTTCAATGTAAAATTGAGTAACTGATTGAAATGCTAAAGAGGATTATATACTTTACAAAACTTCACAAAGCTTTGCAGAATCTACGTGAAAACAGTCAGATCTCTTTCATATATGTTTCACCCATGAAAAAGATGTTAAAAAAGATGTTTTAAGCAATTCCTAATATGCAGCAGAAAACAATCCCAGTGAAAATGAAAATTCGGGGAAAATGGAAATTCAATGAAAATGGAAATTCAATGAAAAGGAACAACTATTTCAGGGAATATGTCCCAGCACTGCCACAATTTTGAGGGAGGTTCTTGAAAAATGTATATATTTTCTCCAGATAACTATTTTGAAAATGACTGCAGGAAGGCAATATATTAGCAATTAA
>NW_021940851.1:995843-999463 GCF_001715985.3 Manacus vitellinus
GGCATCACTTCTTGCAGGGGTAAAGCCACAAGGATGTGGTCCAGGTTGTCCCAAAAAAGTCCCCAGAGTCGCTGGATGGGCGGAATTTGAGGCTTGCAGGAGAGGGCCCGTCAGAGAGTCACAGAATCACAGAATGCTTCGGGTTGGGAGGGACCTTAAAGATCATCTTTCCACCGCCTGCCACGGGCAGGGACACCTTCCACTAGCCCAGGTTGCTCAGAGCTCCATTCAACCTGGTCTTGAACACTTCCAGGGGTGGGGGAATGTTTTTCCAAAGTGCATTTCCACACCACTTGGTGAAGGAAGATGATTTTAGCTGACAGCCCAGCACCCTCCCAGTGGCACCAGCGACTTCTGAGGGGACAATAATCATCTGCTTTCTGACTCAGGGCCCTGCTTTGAGCCAACTCCACAGGTCTGAAGGCAAAACAGGAAACATAAATCTTTCATAAATCGTAAGAAAGTTCTAAAAATAACCCCCTAGCTCTCTCAGAGCAGGTTTTAAAAGCCTGACACCTTGCAACTTGCCAGATCTCTGAGGGAGTATTCTGGCAGTCAAATATATAGAAATATTCCCCTTCCTAATGACATCCAGCTCCCTTATTCTGCCTCTAATAAAGTGGCAAGAATAATAAACTGGATCTTAAACCTGTCATGTCCTTGTGACTGCCATCCATCCCTGACCTTGGAGCAACATAATTCACAGGAAGGGGGGTTGCTAAATCTTGGCAGGAAATGAGTGTTCCTTTGGCTCTCGTCTTCTGGTGAAGCAAGTTGCTGTTTCAGGAACCATTCCTGAGGAAAAACACACGTCTTCAAACCTCCTCCAGGGCTGGTTCCAACTCCTGGGGGGAAATTGGGCCCTTCCCAAGGCACCTGCCCTGGCTGGGATAGGGATGTGCTCCAAGGGCTTCAGGACAAGGCTATGCTTTCCTGAGCAAGGGTGGCAGGGTGTTATCACAGAGATTTTGAGAAGAATCTTCATTATTTTTAACAGATTTGGGGTTTGGCCCTCGATTCTTCAGGCAATCCATCTCAGGAAAGCTGATGTTTGCAGGCAGTGACACGGAGGGAAAGCAGGGAAGGACCCAAACTCTGAGCCTTAAACTGAAAACCTCCTGTCTGATATTTCATTTACTTCCTTGTTTTCTTTTTTTTTTTTTACTGTTTTCCCATCCCTGGAAGTGCTCCAGGCCAGGTTGGATGGAGCTCTGAGCAACCTGGTCTGGTGGAAGTTGTCTCTTCCCATGGCAGGGGGTTGGAATGAGATGATCCTTAAGGTCCTTTCTATCCCAAACCATTTTATGATTCTAAATGCAGTCAAATAGAATGATTTCTAATGTAATAAATGGAATCAGCTGTATTTTAAGGGCATCTTCGACAACTTTGGTAAATCATCTGAAGGTTTTTAGTGTTAAACAGGTGGGTCTCAGTGGAGCTCACTTGACTTCACAGGTCTTGCTGTGCTCATTTTTGGGACTACGGCTCGAGACATGACCCTCCCCTTGGAGAAAAGAATGGACTGGGACAAAATTAATGATGAATATGGAGTTTTAGTCAAGTGGAAAAGCAAGTAGAAAGATTGCAGAGGTGCAACTCTGTGAAATACACAGTTCTGAGAATCAGACTCTGAGAACAATCCATTAAAAAAAGAAAGAAAAGAAAAAAAAACCCAAAGGAAAACCAACTTTCCAAACCTGGAAAGAAATGAATCGACCCAATCAACCTAGAACAGAGCAGGGACAATTAAAACAGAGTCCATAAAACTTTACAAGGAACTTCTCCAAAAGTGTGAAGGGAAGAAAGTCTTGCAAAGTGATCAAACAGGACCCGTGCCAGTGATTAGACTGAAAGGAAACAATTGTCCCTCTCTGAGGGAAAAAGTCAAACTGCCACCAGGGTGTTACAATAATAAGAATGCACAGCAGTTCCAGCAGGAGATGAAAAGCTGAACAGGGGAAGTGAGGTGGAAATGCTGGGTTATTTACCCAGATTCATTTTGGCTGAGTGGATTTTCTCCCTTTGACCCGTAGCAACCTTTGCATGGAGAGAGGGATTAAGCTGTGTTTAAATTCCTTTTAACAAATCCTTTTTATTATTATTTTTATTGTTATTATTATTATTGTTATCATTGAAAAATTCACCACTTCAGAAAACCATTTTTGAGAAAGCACAGAAATACTCCTGCTGTGCCCTCAGCAAGTTTTTTTTTGTACATTAACCCAATTTTGCATCTTAGATGAGATTCCTGAACGTGTACCAAAACTACAGTCACATAAATGTCCTACAAAAAGAATAAAACCCTAAAACAGGGGTTTTTTTGTTCATTAACCCCATTTTGCATCTTAGATGAGATTCCTGAACGTGTAACCAGAACTACACAGTCACATAAGTGTCCTACAAAAAAGAATAAAACCCTAAAAGAAGTATTAGACTTTCAAGTGGTTTAAATAAGCACATAAAGGTTGGACTTGATGATCTCCAGCCTAATTGATCTTTTGATTCTGAGATAAAGAAGCCTAAGTAAGAGGGAGACACTCGGAGAAAAATCTGAGACAAATCCTACTTTTCCTGCTCTTCAGAAAGGGTTTGGAGCAGGATTTTTGTCCCTCTTAGTCCTCCAGATCAGCTCTTGATTTGAGTTAATTCCATAGGTTTTACCTGAATCTCTGGAGTCGTGGCCTCGATCCAAGAGTTCCCGTGTTTTTAACAGCTCCAACTCCACCTCTAACCTCGACTTTCAGGGATGCAGGACTGGGAATGTGCCCCTGAGTGTGAAACTGGAGCGTGGAGTTAACAAGACACCAGCGAATTTCCTAAATGAACTCGGCCCAGAAGGTACAGGAAAGGGTCAGTTCTGCCCTTTTTTCCCCGAGACAAATTGAACCATAAATTTTACAAGTGTTTGGTGACATTAATTGGGTTACACTTGTGCAAGAAATTCTCCTTTCTTGCTCATTTGTTCGCGGTGCCAAATATTCCTGCCGTGCCACTCGCTCAGCCATGTGATTTCCAGGCTTAACAATTGCTCTGAGACACCAGAGACTCAAACCTCACCGTAGTTTATTGCTCAATAAAACCCCCCAAAAGCTTCAGATATTTCAGAGAGGGTCAAAGGAAAACTCCCATTTAAAGAAAATGTTCTTCTGGCCTCCTCTTTTTTCTTTTCTTTTTTAATTAGTCCTTTATTCAACTCTCCAAACCACTGGGCCTTGAACAAAAGGCTCTTTTCATAACAGTCACTTCTGTTCAAGATTAAGTGGAGTGATTTATAACATTTATGTAGTGTTAGGCAGTGATCATTCAGATGTTAAATTAATGGACATTTCCTCAGCAGCTCCTTGCCAGTTCCTGTGGTACTGTTAATGTACCATTTTGATCCAGAATACAGGGAATAATCCCCTCCTGGCTCTGGAGAAAGAGTTCTCCTTTGTCACTGCTCAGGAGGGTGAGTTGCCCCATCCAGATATGGAGACCTGAGGGAGTTTTGCATTCCAAGCCTGTCCAAGGCTGTGGTGCTTGTGCTGTGCTGAGCTCTGGGGAAATTATGACATTCAGAATTCCAGAATCCCACAATCCCTGAGGTTGGAAAAGCCCTCCCAGCCCAAGGATCCCCCCTG
>NW_021940851.1:1000045-1006142 GCF_001715985.3 Manacus vitellinus
TGTGCCCACACTATCCCTGATCCAGCCCAAGTTCCTTTGGCCTCTTGCCCCCCTGGGAACACCCAGGCTCGTGTTCAGCTGGCTGTTGACCAGCAAGGAGGCACAAGGAGCCAGAGATACAAATATAGGTGGAAAACCCTTGGAAAATGGGCATGGAAAGGCTGAAGGTACAGACTTTGGGGCTGAGTATCCCATTGCTGCACGTTGGCACGTTACTGTTCCAGCTCATGCCCCTTGGGATCTATGAGCTTGTTCTCCAAGAGGTTGGAAAGACGTTTGCTGCAGGAAAGGAGGTGCTGGAGGACAGGATGGCTCCCTCACTCGCTGGAGAGGCTGAGACATTTTTCAGGAATGGATGTCTGCTGGGAAGCACACGGTAAAAAAGACCAGGAAATGTAATTTTAGCTGCGGCTCTTGTGAGATCCTTCATTGTGGAGAACCACAAAGGGGAGGTGTCCTCAGCTCTCCTCAGCACAACGACTTCTCCTGTGCTCCAAAACATGGGAACTCTTAAAGGGATTTAATGGGACTAACTGGTTACTACCTATAGGAGAAAAGCAGCCAAAAAAGGGCTCACTTTTTGGGTTGTTGTTTTATTTACCTTGGTAGAAGCTCCTCTGTTAAAGCCACATTCTCCAGACCAACGTGCCAGACCCCTAAATGTGCTTGTTCTTAACTGGAAAAGCGTTGATATTCTGCCATCCTTCCAAAAAGGAGGGTTTCCAAAGCTCTGTGATCCCTGTGCTGGTCAGGGCAGGGATCCAGGCACAGTGGTTTGGTGTGAGAAGAGATGACTGAGCAGCTTCCCCGCCCTTTACCGTCATGTAGGACCTCTCTGTGCAAAGTTTCAGCTCCAAAGGGCGTGTTTGACAGCAAGTTAAACGTCCAGGATAGTCCTAAACCACCCAGCTGTGACCCTGGGGGTCTATATTTGGGCTGATGCAATTTCTGGTGGTGCTGAAGTAGCTTTGGGGAGGCTCCAACCCTGTCAGGGTACATCACTAATGTGTCTTCTACCACCCAAGGTGGGACCCCAGCTGTGGCACCTCTCTGTGGCATCAGGCTGGGTGATCAGGGCTCTGATCCTGCTCACCAGCTCATGGCCTTGCAGGTTTTAGGACCCTCTCATGCCTGAGTGATCAGGGCTGTGACCCTGCTGACCTGCAGCTTTTTGGACCCTTTGGCTCCTCAAAGCCTTCAAACTGCCTTGCAGGCATTCCCTCAGCTCTTATGGAGCAAATTCCCCTCTGTCCAGTGGGATTTGTGTGTGTTTGTGAGGCAGCTGAAGCTCAGGAGTTGTGACTTATCCAGTGACAATCACCTGGACAGAAACAAATCTTAAATACTCTGATAAAGAATCACAGAATGCTTTGGGTTGGAAGGGACCTCAAAGCGACCTTGTTCCAACCTCCTGCCATGGGCAGGGACACCTTCCACTAGCCCAGCTTGCTCCAAGTTTATCCAGCCTGGCCTTGGACACTTCCAAGGATCCAGAGGCAGCCACAGCTTCTCTGGGCAACCTGGGCCAGGGCCTCCCCACCCTCACAGGGAAGAATCTATTCCCAGTCTCCCATCTAACCCTGCCCTCTGGCAGTTTGAAGCCATTCCCCCTTGTCCTGTCATTCCATACTCCTGTAAATAGTCTCTCTCCATATTTTCTTTAGGCTCTCTTCAGGCCCTGCAAGGCCACAATCAGGTCACCCCAAAGCTTCTCCTCTCCAGGCTGAACAATCCCAGCTCTCCCAGCCTTTCCTCCCAGCAGAGCTGCTCCAGCCCTGGGATCCTCTTGGTTCCTGCTCTGGCCTCTCTCCAGCAGCTCCCTGTCCTTGCTGGGCTGTTCCCCAGGGCTGGAGCAGCTCTGCAGGGGGGTCTCCCCTGAGGGGCAGAGGGGCACAATCCCCCCTGCCCTGCTGCCCACGCTGGGGGATCAGCCCAGGGCACGGGGGGGTCTGGGCTGGGCCATGTCCAGCCTCTCCCCCACCAGCACCCCCAGGGCCTTCTCCCAGGGCTGCTCCATCTGCTCATCCCCAGCCTGGATTGGGAATGAGAGGAATTCCTGCTTTCCTGCCCAGCAAGTTGGGCCTGTGCTCAAATTTAAATATGTGGGTAATTCCCATTCATGCCAATGAACTCTAAACACGTGCTTAAAGCTGAGCAGTTCATTGAATTGTGGCAACACTGAGTGGCTTTTGTAGAATTAATTCACATATCTGAGCTGCTTTTTATGTCTGTGACCCAAGGAGAACTGAACAGCTTCTGTGTGGGTTTTAAACCCGTCCTTCAGTTAAATCAAGGATGCAGACACAAACGGTAGCACACATTATATGGATTTATGACATTCCCTGGAGGATTCTGGGTCAATAAAGCAGTGAATGGATTACAAAGAGGCCTCTAAAGTGTTTGCTGGAATTTTGCAAGGGATGAATGAATTACTGTTTGTGTTGTGGCTGGAAAACATCTTTCCATGGATGCTGCAGCACGACATGCTCTCGCTGTTTTGAACAACTGTATTTATTCTTTTCAAGCCAGGAGCCAAAAACTAAAAGGGAAGCAGAATGTTGTAGCAGTACACAGTTTAAATAGACTGGGAAATAATATAAGTTCAATGCAAATGATTAATTGTTATTCAACAGGGTTGTTTTCCTGCAGTAAATTGCAGTTTTCCACCAGGGTCAGTGCTCTGGATTTATGCAGACATGTTGTACAGGATGCAAGAAGCTTGTAGCTTAAGTAAAACTTATCTAAAAGCCTGGTTTTACACATATTTAATTCCAAAGTGAGCCTGAGTTTCCTAAACAACCAGAAGAGCTCTCGCTGAGCCCTGTGCACATTCCCTGTTTCATTCCCAGCTGGTTTGTAGATACAACCCAAAGCAAGACACAACAAGCAAAAGCTAAAAATGTGAAAAATGAAGGTTTTGGGAGGGATGAGAAAGCAAAGGAAGAACCCTCAGGTCTGTCCAACACTTCCCACACGGTTGAGGGTCACGTGTGAGCTCCAGAACATCTGGACCAGCCGCCCTCCCTGCCCTCGCTGGGCTGAGCAGTTGGGCAGAAGACACATTGAGTGGGTTGCCAATGAGTTTTTTGAGCTGTTTTGATTTCAGGATGAAGGATTTCAAGTGGCAGGAGGGTTAAACTGCCCCCTCTCCCCTCACCAGGATGGTGGTGAGGATTCTGTTGTCACCTCCATGTCCCCTCTCTGCCAGGAACGACGGGGATGCTCTTTGCTGCTCCTTAGAGGGTGGTCAAGGAAGGAGAGAGGTCCATCCTTAGAGAGTGGTCAATGAAGGAGAGGTCCATCCTCTGGGGAGATTTTTGCTTTTCTCAGCTCTGGCTCACCCCACCAACAAATTAAAAACATCTAAACCTTGATCCTGCCTCAGATTCAAGGATATATTTTTCTCGTTCGCGGTCCCGGCAGCGGCGATTCTTCGCCGTGACTCCACTTTCAGTCCTTATTTCCTTCCCAAATATGAGCAGGAGAGGTTTCAGGAGTGCCTTTTAAACACAGACACAGCTTCAGTCACCTCCCAGCTGCCAGAAAGCAGCAGTTTGTCGAGCCCTGATCACGCTCAGCAACCACGAGACGCGCTGAGGGAATTGGTGCTGTCGGAGTTTGAGACCAGCCCTCGATGGCAGAGCTGTAATAATTAATATGCAATGATAAGGCCAGGGCTAATGAAATTAGCAATGCAATTGCTATTAATATTTTGCAATCCTCCCTAATCCCTTGCCCACTGTCGTTTTTGGGGGGGTTTAAAGCACGGGCCTCCCTGTAGAATGAGGATTTTTGGTGACTTTGAGGGATTAAAAAAAAATAGCTGAGAAAACAACAACAATGACAAATACAAGGAAAGAGGTGAAGGATCCGTGTTTCTGGTTTTATCCACTGATTATTACCAGCAAATCCAGGTTCTAGGTCACTTAACTGAATGGAAAGCATCCAACAAGACAGCCAAATTAAGAGAAAATAGAGCCTCTCTACCTTGAGCTCCAGTAAGGCACAGACAGTGGGCAGTGGAGAGTCCATTAAATTTTAATTTGCTGGTCATTAAAGCGTGCCATTCATTTGTAAAATTGCATGGCAAGGAAGCCCAAGTACAGGAGGGTCTGGCTAACTCCTCTTAATGGTCTTCTTTATAAATTCCTCCCTGTGATTATGATCAGCTCCTTCTGATCGGCCATAAAATTTATGGGCCAATTTATTACATCAGCCGAGTGGAAAGATCAGATAATGCGGTGCCATAAAAAAAAAAAGTGGGTCCTGATTTTAAGAAATCAGGGAGAAGAGCGAGAGGAGAGCACCTAATTACTTCAGCAACATTAAAAACAACCGCCCCATAATGGGGTAGGGAACCATTTAATCAAAATGGACACACAACACTCTCGTAATTATATGAAAAGGTCATGGAAATCATCAATTTAGCCCGATATGATGTGAAGAATAGGACTGAAAACTTCCAGGAAAAGCTATCTCCTGGAGATTGTTTGAACCACAAGAAAGAGGGGGTTGTATTTCCAGTTTAATAGCTGAGGGCACAAAAGCCACACTGTGTGTTTTTTTTTGGGTTTGGGAGATCTCAAAGCAGAAATCCCTTAATTGGAACTGCTTCCATCCCCAGCGTGGAGGTTTCATTTCAAGGCACATACCTGCTGCTGGAAAATAGAGCTGCCTCCAATTTAATTATGTGGCAGCCCCACTCTGGGCTCTTTGATTGGTGCTGTGAATTCCTCCACAGAGCTCAGACACCAATTCATCTGGTTTTTAGCAGAGGGAAAGGGGAACTGCTTCCAATTTCCTTTTTTTTTTTGTTTTTTTTTGCTGGGCAGTGATGGATAATTTCCAGCCCTGGAAAAAAAATAAAAGAAAACAACCCCCAAACCATCCCCAGTCTGTACCTGGGGTAACCCAGTTCCACCAGGTAACAGAGTCTGTTTTCCTGCTGCTGTTGATCAAAGATTGACTTCGAGGGCTTGATTTTGGGGCAGGACAACGGAGTAGGAAGAAAATCAGCTCCAGGAAAAGCAGGGGGGGATGCTTTGAAGTGAAAGGGAAATCCACATTTCTGGGACTCTCAGGATAGGGTCAATTAAAGCCTGGACATGAGGGATACTTTGGCAGGGCTGTGTTGGTACCAAACTGGCACTGCCTGGGCACTGGAGGAGGAAAATCTCAGGATTATGATTCCTGTGCTATTCCTGCACTGCTGAGCAGAGGATTCCATGAGGATCAAGCAGCTGTTGGGCCTCTGGAAGATGTTTGGAACCACCCCAGGCTTTTCTCCTGCTCCACTTGGGCACAACTGACCTTTATAGACACGTCCCTAAGAGCTGAGAAAGGTGTGGTTGCTTTAGAACCAGAACTTTTCCTGGGGAAATCGTGGATATTCCATCCCAGAAAGTCTGCAAGGCCAGCTTTGGATGGAGCTCTGAGCAACCTGGTCTAGTGGAAGGTTCCCTGCCCGTGGCAGGGGCTTGGAACTAAATTACCTTTGAGCCAAAAAGATGCATTTTCATTTTATACATTATCAAACCAATATTTTCCCCTTTACTTTATTGGCTTGAGCTTGTTATATGGGATATAAAGTCGAATCTGTCTCTGCTAATTTTGAGAAGTGTGAGAGCTCTGAGTCAGTTAAAGCTTCTGAAAGGACAATTTTAAAAAAAAACAAACCAACAAATAGTAAGAGAAAATATTTGCCATTAGAGCAGATTTCAGTTATTTTTTTGCTAAGCATCTGTTTGTTCAAAGGGCAGGGTGTAAACAAGTGACCCTATTTGTCCAGGGATGCAAGAGATGAGAGAACCAAGCTTATATTTCTCATTTTAAAGAGGCAATTGTCGGTGGATTTATGAAAACTCTGAATTAGATAAAGCAAATTCACAGCAGGACAAAGAAAACTTGACCAGGTCATGTAAAACAACAACCTTAAGTGACAATTTGTTACAGAGCAGGTGATTAGGTCAGTTCAGAAAACGAGAAAACATAATAATTGTCCAGCTGTCAAATGGCTGAACCCAACATGAAACAACATTTCCCCCTCGTTCCTCCCGAGACACCAAAACTCAGAGCTCCCAAATCCATCACCAGGCAA
>NW_021940851.1:1007257-1009242 GCF_001715985.3 Manacus vitellinus
CTGCATCCCCTGGGATCTCTCTGCATCCCTTTGGATCTCTTTGCATTCCCTAGGATCTCTCTGCATCCCTCTGGATCTTTCTGAATTCCTTTGGATCTCTTTGCATTCCCTAGGATCTCTCTGCATCCTCTGGATCTCTCTGCATCCCTTTGGATCTCTCTGCATCCCCTGGGATCTCTCTGCATCTCCTGGGATCTCTGCATCCCTTTGGATCTCTCTGCATCCCTCTGAATCTCTCTGCATCCCTTTGGATCTCTCTGCATCCCTCTGGATCTCTCTGCATCCCTTTGGATCTCTCTGCATTCCCTGGCATCTCTCTGCATTACCTGGGATCTCTCTGCATCCTCTGGATCTCTCTGCATCCCTTTGGATCTCTCTGGGGTGCTTCAACCACCTCCAGTCAGGCATTTTTGTCTTCAGCTGCTGGAAGGAGGAATTTGGCCCACACGGGTCAAAAAGGGCTCTTTGCAGCCCCTCTGAGGAGTGTTTAGGTAACAGGACTGTGAGAGTAGGTGCTGATTCCTGGTGTGTGGGGTCAGGATGGGGGGTGCAGGGAATTCAGAACCTCCTGGGATGGTGCCAGAGCCGTGCACAGAGCAGAGCAAGTCGGTCCTGCCCATCCAGTCCCTTCCACCTCCACAAAATAACTTCTGGAATTAGCTGTGTCCATGCTCAGGGGTTATTTCTGGGACCTGGTGGGGTGTTCCCAGCTCCAGAGCCCAGGAGCACAGCAATCCCTGATAACCAGAAGGCCACTGGTGTGGCTGGGGATGTGCCCCTGACCTTCCTGAGCAGCAGGAACAGATATTCCAGCTGTTTATATCCCAGAAAACAAGCCAGTCCTGGGGCACGGGTTCAAGTGTGAGCCTGGGATTTGCTCCTACTAATTTACCACCGTCAAGCCCCCTGGTCAGATCTGAGCCTGTGCCAGCTGGGACTTTGCCAGGGCAAAGTTTGGAGGTGGTACAAGCTGGAATCTCTTCCCAGAAGAGATTTAACCCCATGGATACAGCCTAGAGCTCCACCTACCCTCCGGGTCAGGTCTTAAGTGTGATCCCAGCCTAACCAGACGGGATCAGCCCCTTCTTTTGGACGCGCTCAGGAAAGAATTAGCTGCTAATCTCCTTGCGTGACTGAAAGCAATTACCCTCCTCAAACACACAAACAAACCAACCCCTCTTTAGGTCAAAGCACTTTATTAAGGTTGCAAATCAAGCCCTCCGAAATCGGGCTGCTCCTGCAACCTTTATTTGCAGCCTTTTTGTGCTGCCTCGTGACAGGCACGGCCTGAAAGCTATTTTTTTCCCACCCCCCACAGACAAATAATGACAAGTTTAGTTCTGCCCTCTGCCTCCCGGGTGATGCCAGGCTTTCCTTGGTGCCCAGCCTGCTCTGAAGGTACCACTCTCATCTTCCTCACTGCCTTTCCCTGTGGCCGACACCGGCGGCTCCACCAACAAGAGGGATTTTTAACTCCTTGTGCCCTGCTGAAAGCAGAGGGTAAAATATCCTTGTTTTACATAATCATTTAGGTCAGGAAAAAACCCTCCGAGATCACAGAATCATAGAATCACAGAATCAGTCGGATTGGAAGGGACCTCCAAGATAATCAAGTCCAACACTTGATCCAACCCCACTGCTGTTCCCAGCCCATGGCACTGATGCCACATCCAGTCTGTCCTTAAACACCTCCAGGGACAGAGAATCCACCCCTTCCCTGGGCAGCCCATTCCAATGGCTGAGCACCCTCTCTGCAAAGAAATTCCTTCCTAATATACAACTTAAACCTCCCCTGGCACAGTTGAAGACCCAGCCCTCTTGTCCTGCTGCTGGTTTCTGGGAGAAGAGCCTGACCCCCACCTGGCTCCCCTCCTCCTGTCAGGGAGTTGCAGAGAGTGAGGAGGTCTCCCCTGAGCCTCCTCTTCTCCAGGCTGAGCCCCCCCAGCTCCCTCAGCCTCTCCTCACAGCACTTGTGCTCCAGTCCC
>NW_021940851.1:1009402-1022635 GCF_001715985.3 Manacus vitellinus
TGCCGGGGGTTGTTGTGGCCAAAGGGCAGGACCCAGAACTTGGCCTGGTTGAACCTCATCCCATTGGAATCAGCCCATGGATCCAGCCTGTCCAGCCACTCTGTCCCAGCCCGTGGGGCTGCCGGGGGTTGTTGTGGCCAAAGGGCAGGACCCGGCCCTTGGCCTGGTTGAACCTCATCCCATTGGAATCAGCCCATGGATCCAGCCTGTCCAGGTCCCTCTGCAGAGCCCTCCTGCCTTCCAGCTGATGGACACTCCCCCCCAGCTTGGTGTCATCTGCAAATTTTAGTGATGGTGGACTCAATCCCCTCCTCCAGATCATCAATAAAGATATTAATCAGATATTAACAACCTTCAGTTGACCTCCTGCGCTGGTTTGAATCTTCCATTTCTAAAAGCCTGAGAGTTTTATTTTTTCAGCCTCTTTAATATACTAACACCAACATCCCAGAGCAGATGCCACTTGCTTGATTGTTTGATTGAAGCCGAGTTTCAACATTCTGGCGAGTCAGGTTTGGAACGCAGCAAACGAGGAATGCATGACTTGTTGGGATAAATCCTCAGCCCTGACATCAGATCTTTCTGTCCCTCTGCTCCCCTGACTCGTTGGCTTCATATTTCCCAACCTCTGCAGCAAACAAAACAGATGTTTCAGATTTTATACCACCTCACCACCACCCTGTCCTGCTTCGTACCCAGAGCTGGCCTCCTCCATTTATTCAGTTCTTATGAAAAAGAACCCAGAATTAACTTGCCAAAGCTTGACCTAAACTCAAACCTAGACCTGTAGATAAGGACATGGGGAGGCCCCAACTCCCTCACCTACAGGTATTGAGCAACCTGGACTTCTAATCCAATTTTAAACCCAGACACTCTTGCCCAGCCCCAGACATCTCTTACATCACCAGAGATGAATAGTCTTAATTACAGCAGCCCCCCTGATTTCTGAGCGTTTCAGTTTGAAATATTGTTTATTCCTGGCAGGGGAGAGAATAAAAATGGGGAATTCCTGGTGTTTGGGAGCAGAGAGGGGGAGAAAGGAGATGTTTGTGGGCTGGGACATCACTGTGGTTTGAGTGAAGAACAAAATGCTGGGAGCTGATGGAGAGAGTTCCTCCCCTGGGGTCAATGGGGTTCCTGACACTGGGGCTGGCAGGAACACCAGGTGACAACACCTGGAAGGACCAGCAGCTGGGAATGACTTGGAAAACTCTTCCCTGAGGCACTCATGGGTGTTTATGAGGAGCAGGAGCTTCAGCTGAGGTTCTTCGAGGCTTTTCAGGGGAGTGGGGTCTAGTGAGCCCTGAACACACTGCCCAAAACCTTGTCCCCTCCACCCTGGGGTTTTCAAATCCATCCCAGATAATCACAGAATGTTTTAGGGTCATCCAGTCCCAATCCCTGCCATAAAACAGCTGCTCATATGGGAACACAACTGGGCAAAGCTGAGGCCTTTTGAAAGGTTTGAACACGAACAACAAGCACAGGGAGGTCCAGGGAGTCACTTTTGCCTCCAGTCCCTGGTAAACATTTTCCCTTAGTTCTAAAAATAAAACTGCTTTAGCCAGCTACCTAAGCAACCCAGACTCAACAAATCTCTTCATTAGAGGAAAATAAAGAAAATATCCTGCATGTGGTTTGCTCTCAGCCACCGTTATCTGTTTCGTAGACACTGAGCTAAGCAAGAAAATCATCATAAAAAAACCAAAACAACCAAACCAGATTTATGTTGGGTTTCTTGCATAACACAGGGCAGGAGTTTTCTGTTCTCCAATGACCTTAGAAGTCCCTGTGCTCTAGTAAGTGCTGCAGGGATTCTCTGAGGAGGAAAATAAGTTTTCTCTGTTGTTTTATGTTCCTGTGTTATGCATTTGCCACGTAAGAAGGGAAAATATCGAGATTTAAAGCATATATTTAGCACAGACTGCCCAGATCAGCTCTCCCACAATTAGGTCTTAGTAGATGGACTTCATATCTCATTTCGGGGTCAAACCGGGCTCGGTAGATTTTCAAGGAGTTTTGCTGTAAAAGCTGTAGCTGAAAAATGAGGAAAATAAGTTTTCTGTGTTGCTTTATATTCCTGTGTTATGCATTTGCCACGAAAGAAGGGAAAATATCGAGATTTAAACCGTGTATTTAGCACAGACTGCCCAGATCAGCTCTCCCACAATTAGGTCTTAGTAGATGGACCTGATATCTCATTTTGGGATCAAACCAGGCTCTGGTCACTGGGCTTCATAGAATCACAGAATCATAGAATCAGTTGGGTTGGAAGGGACCTCCGAGATCATCAAGTCCAACCCTTGATCCAACCCCGCTGTGGTTCCCAGCCCATGGCACTGATGCCACATCCAGTCTCTTCTTAAAAACCTCCAGGGATGGAGAATCCACCCCTTCCCTGGGCAGCCCATTCCAATGGCTGAGCACCCTCTCTGCAAAGAAATTCTTTCTAATATCCAACCTAAACCTCCCCTGGCACAGCTGCAGACCCAGCCCTCTTGTCTTGCTGATGGTTGCCTGGGAAAAGAGACCAACCCCCCCTGGCTCCCCCCTCCTGTCAGGGAGTTGCAGAGAGTGAGGAGGTCTCCCCTGAGCCTCCTCTTCTCCAGGCTGAGCCCCCCCAGCTCCCTCAGCCTCTCCTCACAGCACTTGTGCTCCAGTCCCTTCCCCAGCCTCGTTGCTCTCCTCTGCACCTGCTCCAGCCCCTCCATGTCCTTCCTGAGCTGAGGGCCCAGAACTGGACACAGCACTCCAGGGGTGGCCTCACCAGTGCTGAGTCCAGGGCAAGAATCACTTCCCTGGCCCTGTTGGCCACCCTGTTCCTGAGCCAGGCCAGGATCCATTGGCCTTCTTGTCCCCCTGGGCACACTCTGGCTCCTGTTCAGCTCCCTGTCCATCCCCACTCCCAGCTCCCTTCCTGCCTGGCTGCTCTCCAGCCCCTCTGGCCCAGCCTGGAGCTGCCCGGGGTTGTTGTGGCCAAAGGGCAGGACCCGGCCCTTGGCCTGGTTGAACCTCATCATGATTGGAATCAGCCCATGGATCCAGCTTGTCCAGGTCCCTCTGCAGAGCCCTCCTGCCTTCCAGCAGATCAACACTCCCCCCAGCTTGGTGTCATCTGCAAATTTGGTGATGGTTCACTCGATCCCCTCCTCCAGATCATCAATAAAGACATTAAACAGAACTGGGCCCAGCACTGATCCCTGGGGGACACCACTGCTGACCGGCCAACAACTGGATGCAGCTCTGTTCACCACCACTCTCTGAACTCATGGCCCTCAAGCAGCTGTGGCCCAGACAAAGACAAATCTCCTCTGACAAGGAGCAGAATCCCAAGGCCTGTGAACTCGGCTCCCCGTGTCTGGCATTCCCGCTCCGTCTAAATACGGCACACACACGGCAGTTGGATGGGAATCATTTCCAGTAAAGGGAGGATGTTTCCTCAGCAGTTTTTTCGAGCTGGCTCTGACTCAGGCATCCTCCTGGGAGCCCATTTAACCGGTCATTAGGGAGTCAGGGAAAAAGGCATGGAGGAATTTCGTAACAAAAAAGATGTGCCTCCTGGATGAAAAGAGCTCCCGAGAATCCCTCCTGGCCCCGTTGGCTCCTGGGCACGCTTGAGGGGATTTTATTAACGCTGCTGAAAAAAAAAAACCCGACAAACCTACTGCTGAAACTAATCTATTATTTGTGCATCGTTTTTAGAGATGTTGGACCGTGCTGGTTCCAGCACTGTGATGAGCCGCTGTGCTTGTAAAATGCTGCTCTCAAACAGCCCATAATTAAGTGTTTAAAGTCGATTAACACCCTATATTGCAACACTGGGCCAATCGATGGTGGAAGGGTTGCCCGTTGTTAAATGAGTAACACCCAGAATTTGCAAAGCAAGGTCTTCTCCCAGGCTGGGACGGGAGGGAAAGTGTCAAGCAAAGAGTCTCTGGAAGAAAGAAAAGGTTGTTCCTGTCCCTTGAAAGCCATGGGAGACAAAAGAAGAATTTCTTCGGGATACATGGTCTGATTGACACCTTTTTGTGCTTCAAGGAAAATGTTTTCTGGGTCAGGAGTGATGGGAAGTCAATCAGGATTTAATCATGTCTCTGGATACGCAGATTCCTTGAGGTGTCGTGACTGGATACACTGATTTTCTGGGATTATTAACACAGTTAAACCTGAGTCACGTTTTAAAGGGTTTCACTGCACTGAATCTGGAACTGGCAGAGGGATGAGGGTCACAGGAGGATGGAATTTGAGTTTCTATTTCTAATTATCCAGATTGTGGCTTCTTCTGACTCCAAAACGCCCCAGTGTGAAGGTGACAGGCCAAGTGACAGATCTTTCCTGGGGCTGGGGTGACCCAAAGCCAGTTGTCTACAAGCCTCAGGTGATCCAGAGAGACAAAGGCCTGTTGGATGAGCAAAGGGACACACAGAGAAAATGTAAAATATATTTATATTGGGAAGAAATCCTTCCATGTCAGGGTGGTGAGGGGCTGGGATAGAATTCCCAGAGAAGCTGCGGCTGCCCCTGGATCCCTGGAAGTGTCCAAGGCCAGCTTGGATAAACTTGGAGCAACCTGGGCTGGTGGAAGGTGTCCCTGCCCATGGCAGAGGGTTGGAACTACATGATCTTTAGGGCTCCTTCCAGCCCAAACCATTCTGTGATTCCACGAGTCTAAAATCCTCCCTAAGGTTCAGGCTTTAGGCAGGGAATCATCTTCTTTTGGAGACACACTGATCTTTATCATGGATGGCAAGACTGTTTGTTGAGTGTTTACTGCCAAGCCCGACTGAATCACAACCATTTTCTTCCTGCCTGAATAAACAAGAGCTTTCAGGGCTGAAATCAGGTCGCTTAAGTGCTGGATCAAATACCTGTGGGATTGCAAATTCACTTGGCCTGGTGCTCCAGGAGGGGAAAAAGGCCTGGAAAAGCAGCAGAAAGGCACAGGGGTGGGGAAAAAAAAGCCCCACACAGGACAGAGGTGTGAGAAAAACTTCTCTCTTGAATTTAGAAGGATGGCAAAAACTCATGAAACAAAAGAAAGGATTTTACTCAGTGCGCCGGGTTTGGTCTCACACCGAGTTCGTCGGGGAGAAAAGACCTCTTGGGTTTAAATTTCATGCATTTTACAGTTTTACAAAAATCCCACCTTTTTCAGACAAGCTTAATATATTCACTTTTTCCTAGAAAGGTTTCTTTTCTCTTGAAAAGGGGTTTATCCTTCTTTTTAATTGGCCACTGGTCATCCCCTGCCAAAAGTGATGGATCTTCCTTTGTTCTTAGCCCAAAGAGAGAAAAGAAACCCCTGGGTACCAAACTCTCACGTGGCCCCAAAAGATTTTTAAGTTTTAGGAATTTTTATATTTCCCTTAACCTGCTGAATTAGACCCTGACACCCAAGTCCACTCTAAGACTTGGATATCTTACAACTTGGTGATACAACGCCTATAAACTCATATTTTTATTTCCCAAAGAGGCAGAGAGAAGGTTGGGTAGATTTTCTACAGGTTTTGTTGTAAAAGTTGGAGCTGAAAAATGAGGAAACCAGCTCCTTGGGTTTGCTCATCCAGGGCAAGGTGAAATTCCAGAGAACTTTGCATCAGGAAAATGCAACGGAGTTTTTTCTGCCCTCAAAATTTGCTTTCCTGGGTTGACTGGAGGTTCCCTACAGGTCTCTACTCCACCACCTCACCTCTGCTGATGTTCTCAGTAGTTATTTTTACTGTAACTCCTCGTGCTCTTGTTCCTCTGAACCTGCCTGATGTCCTTCTCCTCCACACTCAGCTCTTGACCTCAACAACATCTCATGGCCAGGACACCCTGACCTTGAAAATGCACTTAAAAAAGGTCTTTTTAAGCTGATCTAACTGGCTAAACCTCTATTTTAAGCTATTAAACCTAGTCCAGCTTTCCCAATGAGCAGCTTTTTAGGCAAACTTACCCAGGGATGCTTCAGTATCCCTGAAGCTGAATTGAATATATAAAGATTTAGCAAAACCAACTTACTGGTTCTTTTTTGGAAAAAAAACAAATAAAAAATTCTTGCAATGAGTTACACAGAATTATTGACCCTGCAGTATAAATCCTGAAGATGGGAAGCTTTTAAAATGTACATTATTAAACCAGTAGAGTGTTTATAGCCATAGAGACATCAGTGGTTTAGCAATTAAATGCACGTTTATGGACTTTTCTTAATAGATATTATCAATCCAAAAATTTCAGGTTTAAGATGACCTAAAAAAACCCTCCCACTTTTCAGATCCAGAACATCAAATTGTCTCTGAGCTGTTTTAATCTTTAATTTAATACATCCCACACATAACAGCTTCTTTGAGGGCCTGTTCCAAGGATCTCAAGTGAATGGAAAGTCTTTCCAGTGACTTCCATCAGCTCTGAAAAGACACTTAATCTCCTGCTGGCGTTTTCAGCCAGGTAAATTCAGCTTAAAATGGGAAAAGGAGAGAGATATAAATCCCTTTAGGCTTTCATGGGACTTGTTGGACTTCTTGGGCCACCTGCTCTTCTGATAACACACAAGAAGGACAACAATTCCAGCTGTTATGGATGGTGGGACCTGACCCCTGCTGAGCTTCTGTCACCTCTGGTAGGGACTGAGGGGCTCTTTGAGCCTCAGCTCAGCTGCCCCTGGTGCTGGAGGAGGATGTTTCATGTCCTAAAGGAAGGAAGGAGGAGAGAAAAGCCTGGGAATGGTGGTGACCTCGGGCTCCAAACAGAGGAAGTTTGGCTATCTCTGGCAAAACAGAAGTTTGGATGAATTTTCCAAGTTTTTGTAGGGATTGTGGCTCCCTCTGGGTCTTCACTGGGGGAAGGGGATGGTGGGAGAGCAGAGGAGAAGGAGCTGCTCAGGTCTGACAGAGCAGAGGGTTGTTCCCGACGTTGGGACAACCTGCAAAACCATCCTGGGAGAAATGCAGACAGTGCAGGCACCCGGTGGGTTCTGGTTTAGTGTCCTCCACGTCTGTGGTCCTCAAATAAGGCAGGAGATGCTTCCAGGGGTCACAAAAAGGGAGCAGAAGGTTTCTGGAGCTTCCTACCAGGTTTTTACCCCGTTGCCGTCGAGGGATTTTCTGGTGACAGGATCAGAGTGGCTTTGGAGAGAGCAAGGTCTGGCTCTGATCCCCCCAAAAGTTGGTATTAAGCATGTTTGATTGGAAAAGCTCTGCATCTCCATGTATTGTTGTGCAAAAGTTCTGCACAGAACCTGGAAAATCAGCTCCCTGACCCCCGGGATCATTTCAGTGAGGATCAAATGTAGGCATGAAAATCATTATAAAATCATGGAATGCTTTGGGTTGGAAGGGACCTTAAAGATCATCCAATTACAACCCTCCTACCAACCTAATTCACTAGATTAGGTTGCTCTGGGCCACATCCAACCTGGCCTTGGACACTTCCAGGGATCCAGGGGCAGCCACAGCTTCTCTGGGAATTCTATCCCAGCCCCTCCCCACCCTCACAGCCAAGAATTCCTTCTTAATATCCCATCTAACCCTGTTCTCTTTCAGTTTGAAGCCATTCCCACTTGTCCTGTCGCTCTCTGCCTGTATAAAAATTCCCTCTCCCTCCTTTTTTCTTTTTTATTCCATTCAGTGCAGCTGATATTTTAAATACCCCAAGCGCCGACGTTGTTTCTGTTGCTTAAGGGGGGGAAAACAACCCCAGTGGCTGCTCAGCGGTGCCTCTGAATTTCCCCTCAGTTCCAGGAGAGGGAGGCATGTGAGAGGGGATGTCCCCCATCCCTCGGGGAAGCTGTGGGGCTGGAGAACAGGCTGCTGGAATTGTGCAGGGAGCTCCGGGAACAGCTCCCTGGCAGGGCTGGGTGTCCGGGCGTCGCTTCAGCTCGTTGCTCCATCCCTGGGTGGTTCCGCCCGCAGAGCCCAGACAGAGGAATTCCTCCTCTTCACACAGCGGGGGTTAATCAGCATTTTGGGAAATGCAATCACAGGTTCACAGGCTGTGGAAACCTCAGGCTTTCCCACACTTGGTCAGGGTGTTCATCGTCCTTCTTCAGCTGCCAGGGACGCTTCTCCTCTCTCCCAGTGCCTGCATGAGACAGGGAGTGTTTTCTGGAGACACACACGTCCATTTTGCAGCAGCCAGCACACCAGGATTTTCCTGAGAGAATTAAGAAGGCGGTTTTTCTGGGAGCCAAACTCTATTAGTTGTTATTTTTTGTAAATCCCTGCCTTTCCCTCACCAACTTTCCAGCTGAGCGTGTTCCACTCCTGGCACTGCTGTTGTGCTCATTACTCAGCTTTTGTGCTGCCAGACTGAAATGTCAATGCAAGTATCCATCAACCTCCCAGGAGGTGAAATCCAGACCCCATTCCCTGCTCCTTAGGTAAGAGATTTCAGGATCCAGCTCGGGCAGTTACGAGAAAGGTTATAGGATCTGTTCCTGAGGTAGCCAGGGGCTGGTCCTGCCAACACACAGCGTCCTTCCCAGCCCTGACTTCCCAAGAACACCCTGAATGAGGTGGAAAAATCAGGTTTTCCCATTATGTGCCCTTTCCCAAGTCTTTCTGCTAGATTACATTCCCCTTTGCCTTTTCTCTGTGTTCACAGAGTCACAGAATATTCTCACACTGTGCTCTGGCTGCTCTGCCCAGTGGAAAGCTTTGTTGGCAGGAGCCATAATTCACCCCCCACCTCTCAGAGGTCACTTATGGGACATTTCTGTCCTGACTTTAGGGCCTTTCTGTCCTTCTCCAGTTGGTGTAATCAGAGTGAACCATCCCTGCTTTCCCCAAAGCTGTGGGTGCAATCACACAGTGATAGAGATGTTCATACAAAAACAGGTTATTCTTGCAGAGAAAGCAGAGTGGGTTTTACCACAACAAGCATTTTAATTTCAGTATCACTGCATCCCCAGCAGGCCTTACACTGGTTTAATTAGGGCTAATTTTGTCCAGGAATAGAGGCCAGAAGGAGAATATTGAAATATGTGAGGGAAGGTGCATAAGAGAGGGACTGTCCATGTCTTAGACACCTTCTGATGTGGCACCTCCACCTGTGGGGTCACACTGGCAACAGAGAGATTTGTGTGAACACCAAAACTGTGTTCAGACAAAGCTGACAGAGAAATACAACTTGTTTTCTGTCATTCCTGGGCTGATCCCCCAGCGTGGGCAGCAGGGCAGGGGGGGATTGTGCCCCTCTGCCCCCTCGGGTGAGACCCCCCTGCAGAGCTGCTCCAGCCCTGGGGAACAGCCCAGCAAGGACATGGAGCTGCTGGAGAGAGGCCAGAGCAGGAACCAAGAGGATCCCAGGGCTGGAGCAGCTCTGCTGGGAGGAAAGGCTGGGAGAACTGGGATTGTTCAGCCTGGAGAGGAGAAGCTTTGGGGTGACCTGATTGTGGCCTTGCAGGGCCTGAAGGAGCTCCAGGAAAGATGGAGAGAGACTATTTCCAAGGGCTGGAGGGACAGGACAAGGGGGAATGGCTTCAAACTGCCAGAGGGCAGGGTTAGATGGGATATTGGGAAGGAATTCCTGGCTGTGAGGGTGGGGAGGCCCTGGCCCAGGTTGCCCAGAGAAGCTGTGGCTGCCCCTGGATCCCTGGAAGTGTCCAAGGCCAGGCTGGATAAACTTGGAGCAACCTGGGCTAGTGGAAGGTGTCCCTGCCCATGGCAGGGGATGGGACTGGATGACCTTTAAGGTCCTTCCAAACTCAAACCATTCCATGATTCCACTCTGGTGGCACAGAGGGATTTCAGTGGAGATCAATGATCTGTCCAATCACAACAACGTTAAGAAAATTTTTAGGTTTCCCAATAAATGCAGCCATACCCAGGCTGTGGGAACAGTCATAATTCCTTTCCCATTGTCCTTTAATGTGCTGGGAATAAGCAGCCAGGAATCACAGACTCATGGAATGATTTCTGTTGGGAGGGACATTAAAGCTCATCCAGTGCCACCCCCTGCCATGGGCAGGGACACCTTCCACCAACCCAGGTTGCTCCAAGCCCCATCCAACCTGGCCTTGGACACTTCCAGGGATCCAGGGGCAGCCACAGCTTCTCTGGGCAACCTGTGCCCTCAGTTCCTCATTCTCTGCAGTGAAGTTGGTCAACATTTAGACAACAAATGGAATTACCATCCATTTTCCTTCGACAATCTGCAGTCAGGGATAAGAATTTGCTTTCTCTTCCCACTTCCCTTCCCATCCTCTGGGGAACACCCCACTGCCAGCACATAGAATTCTCCTCTTGCCTTCCATGAGACCCAGATTTCACCAGCAGGTTTGGAAATTCTCCTATTTTCCAGTGTCAGCTGTAATAAATAAACCAATAACTCCATTATGAATACACACACGCTCATCTGTGTCATCTCCACACAACCTGCTCTGTTTCTCCCTTGCTGGATTTTCCTTTTCCCAGCTAAACTTCTGGGTTATCCAAATGATTTCTTACCTGGTGCACTGAGATCATTTTCCCTCACACAGGGAATTAGTGAGCATCTGATTTTGCAGCTGAAAGTGAAAATTCGTTAGTCCACATCCAACATTTTCTCAGGGATGAAAGAGGAGGGGAAATATCTTTGGGCATCTGATAAGGAGAAGTCCCTTGGCCTCCTCCCTATGGAGAAGGACTTTGGAATTTCTGGTTTCTGAGCCAAAAAAACGCCCAGAGCAGCAGCTCAGTCTTTTCTGGGTGACAAAAAAGGGCAAAGCTCTGCTTTGACAGGAGAAAAAAGGGGGAGAAACTAATGCTGAAGCAGGTGGTGGCCCTGTGGTTTTCCATATCCACCTCCTCAGCCTGGAGATGCTGGAGGTGTTTGGTCCTCCCTGGGGATCCCTCTCATCCCAAAATAAACTGAAGTCACCTGAAATCATGAAGTCAACTGAAATAATGGACCTGATTTAGGGCACTTGTTATAACATATTCTTATATAATATATTATTATATATTATTATAGATTTTATTATTATTACTATTACTATTACTATCACTTATTATTATTATTATTATTATTATTATCATCATCATCATCATCATCATCATCTACTCTGTTATTTCAACTCCAATTTGGGCAGTTCTCTTTTGCTGTTATTTGGTTTTCACCCTAAGTGAAAACACAACTGATTTCTGAGGAACCAGAAGGTCTGAGGTACCTGAAATCTCAGGGAAAATCTGAGGGGTAAAAAAAAAAAACCCTCTTAATCAAGCTTCTGTTTCCTTTTTGGGGATTTTTTCCTGAAGGTTGGAGCCTTGGATATATCTTGGCATTCCAGCTGGAGTTGTTTCCAGCCAGGGGCAGCTCTGGGCCCAGGCAAGGTAAGGATTTCTTTGGGATACTTTGATTTTCCTGCAAGCAAATCCATTAGTCCAACGCTGTGGCATCGGTGGGGTTTGTTACTCCCATTTGGAAATCTCCCATCGGGTTTCAAAGGTAACAATAAAGCAGAAAAAAAGCTTTTAATGATCAGTCTCTGAGGGAGGGAAAAATGGGAGATCAGAGTCTCCATTATCCAGTACAAATACAAATGTTCTCAGTGCCTGGGGATGGAGAGAAATTAGGGAGAGGCCAGAGGAGAGAGAGAGAAAAACACCAAGAAATTTAAAACCCAGGGTCTGTCAGGAAAGATAAAAGGAAGGAGGGCCCTCAGTCAAGGGCAAAGTTTGTGGAAGGATTTATAAAGTCTTTGAATATTTAAAGGCTGTTACAAGATGACAAATAATTTTCCTCCAGTGGAAGTACAAAAAGAAATCTCCTCCAACTGTGGCGAATTTAATGGACCTTGATTAATAATAAAAGGTCTTTTTTAAAAAAAAACCCCACGTCAGTGAAATGGCAGAGCAGGTTCTGCGGGAAAATTGTGGAATTCCTTCCCAAAACGTTGTCGAAACTCAGCTGGACAACTTTATGCCAGAGATTCCTGGTGCAGAGGGAAGACAAGACGAAGCCAACCACGGAGGTCACGGCTGGGGGCACGTGGGAAACCCAAAAATTAAGGTAAATATCTGGTGTTGGCAAACACTTGGTGCCACTCAAGGCCACCCCCGTTCCTCGGGTGCCCTTTGTCGGTGTAAATGAGCTTCATCTTGGTTTGTGGCAAACCTCAAATATTTGATTTCAGTGTCAGCCCAGCGGAGCAGGAAGAGCAGAGGGCTGATTAATCTGTCCCTCTGCATGGGTTTTTAATGCTGCAGCTGGTCACATGAAGCCGTTCCTGACAATGAAACCCCAAGTCTTTCCCGAGGAAAATGATCACTGAGGGTTAGAGGATCCTCAGTGGCGGCCTGAAAAATAAAAGCTAGACATGATCCCAGTGTGGGGAAACTGGAATAGTTTATTGAACATGAGAACACTGTTTTAAAGGCATCTGGAGCTGTATGTTAATGAAGGGGACAACCTATGTTAATTAGGGAATTACACAAGTTTTTACTGCAGTTTCCAAACAGTTAATTTTTCCTCTAGTAGGATTACATGGGGGATAGAGGGATTACAGGGGGTTTAGACATATGGTTTTAACAATCATCCCAAAAAGTCCTTTCTTATTTCTTCTTGGAGCCAGGTTTGTATCTCCGGTTTGCGCATCAACAGGTCTCTGGACAAGGGTCCAAACTTCTTGAATCACGAGACGTTTGTCAGCCCTGTTTTCCTTTGCTGAAAGCTGGGTTTGGGCTCCCACAATCCTCCTCTCATCATCATCATCATCATCATCATCATCATCACCATCGTCATCATGGCCGGGCTTTGCGAACGAAGATTTGGGAAGGGCTCTACCCACATTTGTTACAAGTATGTTGGTGGCTAAAAAGGCCAATATGAGATAGACATGTGCAGTTGCAAAAGGCACAGCAGAAAGACTCCTTAGGTGGTAAATTCTGCAGGACACGGTTCTTTCTGTGTTGTCTTTTCTCCTCAAGGGTGATCCTGCTGCGTTCTCAAAGGCATCAGCAGTGTTATAGATGGAGTGTCTCCAGACCTAATTCTGAGGGGGTGGGACAGGGGAGGATCAGGGTGGGAGAACTTTGGATTGGACAATCATCATCATCATCATGGCCGGGCTTTGCGAACGAAGATTTGGGAAGGGCTCTACCCACATGTGTTACAAGTGTGTTGGTGGCTAAAAAGGCCAATGTGAGATAGACATGTGCAGTTGCAAAAGGCACAGCAGAAAGACTCCTTAGGTGGTAAATTCTGCAAAACACTTTCTGTGTTGTCTTTTCTCCTCAGGGGTGATCCTGCTGCGTTCTCAAAGGAAACAGCAGA
>NW_021940851.1:1023952-1025030 GCF_001715985.3 Manacus vitellinus
AGAGCACTGCAGGAGGCACAGAAATTCCTGGATGTGATGTAACTCTGCTGGCCCAGCCCATCCCGAGGGCTGAATCCTCTGGGATCTGCTGAACGACCCGAATCGACTGAGTAACAACACAAATCCTCGGAAAAGGCACAAATTCACAAGGAATCCAAAATCCTAAAGCTGGCAAAGCAGAAAGAAACCTCCAGGTGGCCCTGGAATAGGTGTTTTTCCAGGCTGGTGTTATCCATGGAGTTTTGGGCACACCCACATCGACACCCTCTTTGTGGAGGTCACAAACCAAGACTTGTAGGAAAAAAAACCCCACGATTAAAAAAGCAGGGGAATGCAACCAAAGTGTTGATGAATTCCAGAAAATTGCAGTTGATGTGAAGGAAATGTGAAAACACTGCTCTTTAAATCTGACCAAAAGCTGGAATTGCCTGGCCCTGGGCTGGGATTAACAGTGAACTCCAAGGAAAACAAGCATCCAGTGCCAGTCACTGTCACCAGCTTCCAGCAATGGGTGACTCCTCAAATTTTTGGGAAGTTGTATCTGCATCTGGGTGTGACATAATATTTAATGGAGTTTTCCTCCTCCCGATTTTTCCACTTCACATTTTCTGTTTTCCACGTTCTCCACCTGAGGAGGGGGGGAAGGTTGAGGTTGTCTCCTTTTTTAAATGAAATTTAAATTAAATTTGGTGCACCCAGAAGTGAACACGACCAGAAATCACAAAGATCCTGAGGGAGTCACTCCAATTTGTAATCCATTCCCAAAAAAGTGCCATTCAGCTTCTCCTGCCTCCTTTGAGACCTGGGATTAGCATGTGGAGAACTGGAAGACATTTAATAAACCAGCCCTGAATTCTTTCCTAATTTTTATTCTTTATTTTCCAGAAAGAACTGTTAATTTAGTCAACATTAATTTTGGGACTTTAAAGAGAAATTGCTTTGAAATTCAGTCTAAAGAGAGTTATAGTAAAGATGGAATTTTGTTTGTAGTGGAGCAAAAAGCAAGTTTTGACAATATTTTAGCTCAGGAAAACCTGACACAGTGAAGATATTCTCCTTAAAAAATCTTCCTGTATCT
>NW_021940851.1:1026850-1027808 GCF_001715985.3 Manacus vitellinus
GAACAGCTGGGACCAGTTCATCACTGTGTGGGTGTAACCCAAAACTGGGTATTCTAGAGCCTTCCATGCCATTGCCCAGAAACTGTTGTCAATGGACCATTTGCATCCTCTGCCCAGAGCACCCCTGACCCCTCAGGCTATAAACTGGGTGTTAAGAGGCCTGTGAGATAGGAGGGTGTTCCTGCCCTCACACCCTTTGTGGAACTCCCCACCCTGAGGGAAGTGCTGGGCATTCCTGCCTGAACTGGAGGATATATAATCTTGGGGCCTTGGGACTCTTTTAACCACTTGTGGGATCCAGAGGAAAGACTGCAGATCACCACTCTCAACCAAATTGCAACCACCACTCTTGCCCAGACTGCACCACCACTCTCACCAACAGGTTTTCCCCTCTCCTTTTACTTTGGACTCAGGGGGCCCAAGGAACACCACTCCGTTCATGCCCCAGGGTGCTGGGTTATATATTTGGGGTTTGTGGGTTAAAACCAACCATTTGTCTGTATAGTCTGTATTTAGTGTATTATTTTATTAAATTGTTATTCTGATTTATAATCTCTCCTTTTAGTTGAGTTCATTTCCCCTGCTGGTTTACCTTTAAACCAGCACAGAACACGAGGCTTGAGATGTTGTCAAAGGTCTGTGGTTGCACCTCGGGGACCCTCCTCTTCACCCAGCCCAGGAGGCACCTCAGTGCTCTCCTCCTGCCCAGGGAACCACTTCACAGGGACAGGGAAACCACAGCCAGGCTGAGGACAAACTGTCAGCTCAGGATTCACACGGGAATGGAGCTGCTCCTGTGGGTTCTGCAAACCCAGCAGTTGTGGCTGTCAGAGGGCTGGGATTTTCCCCAGGTGATGTGCACACCAGCTCCAGCAGGACTGACCTTCCACTAGCCCAGCTTGCTCCTTGGACACTTCCAGGGATCCAGGGGCAGCCACAGCTTCCCTGGGAATTTTAT
>NW_021940851.1:1028637-1029946 GCF_001715985.3 Manacus vitellinus
GGGGTGGCATCACTGCTGCTGGGTTGGTTTTATGGAGGGGCTTTGGACACACAAACATTTCCCACTTGGGGGTCAAACTTTTGGAGGTTGAGTTTTCCTGAATGAAAAAGGGAGGAGTGAGAATTCCTGTGGTTCAGACCCAGAGTACTCCAGGACTTGGGTGGGATTTCCCATGCAGTGTTTGGCAGGACAGGGAAGGTGGCAGAGGAGTACGAGTAGAACCTCCTTGTTCCCAGCTCTGCCAAGGTCAGGTTGGACAGGGCTTGGAGCAACCTGAGATAGTGGAAAGATCCTTATCCATGGCAGAAGAGTTGGAATGAGCTGGTCTTTAAGATCTTTTCCAACCCAAACCATTCTGTGATTCCAAGATTTGATGATTCCAACCTCCACAATTCCATATCTGCAACACCATGAAGTGACAGTTGAACCTTCCCTGTTTTCTTTCCAACAGAGGGGTTGTGTCATCTAAGAACAGCCCTGAATTAAGGCCAGATGGAGTTACATCAGCTCTGGGAAGCCCTGCTGGCCTTCCCAACCCTTTCCAGAAAACCAGAGGAAGCTCAGCAGTTATTCCACATCCTGGGCAGAAAACACACTGGGTTTGTTTTGGGTTTTTTTTGGACTTTGGGTCACTCTGATGCCAAAGATTAACTTCCAAAGCCAGGCTGGAAAACAGGGGTGTCATTCCTTTTATTTATGTTAAAGGTTCTGCTCACCCACCCCTTCTCAGCCCAAATTGTGTCATTACAGACTCCCCCAACAGCAGAGACAACTTTCCTGAGGGTCACTTTTCCCACAGGAGCCAGAAGTGTCTCCCAGTCCTCCCACCTGTGAATGGAAGGGAAGAGAAACCTCTGACAGAGGAGGAGTCACCTTCTTTCACCACTTCCCTTCTGTGCACCCTCTGTAGAAGTTTGTCTGGACCCAGAGGATAAGAAAACAAAAATTCCACTTCTACTGCTGTGTTGGAGTGGAAAAAGCTGAGGAAACAGAACTTCTCAGAGGGCAGAGGGAACTGTTCTGACTGGGTTATGGTGGCACTGACTCCATCCCTCCTCCCAAAGCTCTCCTGCCAACCTGGCTCTGCCTCCTCTGCCACGAGTCACAACCAACCCCATCAGCACCTTCCCAGTCTCACAGACAGCCCAGGCCAGGAATATGAGTCATCAACATAGAGAGGAAATCTCAGGGTGTGAATCCCAGTCCTTACTGGTTTTGTTTGGCCAACACACCCAGACAACTAATTTTTCCAAATCTGGCAGAAATTTCCTCCTCTTTGAGTGCCTCGAGGTGCAAAATTCCAACTGTT
>NW_021940851.1:1030324-1033030 GCF_001715985.3 Manacus vitellinus
ATCCAGGGGCAGCCACAGTTTCTCTGGGCAACCTGTGCCAGGGCCTCGCCACCTCCACAGGAAAAAATTCCTTCCCAATATCCCACCTAAACCCACTCTCTGTCAGTTTGAAGCCATTCCCCCTTGTCCTGTCACTCTCTTCCTGTATAAAAAGTCCTACCTCCTTTTTTAAGCCCCTCTAGGCACTGGAAGGGTCTCTAAGGTCTCCTTGAAGCCTTCTTTTCTCCAAGCTGAACATTCCCAGCTCTCCCAGCCTGGAGAGATGCTCCAGACCTCATCTTGAAATCCTTCTTGCAGTAAATTGCAAAACAAGACCCCGAGGGTGTGAGATCCTGCAACCAGAGCCCTCCCAGCCAAGGCAAAGAGCTGTCAGTCACCCTCCTGATTTCATTAAAGCAGGGCTAATACACTGTTAATATTCCCTCCTCAGACTCATTGCCTGGAATTTATGGAGCACTCTGTATTTGCTTCCCTTTTTTCTGCCAAGTTAATGACACCCTGCAAAAATGAAAATCAGGAGGAGACAGAAGGATTGCACAGGTGGCAGCACAAAGAGTGGGATGGCAGCATTTGTTGAGGACGAGTTTCAGGCTACATTTATTTTTTCCTGTTAAAATGAGCAGGGGAATTGCAACAGCACAGCTGGTTTTACACAGGGGAAACTATAAACCCCAGCCCCATGATGAAATTTAGGAGAAATGTGGTTATTAAAATGAGTTTTTAAAAGTATTCTGATCCAATAGAGTTTCTTTCTCTCTCCCAGGCTTGACAGAACCCAGTCTGTGGGATGTGCAGGGAAGAACAGAGGGAAAGGGGAAGGAGGAGATCGATGGAGGAGATCTATATCTCATTCACATTGTTGAATAAATAATAGCCCAGCAGGGCTAAAATTAGGCTGGAGGAGAAACCTGAACTAGTCTGGACACGGGCTGATGCACATCTCCAGTCTGGCTGGAGAGGCAGGTTCTCAGTTGGGACACATGGACTGGAAATTGGGGTTGTTTGGCTCCTGGTGGGGCCAGAGATGTTTTTGCCCCAGGGAAGGAGGGGATGCTGGTCCTGCAAATCACTCACTTCTGGAGAGAATGGCCAGTTTTAGGTGATTGAGGTGATTTTATCTATTTGCAGGAGCTAATCTTGCCAGCCCATTCCTGATCCATGAGGAGGGGAAAGCAGCTCCTTAGGTTTGCACTGCAAAGCCTGCCCTCCACAAGGAATGGGGTGGGAATGAGAGCTGAATGCAGATATTTCCCATCCCTAGTCCCAGGCAGAGGAGGAGGGTGAGGAAAACACCAGTTAAACCTGGATGTCCTCAGGATCTGCAGCTCCTCCCAAGGGGCAGCTCCAACCCTGCTCGCTGGGATCAGAGACAGGACCCAGGGAAGGGCTGGAGCTGGGACAGGGCAGGCTCAGGGTGGATCTCAGGGAAAGGTTCTTCCCCCAGAGGGTGGAATTTCAAGATTAAATAACATTAAGGGAGGCCACCAACACTGCAGCCCTGCTGAGGGTTCAGAGCTGTTTCATAAAATCATGGAATGGTTTGGGTTGGAAGGGACCTTAAAGCCCATCTCATTCCCACCCCCTGCCATGGGCAGGGAACCTCCCACTAGCCCAGGTTGTTCAGAGTCCCATTTGGTTCCTGAGCTGAAGAAAACTGAGAAAATGAAGCCAAAAGTTGATATAACCCCTAAAAATCCCTCGCTTAACAGGAGAAAGCTTTTGGTTCTGACCCTGGAGTGAGGGGCATAAACTGGAGCTGATATCCCTCCTCCTGACTCAGAGTAGGGCATGACATTTAGATGCCTTCACCCTGCATCCATGAAGGGATGAGTGATGTCTAAAATGCTTGTGGGTGTTGCCTTCCAAGTCTCCAAAATAACAAAGTTCACATTTGAAAGAATTTCCCCTTTATTTTCATTTATTTGACGTGATCTGCTGAGTTTGACCCCGACTTTCAAATTCAGATCAAGAGACAGTGTGGGGGTTTTTTTACTGAAAATGTCACCTGGTCTACATAAAATATTGAAGCATGAAGGTGTCCATGTCCCACATGTCCCACAGAGAGAGTTTCAAAGACACAGATGGTGGCTGGGCACTGAATTCATATTGGTTATAAATCCTCTTATTGATGGGCTGATCAATAATGACCAAACTTCCTGAGAAAGAGCAGCAAATAAACCCATTAATCCCACTTCAATAGAATTGCACAGAAGGTCAGATCACTTTGTCTCTGTCTCAGTGAAGAGGATGAAAAAAAATATCTCAGATGGGAAAGAGAAGCCTGGAAAGGATGGATGGAGGGATGGACTAAGAATCATGGAATCATGGAATGGTTTGGGTTGGAAGGGACCTTAAAGATGATCCAGTTCCACTCCCTGCCATGGGCAGGGACACCTTCCACTAGACCAGGTTGCTCCAAGTCCAGTCCAACCTGGCCTTGGACATCCCTTGAACACAACCAGTTCCAGGCCATCCCCACCCTCACAGGAAAGGATTTCTTCCATATATCCAACCCAATTTTCCATTCTTTCAGCTTAAACCCCTTCCCTCTTGTCCTGTGGCTACAATTCCTGGTGGACAATCCCTCTTTGGCTTCCCTGTAGCCCCTTCAGACACTGGAAAGTGCTCTGAGGTTTCCACACATAAAAAAAAAATCTGATTTTGTCCATTCCCTGTGTAAAACAGGATGATATACATGATATATGT
>NW_021940851.1:1035282-1036480 GCF_001715985.3 Manacus vitellinus
TATATATTAAAAAATATATATATTGTATAAATAATCAGAGGAGCAGCATGGCTCCCACAGGGCCAGAGGGAGATGATTCCTAACCAGGTATCTGCTTCCTCTGGCTAAAGGACTTTAGATTGCTTATAATGGATTATTAAAGTGTGTGTGGCACGTTCATTACTGTCAGAGGGAGTGGATAACTCACAAACACTGCAGATATTTTATTTATGAGCAAATAAAAGAATTTTATAGCTGCCTATCACCGATCTGCAGTGCTGGAATGGAGTAAAATCAATCCAAAATGGAAACAAAAAAGAGAAATATTTGAGGCAGAGGGGAGGATTTTCCTCCTCTTGCTTTGCTTGGTTTGTTGGTTTATTTTTGTTCTTTGGTTTCCTTGTGCTGACTTGGGTGTCCCCCCCCCTTAGATTTAAAGGCAAATTGAAGTGTAACAAGCAGGCAGGGTTTAATAAAGAGCTGTGCAGTGTCTCAGATGGATTGGAGGGAACCTTTGCTGCCTGTGGTTTTGTGTATGGTTATGGTAAATAACCAGCCCTCGGATTTTTGTGGTCTGGCCTTTGCTGGGAGCGCTCGACCGCTGGAGACTCGTTTAACCCAAATATCCCAAACTAACACCACCACAAAAGCTGGGAAAAACCCCAACCAGCCACAAGACAAGGAGTGTCCCCCCCCCAGTGAGGAGGTGCTGATTTGGGGGCTGGATCCGAAGGGGCTGCCCTGCCAAAGCTCGGCTTTGTTAGGCCGGGCTTCGTTAGGCCGGGCTTTGTCACCGCCGGCTCCCCCTTTCCCCATGGCTGGTTCCTGCCACTTCTCCTCCTAAATGAGCCCAAGTGGGACCCGAACTGACAGGGCTGAGGCCCCACAGGCAGCCCCCCGGCCCTCGGGGGGGATGGTCCTGCCAGGGGAGCACCCAACCCGAACGGATGGAGGGGCCCTGTCGCAGCCCCTGGGCCTGGGGAGCCTTCCCTGCTCCTCATTTCCCGCTGCTCCCAGGAATTAAGAGGGAGTCTGAGCCCCTGGCAAAGCCAAATTAAGGGGGCACAAACCAGACAGTGACCCCCACTCAGAATATTCCATTTAAAGTACAAAATGCTGGTGCATTCTGCTGATTTCTGGCAGGAAAAGACCCTCCCTGATGCTTTTCCCCTGTAAATATGCTCCATGAAATTTTTATCTTTCATAATATATTTATATT
>NW_021940851.1:1038115-1039997 GCF_001715985.3 Manacus vitellinus
GGCTCTAGAAACAGCAACTAGTGAAAAAAATGTCATTTTCTGGCTCTGTTTTCCTCTTTTCTTTTTGTTTTTTAACTCTTAATGTCACCAGGCAAACGAGAGCATCTTTCTGGGGGGGTTTAATTGATAACAATCAACTGTGTGATGAATAAACAAGCGATAAATCAAGGCAGGAGGTCCTGCCAAAGTCTGATTGTCTTTGTCCTGCAACCTCATGCGTAGATTAAACTGGATTCAGGTGTTTTTCCTTCTGTTGGGGTGTTTTTCCTTCTGTTGGAGTGGTTTTCCTTCTGTTGGGGTGTTTTTCCTTCTGTTGGGGTGTTTTTCCTCTCTTCCCCTTTCCCATTATCATTTCCTTCCCTCAGATCAGGTGGAAAGAGGTGGAGATTCAGCTCCCCAAGGCAAGGAAGAGAAAGAGTCGCTGGGAAATTGAGGTAAGCAAGGAGCAAACACCTCAAAAAGGACCAAAAGAAGATTTCTGAGGGACCAAAAAACCCACCTGCAAAGACCTTGAGAGGTGTCTTTGACAAAGACAAAGAGAGGTGGAGATATGGGTATAAACCCTTTTAATTTTCTTGCTTTTAACCCCTTTTTTTTAGCAGTTTTGTGGTGTCACCCCTCTCTGAGGAGCTCTGGAGAAGGAGATGGACATCCCAGATCTTGTCACAACAGAGAGAAAAAGCCAGAACCCATTTTATCCCAAACCTTCAGAGTGCAGGTCCCTTCCCAAGCCCAGCAATCCCTCTCCTGTGCTCACCTGCTTCCCTCATCCCACTCTTTGTTTCTTCTTTCCCTTCCATTCTTTCCCTTCCAGCTTTTAATAAGTCAGACTGGAAATGCATCTGAGCCATTTCAACAGAGAAACCTGTTGAACTGAGGCTAAAATTTCCCTTCAGGGAGCCAGAGAAGATTTGGTTGGGGTTTGGTTTTTATTTTTTTTTTTCACTTACAAGAAAGCAGAGGCAGAAGCCAGAAAGCGAAGCCGGCCCAGCTGGCAGAGCAGAAATGAGTCTGCTGGAAAATAGACTTTCTTCCCCACCTCAGTTTTATAGAACTGACCAAAAGGCCGAGCCAGGAGATGAAACCTGAGAAACTCAGGCTGTAAAAAAATGTATTTTTTTCGCTCTGGAGCCTCTGAACCAGAGGGGTAGAGCACCACCACCAAACCACATTCTTCCTGTGTCGTTGCCCGGGGGCACGTGGAGATGTGATAAGTGCAGAGAGATGAGGACTCCTTCCTGTTGGGAAAGAAATCCTGAGCAGGGAGCCGGGTTTTTTCTGTGACACCACTTGTTTATCTTGCTGTGACACACATCTGTGCCCCGGAGCAGAAGTGGCTGCAAAGAACCTCAGAGGGCAGAGGGTGGTTCTCAGAAAACGCTGCCATGAGGAACCGACCGCTGTGAGATGGGCAGAGGGAGGAAAAACTCACTTCTGCCTGCCAGGGCTTTGTTCCTGCTCTTAGAACACAAAAACCAGCAGAGTTAATCCCCCTGGGACACCACAGAGGTGCCGTGGGATGAACCACGTGCAGGGTCCCCGGTGAGGACCGGGCAGAAGGTTCGGGTGGATGGTGAAAGGCTTTTGGGGGGTTTAGAAGGATTTCTTTCCTAAACACCAAATTTATCCCCTGTAACATCAATGAGGAGCCCTGTCCAAGGAAAATCAAGAAGCTGACAGGAAGCTGAACAGGAGCCAGAGTGTGCCCAGGGGGACAAGAGGGCCAATGGATCCTGGCCTGGCTCAGGAACAGGGTGGCCAACAGGTCCAGGGAAGTGATTCTGCCCCTGGACTCAGCGCTGGTGAGGCCACCCCTGGAGTGCTGTGTCCAGTTCTGGGCCCTCAGCTCAGGAAGGACATGGAGGGGCTGGAGCAGGTCCAG
>NW_021940851.1:1040537-1041292 GCF_001715985.3 Manacus vitellinus
TGCACAAAGAACTCCAAGTTCGTGGAATCATGGGATGGTTTGGGTTGGAAGAGACATAAAGACCATCTCATTCCACCCCCTGCCATGGGCAGGGACATCTTCCACTAGCCCACATTGCCAGTGGTCCCTGGGCTTCACAAGCCTTAGGAAGAAGATGAGAGTGTCACCACTGGAATTTATCCCAAGTGTGATGACGCTGCTCAATGCAGCAAAGTTTTCCAAACACATCTTATTTTAAACAGATTTCTCTTTCCTTGTGGCTAGAATCTCTGTTTTTACACAAAACAACAAGCTTAGAGGTGTCAGATGAGAATCTGGGAAGCACTTTTGAGCAATAACACATTCAAATATTTTCTTGCTCCAGTCGTGTCATCTTCTAACTTTGCCATTCAGCACTCCCAATCTCCAAAGCCTGGCTTTAGAACAGACTAACCCTGTCTGAGCATCTCTGTGTGCATTTAAATTTAGGCCTTGTATAGAGCACTAATTTTGACACGTTTCTGTGACAGTCTTGGGTCCTTCCAGGAAAACGGAATGTGTTGTTTTTAGATGAGCAAATTCAGATTCAGGTCCTGTATTAGAAGTTTCCCACTTCTGCTTTGTGGTCTGATCTGCACACGGAAGATTTCTTCCTCTTCAAGATTAGGAGGAAACCAGCGGCAAGTCTGGTTCATCTTCCCTCTGGGAAATATTTCTAGGGGAGCAGGTCCCACCTTTCTGCTTGGTTGGTGCTGACAGACCATGGCAGGAGTCAA
>NW_021940851.1:1042290-1052414 GCF_001715985.3 Manacus vitellinus
CTCATGAATCACCTCATTTCTTCCACTTTGCTTTCACTGCTGTGCCTTCCCTTACACCCCTGTGGTAGATTGACCCTTAATTCCCCTCCCACCACACAGCCTGGTGTGTGAGATCCTCGTTGCTCAGAAAACATGTATTTTTCCACACAAAAATCCATAATTTTCAGAACTGGGAAAATCTCAGTGATCAGCCCTGGCTGAGTGGTGGGTTGAGTTCCTGCCTTTCAGCTCCATGCCCTCCTTTCTCTGGAGAACATCCTTTAAGTCCTCTGTAATAAAGATCAACTGCAAATCCTTCTGCCACTGCAAATAGTGGAATAGCTGGAATGACTCGAAGCTTCATTCACGGGGACTCTGCGAAATCAAAGGGGCAAATTGATCTGACAACATCAACCTGCTCAGTGTACAAGGCATTAAAATGAATTCCTTGTTAGGAGCAGCATCTCCAGGAGTATCCGTGTCCTCAGTGTTTTCCTGGGGCCGCGCCAACGGTGCCTCCTTGTCTGATTCCGAAGGGCTCTAATTGAGTGATAATTGCGAGTTCCTCTCGGGCGACCAACAACTGATAAACTTCATCACCATTTAGCTGGAAATCTGAGAGCTCCAAACAATTTATTTACAAAGGAAAGGAGGACACAGACATCTCCTAACACGCTGCACCACTCGTTGGCGTTTCCGCGGCGCCGATCGACGTCACGGTGCAGTTTTGGTGTTGGGTTGGGGGGTTATTTTTTTTTCTTTTAAGTTTGAAAATAATTTTTTCTCTCTCTGCATTAGCCTTTTTGGACCAGCTTCTTCCTGCCTGCCCAGCCAGAGTAGTTTTGTGGTGGTTTTTTTAGGTTCAGGTGAAGGAACACCTGATTTTTAAGCCACCGGTGAGACGTTCAGTGAAGAGCAAACAAATCCTGAACTGATAAAAAAAATGAGAGAGAATAAAGCAAGGTGTAGAAATGAAGAAAAATGTTATTTAACTTATGGATGGGGTGATGCAGCCTGGTTTTCTGCTGGTTTTTTCATTTGGTTGTTAATGTCTCACCTCTCTCTGGGAGTGAGATACTCAGAATTACACACTGGCTTCTCCCCTTGCCCCAAAGATTTGTGGGGAGTAGTTTTCATGGATGGAGAGATGGATGGTGAAAGGACACCTGAGCTGTTTAGACCTACAATAGCAGTTGGATACTGCACTCCTGCTCTGCTTAGTGGAGATCCAACCCATAAAATTGGCCCCCAGGGTCAAGTTTTTGAAAGAAAGGTTTCAGCAAAGTCCTCAAATGGTAGAAAAGTAGGGCTGGAGGGCACTAGGAGCATCAGCTGCCTCGACAAACTGTTGTCCTTAACAGATACTTCTCCAGGCTGTTCTTAAAAGCCTCCAGAGAAGATGGGTCTGAGCTGTTCAGATGAACATCAGTGGTGTTTGGGAAAGCTGAGCCTGATCCTTCTGTTCTGCACCTGCTGCTCCCCCCTGTTCAATTCCATAGAACCATGGCATATCCTGAGCTGGAAGGACCCCTGAGGATCATCCAGTCCAAGCCCTGGCCCTGCCCAGGACACCCCAACAATCCCCCCTGTCCCTCAGAGCATTGTCCAAACCCTCCTGGAGCTCTGGCAGCCTTGGGGCCGTGCCCACTGCCCTGGGGGCCTGGTCAGTGCCCACCACCCTCGGGGGGAAGAACCTTGTGCTGAGATCCACCCTGAGCCTGCCCTGTCCCAGCTCCAGCCCTTCCCTGGGTCCTGTCCCTGCTCCCAGAGGTCGGAGCTGCCCCTCGGGAGGAGCTGCAGCCCCCACTGAGCTCTGCCCTGGGGGTCCTCTGCTCCAGCTGCACCAGCCAAGTGCCCTCAGCTGCTCCTCATGAGGCTTCCCCTCCAGACCTTTGGCCATTTTTTGCTATTCCCAATTCCTGCTCTCCAAGGCTGAAGGGAACAGTTTTATCCCTTTGCAGCAGCCTCTTGGTGCTGATGGGCAGAAACCCTCTCCCCCCCTCCAGTACCAAGGCTGCCAGAGCTCCAGGAGCATTTGGATGATCCTCTCAGGCACGTGGTGTGACTCTTGGGGATGGGCCTGTGCAGGGCCAGGAGCTGAACTGGATGATCCTTGTGGGTTCCTTCCAATTCAGCATCTTTTGTGATTCTGTGAAGTCTTTTCTATCCAAAATCACCAGACTCTCTGGCCTTTCCTCACAGTCTGAGGGCTCTGAGCCACCAGCTCCCACCACCCCCTGTGCTGCAGCAACCCAAGGACAGGGTGAGGAATCTTGTAGGAAGTGGGACAGACACCTGTGGGCAAAAACTCCCCCCCAGTTTCCCCAGTAAAACCTGCTGGAAGCTGTTTGTCAAAGCTCAGCCCCGACGGCCTCTGGTGGGAACTCGGCTCCCCTCGCTCTGGTGTGTCAGGGAAACCCTCCCATTCCTCATTCCCTGCTCACCACAAACCTCCAGCTTTCAGGCAGAGATAATTTCAGGGGTTATCAGCCTTGGGCCATAAAGGAAGCGGGGGCTGAGCTGCCTTTGCCAGTGCCCAGCCTGGCTGGGGTCAAGAGTGCAAAAGGCTCCTTTTCCCTCGTCTCCCACAGCCCAGAGATGGATCTGCAGGTCCAGAGGGTTCCATTTATCTCCTCGTCCAGCAGCATGTGGGGAAAAGCCCCTCTGAAGCTTTGAAATGGGTTTCTGCTCTGGGGAATTCTCCTTCCATGAACTGCACTGTTAAAAAAAAAAAGATATTTGCCACGATTTGGGAGTACTGAGTTTAAAAGCCAGAACACAAATGCCATGCAGGCTGGTTTTTTTGCAGAGTGCCAAGCTTTAAAAAGTGTCTCCTTTGGGTGAACACAGAGCTTTTCAAAAGGCCAAACTCTCAAACAATTAGGGCAGAGTATCTGTGTGCTCACCTAGTTGGCAGCCAAATCTGAATCAGAAAACGTATTTGATAATGGGAGATTTTATGATGGCAGCTCAAAAATCATATTTTTTTTCTTTTCTTTCTCTATAACTTGTTCTCTTACTGGGAAAACCCGACTCCCTCCTCCCAGCCCCTGTTCCATGGAAGATGACACATGAACTTCACTGCAGGCCCACCCTGAGGGAGCAATTTTGGGAAGTGAATCTTTTAGGTTGGATCGCCAACCTCTCGATTTTGTACCTGAGAAAAGCAGATGAACTGATCCACTCAGCCACATTTCTTCGTGGAGATTGAAGATGCTTTTACCAGGGACATTTGAGACTCGCCTCAAGAAATCAGCACTCCTTTCAAAATGGAAAATAAATACTCTTTTCCGTCCCAAATGCGAGGGGAGTGGCTGAATCGAGGCCATTCTCCAGTGCTAATATAGAAATTAGCTTTTAGTGGAATCATCTCTGCACTTCCCACCCTTTGCTTTCTCTCTCTCTCTCTCTCTCCCTCTGTCTGAAATGACCACAATATCCTAAATTAACACTGAACTCACTCAAACCACACATTTAGTTCTCCTCCCTCGTACCCATCAAGCTGCTGCTTCTTCACCCTCCCTTGGAAATTACTGAGCTCTCAGTCGACTCTGGAGCAGCTTCTCAGACAGAAAATGGTCTGACACACATTTTATGGGGATGTTTTTGGTTAGATTTTCTTTTCAAACCAGAATGGTTTGGGTTGGAAGGGACCTCAAAGATCATCCATGGGCAGGGACACCTTCCACCAGCCCAGGTTGCTTCAAGTTTATCCAGCCTGGCTTTGGACACTTCCAGGGATCCAGGGGCAGCCACAGCTTCTCTGGGAATTCTATCCCAGCCCCTCACCACCCTCAGAGGGAAGAATTCCTTCCCAACACCCCATCTAACCCTACTCTCTGTTAGTTTAAATTCATCCCCCCTTGTCCTGTCACTTCATGCCCTCGTGGAAAGTCTCTTTTTAGGCCTGACCCAGCACCTTTTTGACACCCTGCCCCTCTTTTACCACCAAATGGATATTTTTAATCTCACACAGGGATATTTTAGCTTCATTTAATCATTTATAGATTTCTCTAAGTTTGGAAATAGGGCAGGAAATGAAATGGGAAAACATGGAAGGTCTAAACATGCTCTGCTCTGGCTCCTTCCTCCTCTGCAGAAAGCAGGACTGTGTCACCTCAGGTGCCTTTATCAAAAATTAAGGCTTCCTGCCCTGTTTTGACCACTGATTTTTGTCAAAAATTCAGGCCTGGGATGACAGCTTTTATTAAATTAAACATATTTTTTTTCTGTCAGTCATGACAGGGGTCCAGAAAAGATTTTGGTTCTCAGAAAAGGTTTTAATTAAAGATCAAATAGAAAAAAAAATTCACCTGCACCTTCTCACACGTGGAATTGGACTGGTTATTTCTTTTATTTATAAAAATTTATGTTATAAAAATTTATAATAAAATAAAATAATAAATTATGTCATCATTTATTTATTTTTATTAATTATTTTAATTTATATATTTAATTATTAATTTAATTATTATATTTAATTATCATTTTAATTACAATATTTAATTATTTTATTGCTTTATTGTATAATTATATTAATTATATTAATAATACAATAAAATATATTTTATTTATAATAAAAATAAATTAAAAAGGCCTAAGATTTAACAAGGTTAAATCAGTCCCCCTACTATATCTATGCCTGGCACAAAGATGACTTGCAATTTTAGGTGTGAAGGTGCAACAAATAACCTCTTAAAAAAAAAAGTCCCAAATGTTTCTTAACCTTTTTTTGTTTTTCAGTCTGAAGTTGGTTTATAGAGGAACCAATAACAACCAGAAATGCAACAGCTCCTGCAGCACCCAAAAACAAGGAAGGAGAGGAGGAAAATTCCTGTTAAACACAATTATACTGAACAGGGGCTCCTGCAGCAAAACCCTGGCAGGGAACTCCACCCCCAGCTTTCATGCCTGGGGTTTCTCTGCCTAATTATCCAACATGGAAATTTGGGTTTCTTGTGCTTCCCCTGGAGGGAAGTTTGACTTTAAGTCCAAATTTTATGGTCACTCTCAGTAGGTTTTATTCAGAGCTGTTCTGTTTTAACATAAATGGAGCTTTTGAAGAAAAAAAAACAAACCAGAAAACAACAGGGTTTGTTTTTTATTCTGGAGAGACAGGAAAGCTTTTCCTGCTTTCCTCCTTGGATGGGGTGTGTGAGTTTATATTTATATATGAATATGTGTGGAAATATTTAGAGGGAACCTGTGGTTGACAGTGGGAGGTGTAAGGAGTGGAAAATAGGATTTTAAACCAAGAAACATCTGGCAAATGATGAGGAACCTGTGATGTAGCTCAGAGAAGCTGTGGCTGCTCCTGGATCCCTGGAAGTGCCCAAGACCAGGTTGGAGCAAGCTGGGCTGGTGGAAGGTGTCCCTGCCCATGGAATGAGATGTTCTTTAAGGTTCCTCCAAACCCAAACCATCCTGGGATTTTATGGGTGTCCCACCTGCAGCATCCCATGGCTGTGCCCTGACCCTGCCTCCCTTCTCCTGCCCTCACCCAGCACAGGAGATGTTTAGTTCCATCCCCTCAAAATATCTCCTCTCCCTGTTTATCTCACCCCAGGGGGCTCAGAAACTCTCCCTAAAAAATAAAGAACATTCATATAACACATGACATAACATTTGTCTTCAAAACTAGCCCCAGACTTCCAACACGAGCTGTTTACTCTCTTTACCCAAGTGAAAAACATCAGCTGCTTGGTTTGTTGTTTTTTTTTTTTTTTGGGGGGGGGGAGGTTGCTGTGGTTTGTTTTCTTTGTAAGCCATTTAACAGCATTTTATCTGAAGCAGGAAACCAGGGTTACAGTCAGGTCGGGCTCTGAAGAGAGAGGAAAACAATACACAGCCAGCAAACCCTTGGAAAGTGAGAAGGGAAATGTTGCCTCCACAAAGAATAAATCATTTGGGTTTTTTTTTTCTAGAAGAGAGCAAAGTGAATGTCCAGGGACTTCAGACGTGACGGGGAGCAAGGACCTGAGTGAATGTGCAGCCACATGGGAGGGATGGGAATCATCAACTCATGGAATCCCAGGATGGTTTGGGTCAGAAGGGACCTTAAAGATCATCTCATTCCACCCCCTGCCATGGGCAGGGACACCTTCCACCAGCCCAGGTTGCTCCAACCTGGCCTTGGATACTTCCAGGGTTGTAGAGTGATGAGATCTTCCCTGAGCCTCCTTTTCTCCAGACTAAACACCCCCAGCTCCCTCAGTACCACATCAAACAACCTGAAATGCAGGACTATGGAGCCCTTGAAGGCTGGGCTGGAAGAGCAGGGAATAAAATGGTGATTTATTTGGATTTATTTGGATTTTTACCTCCTTTTTTCTGTGGCTTTGTCACCCAAGTGATGAGTTTCTCTCCTGCCACAGTGTAATCCCAGATGTTCATTAGATTTAATGCCCGAGAGAACAAAGTTCTATTGGCTGATAAACTGATAAATTCCAAATTTTATTGAATGGCTGTGACTTAAAACCCATTAAAAACTTGCTGTTTTCAACCAGAATATAAAAAGTTTCTCAGCAACCCAACATAAAAGACTTGCACACCTTGAAGAAGATTCCAGTTTGCTGTCTGAAATATCCAGTGAAACTTTACCCTACACAGTTTGGAGATGACCAAACCCAAGGGGATGTTACCAAGATCTCCCCAGATCCCACCTTTCTGGCAACAATTGTGCCAAAATAGCTTGACAAACCAGCCTTGCTCTCATTTTCCACACAGAAATCTGTCATTTCTCTGTTTTTACAGAGTCCAGAACGCCCCTGATGAGGCAAATCCTCCATCCTGGCTCAGCACGTGAGACACAAAAGAAAACAAGAGCTGGGCTTAACTTCCTCTGGCTGCACATCCTTCTCTGTTTGCTCCTTGCACGGGTCAAACACCTCGAAAATAATTATTAAGGATTCACTCTGAGACTGTTTAAACCACTGAATGGTTTGGGTTGGGAAGGATAATTCCCAGCTCCTGCAGGTCTGACACCTGCATTGTCACTCAGTGGCTTCCCAGGGTCTGGAATTCACCTCCCTGCATTTCTTTGGGATTTGTTAATCCTTGGGATTGGCTCAATGCATTGATAAGTCTGTTCCAATGCAGCAGATGGATCTTGGCTCTCTTCATTCATGGAAATAATCATGGATTTTTTATTTATCTGCCTCATTCCACTTCCTTCACACGTCTTGCACCTCTGTGCAGTTCGTGACCTGGGAGGAATATATATATATATATATATATATATATATATATACATATATATACCATGGAGCTCAGGGGGCCTGAAATTCCTTATTCCTAAAAGCTGGATAATTTATGAGGCTTCAGTCTTGCCTTGTTACTTTTATTTCTCATTAATTATCCCTTCCCACCACAGTCGTGTTGGGCCTTTTTCTCTCCTAAAACGTAATTTGGAAGGTGGATCCAGCACTTCCCAGCTCCAGAGGGTTGTGGTTTCCCACACAAAAGCTGTTTCTAACCCTGGCCTGCCAAAGGTTTTTCCACAGGAGCTGCTCCAGCACCTTCCTTGGACCCTTGGAACATGTGCAAGGCTCCCCACACACACACGGAAAGGGAATTCCCTTGGGGGGGAAATGGAGCTGGGCTGTTGTGTTTGAAAGCTTTTGGGTGTTTCCAGGAATCAAGGACATCTTTTAAATATTAAATATTGAATATTACCAAAATAGTTGCCAGGATACGAGCTCTGTGTCCTGCCTGTCCCCACAGGCAGCTCCTCAGAGCTGGGAAGGAGGAAAAGGAAAGGAGTCTGGGAATGGTTCTGCCTGTTGTTACAGAGCAGGAATTAGTGGGAATAAAACATCTCTTGCTCTCTCTGCCATCCCCCCAACAATATTTCTCCTGGCTAATTAGGAAGTCAAGGCAGGATTAAACACCTGTACACTGTGTGCAAACACATGGAGCTGGAAGAGTTTCCCTGGAGACCCATCCACTCTGCTCTCCAGTGGGTGAACTGGGAGGGGAATCCATTAAAAATAACAGAGGTGGGGAGGGGGAAAAAAAAAATCAATAGTATAATTAGAAAACATTATATGAGGTAATGATGCCAATTAAAGAGCAAAGCAGCCACTTAAAGGGGGTTGGAGTGTCTGTGAGGGTGAAGGACACATCCTGCTCCCCCTGGCATGGGGCTGGCACCACTCCTTGGTGCTGGGCTGGGAATTGATGGGCATCCAAGAGGGAATCTGAGAGGGGAAAACCTTTCTCCTGGTCTTGACAGGCCTGACTTGAGAGAGGCACTGCGGAGAGGGGCTGTGTGGGGGTGAGGTTTTGGGGTACAGGGCAGAGAAACACCCCCCAAAACTCCCCCAGAAACTTAGAAGAGCAGCTGGAGAAACACTGTCCTGCTGCCCAGGGACAGTGAGGAGAGGTTTGGGGCCAGAGGATGGGGAAGGGTCTGGAACAGCTTTAGGGAATGTAGGAAGTGAACTCCTACTTTATCAGCTTTTACTTTGAAGAGAAAGTCACTCCCAACAAACTCCTTCACTTGGGGATCCCAGAAGGGTTTGGGTTGGGAGGGACCTTAAAGATCATCCAGTGCCACCCCCTGCCAACCTTCCACTAGCCCAGGCTGCTCCAAGCCCTGTCCAAGCCCTTGGACACTTCCAGGGATCCAGGGGCAGCCACAGCTTCTCTGGGCAACCCAATCAGCTGTGATTTCACAAAACTACAATTATCTGAAGTTTGTTGATGATCATTTGTTATCAGAGCAGGAGCTTTTCCAACAGCAGAATATTCTGAGGACTTTTCATTTTCTTGATGGTTTTTTTTGTTGTGCTTTTCTTTCAAGCCCTTTTCCTCCCATGGGAAGAGAATTGAAGGAACGATGGGAATCTCTTTTGTGATTCCCTGGCTGCCCTTCCCTTTTTTGTGGGAATGTTTCACCTTTGCACCCACCTCTACAAACAGGAAATCCCAGAATCATCTGGGTTGGGAGAGACCTCCAGGATCATCCATCCCACCACCACAATCACCCCCAATCCACATCCCCAAGGGCCACATCCAGACACCTCTGGGACACTCCCAGACACAGGGACTCCACCACCTCCCTGGGACACTTATTCCAAGCCCTGACCACTCCTGCAGGGAAAAATTGTTTCTAATCTCTCATCTGAACCTGCCCTGGTGCAGTTTGAGGCCATTTCCTCTCCTCCTTTCCCTTGGGATGTGGCAGAAGATTCTGTGCAGACCAAACATCCCTTGGTTCACTTTAAGCACATTTCTGTGCTTAAAATCCTCATTTTGGCCCGTGTGAAAGCTTAACTTTTCTCCACTGCCTCTGTGAAACACTGTCAGCAGTTTGAAGTGTTGGGACAAACACGCTCTGCTCTGTTGCTCTGGTCTTGTTTTAAGCTACTACTCCTTTATTTTTGGGGTTGTCTTGATCATAACTGAACTTAAAAGCAATTCCCACCGTTTCTATTCCAAGTCCCAGTTTTTCTCCACCTGTGCCATAAATTTTGTGCTTTTAACTCAAGTCTTCCCCTCTGTACTCCTCTTAAACACACAGGTAAACACTCACAGGGCCAGGACTTAAAAGCAGAGTCATTTGGTTCAAGGGAACACTTATCTTGCATGTGATGCTCAAGAAAACAAGGAATGTGGTGCTTCTCCTTCTTTCCAGGGCTCAGATGATCCTTCTTTACTCTTTTTCCCTCCTTGCAGCCCATCAGCACGAGGGAAACCAGCACTTTATGCCTCTTTCCCCCGAGGCTGCTGCTTCTCTCCCCTTCTTTTCCTCTCTCCATGATCTCCAGGGGCAGGAAAAGCACTTAAGTGTCTCTTTTGGGGCTTAGTCTACATTCCTCTCAATTCTCCAGGATGCTAAAGGGGACCTGAGGGGGGGTTTACCATAAATAAAGTGGGTTTTAGTGTTCATTAGACATCCCCCTGTCCCCTCCTCTCTCTCTCTCCAGCTCTTTGACTCGTGTTCTCGTCGACAAACGAGAGGAGTTTGCAGGTGGTGCAGGGGGTGAGGGCCTGGGGAGGTTTGGAGGAGGTTTTCTGCACAGGAAAAACACACCCAGAGCATCCAACAGAATGATTTGGGTTGGAAGAGCCCTCCCAGCCCACCCTGTGCCTGATGCCCACCTTGTCCCCCAGCCCAGAGCACTGAGTGCCACGGCCAGGCC